>NC_041390.1:248595621-248705187 GCF_002162155.2 Triticum dicoccoides | reverse complement strand
CGGGCCAGTGCTCCTCTGAGTGTTGGTCCAAACTAGAGTCCTGTGCAGTGCCCCCTCGGGGAAACTCGAGGTTTGGTTTTAGTTGTATGGAGCGCTCATCTGAGTGTGCCCTAAGAAAGAGATATGTGCAGCTCCTATCGGGATTTGTCGGCACATTCGAGCGATGTTGCTGGTTTAGTTTTACCCTGTCGAAATGTCTTGTTGTACCGGGATACCGAGTCTGATCGGAGGGTCTCGGGTGGAGGTCTATTCCTTCGTTGACTGTGAGAGCTTGTGATGGGCTAAGTTGGGACACCCCTGCAGGAATTTGAACTTTCGAAAGCCGTGCCCACGGTTATGGGCAGATGGGAATTTGTTAATGTCCGGTTGTAGAAAACCTGAACTTGACCTTAATTAAAATGAATCAACCATGTGTGTAACCATGATGGTCTCTTTCCGGTGGGGGCCGGGAAGTGAACACGGTTGTTGGAGTTATGCTTGAGGTAGGTTGTTATAGGATCACGTCTTGATCATAGTTTCTCGACCGTGCTTTGCCTCCTCTTCTCGCTCTCATTTGCGTATGTTAGCCTCCATATATGCTAGTCGCTTGCTGCAGCTCCACCTCATACCTTTTACCTTACCCATAAGCTTAAATAGTCTTGATCGCGAGGGTGCGAGATTGCTGAGTCCCCGTGGCTCATAGATACTTCCAAAACCAGCTTGCAGGTGCCGATGAGACTGTGCAGATAACGCAAGCCAGCTCAGAAGGAGCTCGTTGAAGACCTTGTCCTTCGTGTTGTTCCGTTCTAGTTTATCAGTAGTGGAGCCCAGTTGGGGTCGATCGGGGACCTTTGTCGCATTTGGGGTTCTTCTTTTATTTTGGTTCCGTAGTCGGACCTTGATTGTATCTGGTTGTTGTAATGCTTTATTCATGTATTTGTGTGAAGTGGCGATTGTAAGCCAACTATGTATCTCTTTCCTTATTATATTACATGGGTTGTGTGAAGATTACCTCACTTGCGATATATGCCTTCAATGCGATTATGCCTCTAAGTCGTGCCTCGACATGTGGGAGATATAGTCGCATCGAGGGTGTTACAAGTTGGTATCAGAGCCTTCCCTGACCTTAGGAGCCCCCACTATGTGATCATTTTTAGCGGCCGAGTTGTGTCTAGAAAAATGTTTTGAGTCATTTAGGAATTATATATCGGAGAGTTTAGGAATTCTTTTTACTTCCCAGTCTCCTCATCGCTCTGGTAAGGCATCCTGACGTAGAGTTTTGACTCTTCTCTTCTCAAATTTCACTAAAAAAATTTAGGATCACGCGGGTATCTTGGAATCGTTCCGATGGTTTTATGATGAGAACATTGTCTTGGTGCCTCCTGTCAGGGGTTTTGTGGAAGTGTCCCGGGGAGTTGAGCTCTGAGATGTTGTCGTCATAATTTTATTGTTGCAGTTCTGGAATACCTGAGTTTAGTACGCCGACATCAAAAATCTCTTTTATGCAGTTCGTTGGTGAGATAACCTCGACGCCACCCAGTACTGGGGCGGGAGTTCGGGAGTATTGCCATAACTTGTATAACGGATGCTTTTCGAAGGTTGAGGTAGATGATTTCCGAAGGTTCACTGGTTATGTGTTGAAGGATGGATACAGTTGGATGTAGGAATTGCTAGTTTTGGGTGAGATATTATGCTTCCCCTGTATCCCCAACACCTGATTGCATAACCGGAAAGGTTCGGGAGTTTCATAAGTGGGAATGCAAGTAGCTCTTAGGATATCTTTCTGATGGATATATGATATGAAATTGGGGTTCGACGTCTAGTGGTCCGCCTATTCACGGTCGGTTTTACAGTGGTCTTGTTGTGTCTTAAAGAGTCCTTGGCTATGCCGACTCGGGGACGCTTCGTATGTCATGTGCACTGCCTTGTACATGATGGTGCTGTACGATCGAGCCCATGTAGGCCCCACCACAAAAACTACGGACGAATTCTCTATCATATGTTCGTTCTGGCTTATTCTGCAAGCTAATCCTTGTTTTGTTTTGAGTTGTGGTATTCGAGTGGCTTCGAAGTCAAATGTTGATTCCATACCTTCCACAAATGGTGTTCTCATATTCCTATGTGAATACTAATCCTTCTCGATCATCGAGATTGACATGTCAATCCTTTTTAACCGGTGTGCTTCTCTTCAAGTGGATCCGTTCATTTTCAACATTCACAAGATCATTTATCACTTCTTTTCAACGGTCATTTGTTTCATCCATCTCCAAGTTAACTTTGTTTTTCCCGCCCTCCCTCCCTTGTTTTTTTTCTTTAAGGACTCTAATTTCTTGATCAAGTATCCTTTTATTCATGTGAAGTCTCTTCTTTCTTTTCAATCAATGTTCTTACTCGGTGATTCTCATGAAGATCCTAACGGAGCCTCAAGTTCATCATTCTTCATTCTTTTTCTTCTCTTGTGGAACCAATTAAAGCATTATTGATCATATCTTTCTCCTCGTTTCAAATACCTTCTCATGCCGGTGCACCTCATATTCATTCACTTCTCGCTATTTAATTGTTCCGGAGTGCTCAAGATATCTCGAAGATTCGTGTTTCCACTCTGCATTCGTTCAAGCTCTTTCGAGGTTGTTATCTCATTCAAGTAATTTAATTCAACCGGTGCAACCTCTCTTTTAAATAATTTCAACGATGCTTCTTTTGAGTGGGCCCTAACCCACAGGTCTTTTCCCAGGATCTTACCTGACTCTTCCAGTCTTCCCGGAGCTATCCTTAAATTTCTTTTGAAGTTTGATGTAAGAATGATTCATCATCAGTCATATGTTTGCTCCAAGTTCTTTCAAATTCTTTTCATCGTTGGCTCAACCTCTTCGTTTGATTCTTCCGGAGTGTCTAAATAATTCTTGGTGGTGTTTCTCGTTGTCATTCTCATCATTTGAAGACCGAAGAAGAGTTTCTCTTTAATCTTGCTCTATTCTCTTCAAGATTCGTGATTCTAGCTTGTTGTCATCCTCTCGTAATTGTTTTGATCATGAGAATTCTTTTCCCCTTCCGGAGCAATTTAAGAGTCTTCTCAGTTTGTTATCCGGAGTACATCAAGTCAGGTTTATTCTTTCTCAGCTCTCAGTTATCATTCTCCGATCTTACCGGTGCAGCGTTCAAGTGATCTCTAATCGGTCCATGATCTATTATATTAAATTCCATCTAAATTATCTCAAGTACCTTCGTTCATTTGCTAATTCTTACCGGTGATGCACCCCTACTTCGGTCATTTTCAATTCTTACGGTGGTCCGTTTAAGAGTTCTCTTCCTTGGTCACCATATCAATTTATTCGTTGTTTCAACCCTACCGGTGGTTCGTTCGATATTTTCTCAAGTTGGCGCCGTATCTATCCTAATCTTTTCTACGAGAATAAGTAATATGCCAAACCCTTTGCTTGTCATCAATCTAAATTGGTGAAGGTTAAGCATAATGTAATTCTTATTATTGTTTCATCCAAATGATTAATTCCCTATTCCGGAGGTTCTACATGATGGTTCAGCTATGATTTAATTCATTCTCGAAGTGTTCATCAAGATTCTTTTCTAAGAAGCTCAAGCTTTCTTCTTCTTGCAATCCGTAGTGCAATTTCTTTCTACCGTATCTTTGGAGGTGGTTTTACATCATTCTTGATAATTTGAGTTCATGATTCACATGTTATTAAGAATGAGGTATTTTAAATTCATCAACCTCTTCGTTGGAATTATCTTGGGTGATGTTTCACCTAAAGCCTTCCCTAAGGATTGTCACTATTTATGGTGCTTTTAAACGACCCTAGTCCTTCATCTATCCTCCCGGTGAAATAAGTTTCTCGTCTCCTTGTTCTTACCAATCAAATTTATTCCGTGAGTGGCAAGTTATCACCTCATAATTTTGAGATGTCTTCTATAAGTCCATATCAAGCTTATCCTTTCATTGTTGGATTTCCAACAACTCCGTTCGACCCTTATCCTAAGGATGCCTTTTCAAGCTCACTTGTGGCAGAAGTTGCCATTTTCTTCTCCGTTCTTTTGTTCCGACGATCTACCTTTTATTCCTTCATCCGGAGGCATTGTGTTGTTGCTCTCCTCAACCCATCTTCTCGGATTGGCAGAACCATGTTTTGTTCGTGCTTATCCTTTTAACCGGAGTGTTGTGCCTTTTTGCTCAAGTATCTACTCATCTTATCAAGTTATTATTCAATTATTTTTCTTTTAAACCGGAGTGCTGCCCGAATTTTGGTCTTCCTTGATCCCCTTCTTTAACCGGAGTGTTTTCAATAAATATCTTGCCCTTCAACCTCAAGGTTTTTCGCAATGCTCTTTGTCCCTTTTTTCTAACGGAGTGCTTTGGACTTTGTTCTACTTCGTTGCATTCTTACTTTTAAGTTGTTCAACTTCTCAAGGTTCTTTGGATTCACTCGTTTGTCAAAGAAGCAACTTAGTTTTACCGCTTCTCTTTCTCTTCCGTTTTCCCTCCGGTGCCATTCTAGATCTCGGGACGAGATCCTCTCGTAGTGGTGGAGTGTTGTAACGCCCCGAGACCGATGTGCCAGGTGTCGTGCAGTTATTCGCTGTTGTTGCCTTGTCATTGCTTTCGTGTCATGCATTGTATATCATGTCATCATGTGCATTTCATTTGCATACGTGTTCGTCTCTTGCATCCGAGCTTTTCCCCGTTGTCCGTTTTGCAATCCGACGCTCCGTTCTCCTCCGGTGGTCATTTCTACCTTTCTTTCATGTGTGGGGATTAAACATTTCCGGATTGGACCGAGACTTTCCAAGCAGCCTTGGTTTACTACCGGTAGACCGCCTGTCAAGTTTCGTATCATTTGGACTTCGTTTGATACTCCAACGGTTAACCGAGGGACCAAGAAGGCCTCGTGTGTGTTGCAGCCCAACACCCTTTCAATTTGGCCCAAAAACCCACCTAACTCTGCTCCATCATCTAGAGCGTTCGATCACGATCGCGTGGCTGAAAACCGCACCTCATTTGGACTCTCCTAGCTCCCTCTACCTATAAAAGAGCACTCCTCCCCGAAATTTCGGATCAATTCACGGATGAAACCCTAGATCCAACTCCCTCCGCGCCGCCAGACGTTTCTTCCCGCGCCGGACATGTCCGCTGCCTCCGCCACCTCACTCCGCCCAATAGGGTCGCGACACGTCACCAGATCCAGCCGCCCCAGCCACTCCAGACACGCCACATGGCATCGCCGGCTCCCTCCACCGCGCCACCCGGAGGAGCCCAGATCTGGCCCTCCCCGGGCCCGGATCTCCGCTCCCCGCGCCTGCTTCACAGCGCCGCCCACGCCGGAGCACTGCGCCGCCGCCTCCCCGATCCTCGTCGCCGGCGCCGACCATCATCGCCCAGCCCCGCTGACCTCGGGAACAGGTCCCACAGCCTCGGCCTCCGCTCCCCGTGCCCGGAACCGGCAGGTCTCCGCCGTCCCTCGCCGTCATCACCATCGGGCGCCGCCGCCCCTGCCTCCCCGATCCAATCGGGATCAAGGGAGATGAGCGCGCCCCCCTTGACCGCCCGCTGGGCCTCCTCCCCGCCTTCCGGCCCAGCGCAGCGCCCCCGCCTCGGCCTGCCTCCTCCTCCAACCTGGGCCGAAGCCCACTGGGTGAGGCCTCCCCAGCGCCTCTGTTTTTTTTCCTTCCTATTGTTGGGCCAGTTCCTGTTTCGGCCCGCATGTGTTTTTTTTTCAGCACCTGGGATTTTCCCATTTATCCAAAGTTTGCCAGTTTTACAGATTAGTCCCCCTAGTTCATGCATTTAATAACTCACTAACCGTGCATCGGATTAAAATGTTTTATATATGAAACTTGCTCAAAATTTTGTGTAGATTAGTAATATCCAACTTTCATCTATGTTTGAAATGTTAAAAATGTTGTTTGCATTAATTTGCTCCTATGCCATGTTAAAATGATTTAATTCATAACTAAATAATCATAACTCCGAATTTAATAAACTTTATATGTAATTGGGATAGAATTTTGCCTAGTTTATCATGGTGGCCTTACTTTGCATGTTTAACAACCCTAAAATTGTGTTTAGGGCAGAACAGTACCAAATCTATAATATGCTCATGAGGAGCTTCCGGAATTGTTGTTCGTTGCTTCCGGCCTCATTTAACCTTGACTATGTAGCTAATTTTACTTTGCTTCACCCTCTTGCCATGTTAATCAACATTTAATATTGTTGGGTACATAAACGAGATCGAACTAAATAACTTGAATGTGGTGTTTCGTCAATATGCAACGAAGTTGCATATTGAGCTCCATTTAATTTGTAGGATTGCTTGTGCCTTTCCATGCCATGCATACTTAAACCGGACATGCATCATACTTGATTGTGCATCATGCCATGATTTTGTGGTGGTTGTTTACTATGTTGTTTGCTCTTTTCCGGTGTTGCTTCTTCGGGTTGGTTCCGATAACATCGTATTGTGAGGATTCGTTCGTCTACGTCCGTTTGTCTTCTTCATGGACTCGTTCTTCTTCCTTGCGGGATTTCAGGCAAGATGATTATACCCTCGAGATCACTACTATCTTTGCTATGCTAGTTTGCTGGCTCTTTTGCTATGCCAATGCTACGATGCCTACCATTTGCTTGTCAGCCTCCCAAATTGCCATGTCAAACCTCTAACCCACCATGTCCTAGCAAACCGTTGATTGGCTATGTTACCGCTTTGCTCAGCCCCTCTTATAGCGTTGTTAGTTGCAGGTGAAGATTGGAGGCCGTTCCTTGTCGGGACATTTATTTACTTGTTGGGATATCACAATATATCTTATTTAATTAATGCATCTATATACTTGGTAAAGGGTGGAAGGCTCGGCCTTATGCCTGGTGTTTTGTTCCACTCTTGCCGCCCTAGTATCCGTCATATCGGTGTTATGTTCCCGGATTTTGCGTTCCTCACGTGGTTGGGCTATAATGGGAACCCCTTGACAGTTCGCCTTAAGTAAAGCTCTTCCAGCAATGCCCAACATTGGTTTTACCATTCGCCACCTAGACGTTTTTCTTCCCTTGAGTCGGCCGGCTCAAGGGTCATCATTATTTTACCCCCCGGGCCAGTGCTCCTCTGAGTGTTGGTCCAAACTAGAGTCCTGTGCAGCGCCCCCTCGGGGAAACTCGAGGTTTGGTTTTAGTTGTATGGAGCGCTCATCTGAGTGTGCCCTGAGAAAGAGATATGTGCAGCTCCTATCGTGATTTGTCGGCACATTCGGGCGGTGTTGCTGGTTTAGTTTTACCCTGTCGAAATGTCTTGTTTTACCGGGATACCGAGTCTGATCGGAGGGTGCGAGATTGCTAAGTCTCCGTGGCTCACAGATACTTCCAAAACCAGCTTGCAGGTGCCGATGAGACTGTGCAGATAACGCAACCCAGCTCAGAAGGAGCTCGTTGAAGACCTTGTCCTTCGTGTTGTTCCGTTCTAGTTGATTAGTAGTGGAGCCCAGTTGGGGTCGATCGGGGACCTTTGTCGCATTTGGGGTTCTTCTTTTATTTTGGTTCCGTAGTCGGACCTTGATTGTATCTGGTTGTTGTAATGCTTTATTCATGTATTTGTGTGAAGTGGCGATTGTAAGCCAACTATGTATCTCTTTCCTTATTATATTACATGGGTTGTGTGAAGATTACCTCACTTGCGACATATGCCTTCAATGCGATTATGCCTCTAAGTCGTGCCTCGACACGTGGGAGATATAGTCGCATCGAGGGTGTTACACATGCCGAGGAAGAGGAGGTCCAGAAGCGCGAGGAGGCGTTGGCTCTGGAAGCCATGGAGCGTAGCCTCGAGCTTGAGCAACTAGAGATGAGGGAGCATCAAGTTTCCCAAGCGGAAGATGTCGTTGGGGCTCGCGAGGCCAAGGTCCAGGAGGAAGTCGACCACCGGGTGGCCAAGGTTCGCGCGGATCTTGAAGGTTGACACGACCTGAAGCTGAAGCTCGCGGAAACCGAGGCAGCGGGCAGGACCGCGGCTCTCAGGCCCAAGCTAGATGAGGCGGAGAGGCATGAGGAGGGCACGGCTGCCGCCCTGGTCACGGCGCAGGCGGGCTTGGCCTCTGCCCAAGTGGAGCCGCTTTCTCTTCGGAAGCGGGTTGATGACGCTGAGGCTGTCGCGCGACAAAATAGGGAGGAAGTGCTTTAATGGCGGACAGTGGAACGCGAGCACTCCCCCATGCTTCAGGGCCTCCGGAACAGGGCTAATACCGCCCTGGGCTTCATATGTGACGAGAATGCACCGCCCCCCACTCGAATGACTACGCAAGTCACCTGAACTTCTTCACCAACGTGGTGATGCGCCTGCAAGCCCGGTCTAATAGGGCTCGCCAGCTTGTGGAAGAGAGATGTCACAGTCTGCTTGGGCGCACGTTCTCCCGCATCTTCAGCGACCTCTGGAACATTAATCTCGACTTCGACTTTGAAGCCTCCATTGCTCCCATGTCGGAGGCCATCTGGGCCAACTTGGCACGATGGGTTGAAGAGCACGTGGATGCGCTCGTCAGGGCCTTCTCTTTTGACAATGATGGGGTACTGATTGCGGCGGACGAAGGCGACGTGGTTGATGACGGCGACGTCGGCACCGGCGAAGGCAAAGGCAATGCCAACGATGGTGACAGCGACAACAGCGGCACATCTGAAGATTACATGGGGGACGCGGCGAGCAACGTATCCGGCTGATTCCTCTTTTCCCTGTTATTTACCCTGTAAAAACTTGGGCGTGGCCCCGGAAGATTGTAAGTGCATTTTTAGAGGGGGAGCCCCTCATGCAAACAATCGCAACTTTTATCCTTTAGTGCTAAATTGAGCACGCATCTTCACGAGCTTACGCATGCCGGCGCAAGGTCGTTGTTGTGATTTGCCTTAGCTTGGACGATCCCTAAACTGGCCTGAGAGATTGCGGGTTTCTTAGAAGCTCCTGAGGAATTCGTCGCCACGCCCAAGAGGGCCATGTGATAAGCGAGCGACTACCACGGCTCAGCATGCATGTGGATCGTGCGCTTTATGCCCAGCCAGGCTCACGAGGGGCCCGCGAGGGGGGAGCGACTGGCGCGAGCTCCGAAATAAGGCAAGAACTAGACCGCGAGAAATGGCTCGAACGAGAAAAGGCATCCCCCCGCGCGCATCAAATGAAAATTCAACTTCAACTTAAATCCAAATCCAGAAGGCAGGGTTATAGAAAAGATATTCAAAGAAAATGGCCGCGTCCGGCGCCTAGTCTAGTCTTCGACGTCTTCTCACCAGCGCGGAGCTAGGTGCTGCCACTGGCGTGGGAGGGAGCCCCTGAGGCCCGAGGCCGGCTCTTTGGAGACTCTGAGGCGTGTACATCCCCACTCATTATTACATGAGAGTTTCACGGGCGGCGATCTTCACAGGCACTGGACCTTCTTCACAGATATCGGCCTTGCTTCATATCGCCAGGCTAGGGCCCCGCCTTGCGCAACCCCCTACCACCGCTGGAATGACCGAAAACCAGGACGGCCCAACGAGGGCAGAGGAGACGTCACCCCGGCAGAGGTCCTACCTCCGAACGTTTCCTTGCTCCGTGCAGTGCGGGGTGGAGCCTTGCTCCTGGCCCCTTCCGTGCAGCCCCCTGCGGGTCTCTCCTGTCGGGGCGGGCATCGCCATCACAGAACCATCATTCGGCGTCGTGGCCTGGTTCATCTGTGACTCATGGTTAGCGTAAGCTTGCTCCTGAGGGATTAGTGGTACCATGTATCTGTTGTCGACGGTGTGGTTGGCGGGGTTATCCGGCGGCTCCTGGAAGGCTTCAGCTCCTAATGCCTCCTCCCAACCTGGCCCGAGAAACGAGCCAGGGTCGTCTTCTGGCATGTACCCCTAGTCCATCATGCGGGCCACATAGGCTTCCGGGGCTGTCACCCCAAACACCTCGCCGTAGTGCCCCACACTCCATGTCGCCCGACCCAGCGCGGCATCCTGAGGATGATAGTGCGACGCCTCGCTGGGGCCTTGTGGGGCACGCTTGTGCCCATGCTCATCAGAGGAGGCGTGTGGGAAACGGAGCCCATGGCGCCGCCGGTCATCCTGGTGTCGATGAAGCCACCAGGCGCATCCGAGGTCGCGTGGTTACGGTGGGGCCTGTCGTGAGCTCAAGCTGCGGCTCGGGAAGGAAGCAGATAGAAGAAAGGCGATGCTCCCGACGCCGCCACATCCAGGAGCTCAGCGACACGTTCCAGCAGTGCATCGCGGCCGCTCTCCATCAGCCGGCACTTCAGCAACTCCTGTGCCACCGTGAGCGCGGCCCGCGTGTTCGCCCGCTCCTGCCGGGCATGTGGAGTCGTTGTTGTGGCGTGGCTTGCGGCCCTTGCAGGAGCTCGCGCTTGTCGTGGAGCGAGGGTGGATGACGTTTGGCCGCACCGCCCGCGCCCAGCAGCATTAGGTGGCGCTCATGGTGCCTTGAGTGCGGGGTTGAGGTCTTCATGGGCAGGTGGCGCCGCCCGGGCTGGCCAGGCTGCCCAGCGGTCGGAGTCGGCCCTTGGGTCGTCGGACATCGGGGTAGCGGAGCGTCGGCGGGTCGATTGGCGGAGAAGAGACTCTGGCGCACCCCTACCTGGCGCGCCAAATATCGGATCACGGGTTCCGGCAAAACCCATATGGTTCGAACACTGGGGTGCGCGCGACGGTTTTCTCCCTATCGATCCACGCCCTAGCTCTCTAAGATCTCGCGGAGAAACTCGACGAAATCACAACACAGAAAGGCACAAGATTTATACTGGTTCCAGCCACCGTTGTGGTGTAATACCATACTCCAGTGTGGTGGTGGTGGATTGCCTCTTGGGCTGATGATGAATAGTACAAGGGGAAGAACAGCCTCCTCAGGTTGAGGTGTTCTTGTGCTTGGTGAACTTGTGTGGGTGAGATGCCTCTCGATATGTCCTCGATTCGATCGTCCTTTCCACTGTGGTGGCTAGTTCTACTTATATAGGCCCTGGTCCACTCACCAAATGTTGAGCGCGAAGGGAGCCAACAACGGCCAATTTGAAAGGGGACAGCTAGTACAGCTTATCCTGACAAAAGGTGTCTTCGCCTGTGTAGGATCGAAAGTATGTCTAGAGGGGGGGTGATTAGACTACTTGACCAAATAAAAACTTAACCTTTTCCCATTTTTAGCTCTTGGCAGATTTTAGCTATTGTAGGACAAGTCAAGCAATCATCACACAATTCTAGCAGGCATGCAAAGAGTATATTGGCAGCGGAAAGTAAAGCATGCAACTTGCAAGAATGTAAAGGGAAGGGTTTGGAGAATTCAAACACAATTGGAGACACGGATGTTTTTCCCGTGGTTCGGATAGGTGGTGCTATCCTACATCCACGTTGATGGAGACTTCAACCCACAAAGGGTAACGGTTGCGCGAGTCCACGGAGGGCTCCACCCACAAAGGGTAATGGTTGCGTGAGTCCATGGAGGGCTCCACCCACAAAGGGTCCACGAAGAAGCAACCACCCACGAAGGGTCCATGAAGAAGCAACCTTGTCTATCCCACCATGGCCATCGCCCACGAAGGACTTGCCTCACTAGCGGTAGATCTTCACGAAGTAGGCAATCTCCTTGCCCTTACAAACTCCTTGGTTCAACTCCACAATCTTGTGGAGGCTCCCAAGTGACACCTAGCCAATCTAGGAGACACCACTCTCCAAGAAGTAACAAATGGTGTGTTGATGATGAACTCCTTGCTCTTGTGCTTCAAATGATAGTCTCCCCAACACTCAACTCTCTCTCATAGGATTTGGATTTTGTGGAAAGAAGATTTGAGTGGAAAGCAACTTGGGGAAGGCTAGAGATCAAGATTCATATGGTAGGAATGGAATATCTTGGTCTCAACACATGAGTAGGTGGTTCTCTCTCAGAACATATGAGTTGGAATTGTGTATGTGTTCTGATGGCTCTCTCTACGAATGAAGAGGAGGTGGAGGGGTATATATAGCCTCCAGACAAAATCCAACCGTTACACACAGTTTTCCAATCTCGGTGGGACCGAATCAACAAACTCGGTCGGACCGAAAAGGTAAACCTAGTGACCGTTAGAGATTTTCGGTGGGACTGACATGCAACTCGGTAGGACCGATATGGTTAGGGTTTGGGCATAACGTAATCTCGGTGAGAGCGATTACACAAACTCGGTGAGACCGATTTTGGTAACTAGCTAACCAGAGAGTTGGTGAGGCAAACTCGGTGGGACCGATTTGCTCTTTCGATGAGACCGAAAAGTTACAAAAAGGAAACACTGGATTTACATTGCAATCTCGGTGGGACCGATACGCTCTTTCGGTGAGACCGAAAAGTTACGAAAGGGAAACAGAGAGTTTGCAATCCCATCTCGGTGAGACCGAGATCCCTATCGGTAGAACCGAATTGCTAGGGTTTGGCAGTGGCTTATGACAAGTGAAACTCGGTGGCACCGGATAGAAAGAATCGGTAGGACCGAGTTTGGCTTAGGGTTTAGGTCATATGTGGATGTGGGAAAGTAGTTGAGGGTTTTGGAGCATATCACTAAGCACATGAAGCAAGAGGCTCATTAAGCAACACCTCATCCCTCCTTGATAGTATTGGCTTTTCCTAAAGACTCAATGTGATCTTGGATCACTAAAATATAAAATGAAGAGTCTTGAGCTTTTGAGCTTGAGCCAATCCTTTGTCCTTAGCATTTTGAGGGTTCCACTTTCACATCCATTCCATGCCAATCATTGAGCTTTCCTGAAATAGTCATCTTGGAATAGCATTAGCTCAATGAGCTATATGTTGTTATGAATTACCAAAACCACCTAGGGATAGTTGCACTTTCAATCTCCCCCTTTTTGGTAATTGATGACAACATATAGATCAAAGCTTTGACAAATGATAATAAGCATGAAATATATCGTCGCTTTGAGAAGTATGTGACAAGTAAGAGCTCCCCCCTAAATTTGTGCATATTTAAAATTTGCTTTGGACTGCAAATGCACAAAGAGTTAGAGTTATGGGTTACTCTTCCATGTCACATACATCTTGGTGGAGCGCTTAAAATGATAAGAACGAAATACATGCACTCATCACCAAGAATAGTGAATGATCACATAAGATAGATAAGATAATAGCATTCACCAAGCATTAAGTGTAGCTTATGATCAAACACATGATCATCAATGTCTCACAGATAACGGCATAGTATCTCAAGCACTCAAAAGCAAACAAAGTTCGAAAAACCACCAAATAAAGCAAGAGAGAAAAAAACAACTCTCTCTCTCTTGAAGCCTATGATCTATACATTTTCTCCCCCTTTGGCAACATGTTACCAAAAAGTTCCTAGAAAATGGATAGTGCTAAGTCGACACTCAGGCTTGATCTTCAGGTGGTGGTGGAGTCCGGATCACTCCAAGGACGAAGCCTTCTGTAGACGTGGTTGGAGTTGAGGCTGAAGTAGATGCTGGAGCTGGTGGAACTGAAGCTGTAGCTGGTGCAGAAGTGGTGGCTCTGGTGTCAGCAACTGGCACTGCATGTGATCTTTGAGCTCTTGGCACTCTGGCAAATGCATCAGTTGTAGTCTTTCCCTTCCTCTCCTGCATATCATCCTGTAATTGTTCCACTGCAGACTGAATCTCTGTTACTTTGACATCTAGGTCATAGAACTTCTGTTCCATGATTCTTTCTAAGCTCTGCTGATTCTGAGTGAGGGTGGCCAGTCCTTTCTCAATCCTCAGTGTGGATGCAATCAAGTAACCAAGCTGCTCTTGTTTGGTTTTCAAGAAATACTCAGATGCCTCCTCTTGAGTTGGCATCTTGGCAGCTTTCTCCTTCCTTGCCTTCTCCTTCTTTGCTTGTGCTTGTGCAGATGATGGTTCATTCTCATTCATGACAACTTGATTGTCCTCAAAGTCTGGATGGATGGGCAGGTGTTCCTTGTCCAATAAGTATATGCCTGTGCCCATGTTTGAGTTGATCAACTCCTGAATCTGAGGGGCATAACCACAGCTGCTCTTCTGATATGCTGCAGTCCTCTTGATAGTCTCTACTATGAGGCTCATGACCTTGAATTTCTGAGGTACATCAAATACATGAAGCAAATTGATTGCATGGCCTCTGATCATCTTGTGATCACCTGACTTGGGCAAGAGAGTGTGCCTCAAAATCCAATTAATAGTTGGCAGCCCTGACAGAAGATAATGCACTGAGCCAAATTTGAAAGTTTCAAGAGCTTCATTTGGAATTTCCTTGTACATATTGGACATAGAGTTGTGGTCCATCTTCTTCTTGGCATAGATATCCAAGTCATCCTCATGCTCCTTTGGGGCATTGATGAGCTGTGCCCACTCAGCAACAGTATATTGGTACCTCGTACCTTCAGACATCCATGTTATCCTACCATCTGGATAAAAATGTGTTGTGGAGTAGAACTGCATGATAAGCTCCTCATTCCACTTTGTGAGCTTCTGCCCAACAAAGTCCTCTACTCCACAAGCCTTTAAGCTGTCCTGCACTCCAGGGTAGTGCTCTTCGTTTTCCTTGATGTATTCCCAGTCGACCCATCTCATATCACATACAATTGGCTTCTTGTCCAACAAAATTGTCTCATAGAAGTCCTGCTGTTCCTTAGTGTGGAACCTGTAGTCAACAGCATTCCTTCTCCTTGAAGCATACGGATCTGCTTCTCTCCACTTCCTGAGCCCTGAGTCTCTCCTGAGCTTCGTGTCCTCAGCCACAGGATGAGCATCATTGTGGTCTGGGATCTTGGGCTTGAGCTTTCTAAGAACTTGCTCTTCATCATCTTCTGCAGTGTCAGGCACTGGGGCCTTGTTCTTCTCAGCAGCTGGGATGCTTCTTGTATTTCTCTTTGGTTTTGGCTTTGGAGCTGGCTTGGCCTTGGAAGCAACTGCCCCTGATCTTATGGCATCACCCATCAGCTTGGGTGCCTTTGGTGCTGGTGCAGTTACCTCTTCTTCTTCCTCCTCATCTTCCATGATGGAAGCCTTGCCAAGCACTCTGGCTACAGTCTTCTTGACTCTTTCCTTTATTTTCTTGCCTTCAGCAGCAACTGGCTCTATGGGAGTGGGATTCTCAGTTGAAGCTCTGGCCTTTGACATAGGCTGCCTGCCTGCTGGCCTTTTGATCTTTAACCCTGGCTTTGTGCCCTGTGCTGGCTCAACTCTCTTGGAAGTTGCTTCCTCTTCTGCCACATAGTCCTCATCCTCTGATTCTGAGGTTCTCTTCTTTCTCTGTCTGGTGGCAGCTTTAGGCAGATTGCTAGGAGTACTTCTGCTGCCATCATCTGAAGAACTTGAGGGACTAGTGCCCTCACTCATCTGCACTTGCTGTTCTGACATGTTCTGGCTGTCACTCTGATCAGACATGTTGCAAACTCTGACTGCTGACCCTGTGAATAGGTTATAGATGAGATAGAGTGGATGAGCATCACAAAATGCAGAGATTTTTGCAAAAGAATGATTCAAAATCTTAGTTTTAGTTTCCCACTGAAATCATCTCAGATCTACCGATTTTTAAACTCGGTGATACCGAAGCAGTTTTGGAACCTAAACTAGTGAACTCGGTCAGACCGAGTCACAGTTCGGTGGCACCGAGACTGCTAGGGTTTCACAAAGTTCCAAAATCGGTCACACCGATAAGTAATTCTCGGTCAGACCGAGTCTCGCTTGTGCAATGGCATGAGCCAAATCGGTGGGACCGAGTTTTTCAACTCGGTGGGTCCGAGATGGTTTCGGCGAAAACCTAACCCTAAAATTTTAGAATCAAAACTAACCTACGAACGCATTGACTGGATAGGAGTGTTTCAATCGTGGCAAGAATCATTGAGAACACAATGTGCTAGGAATCAGACGGGGAATAGCACTGTGATCGAGTCCATACCCTAGTTCGGCGGAGACTCGCTACGGTGGCAACGACGGGGTTGAATTTCCGTTGACGGCGACGGACACCAGCGACTGGAGGCGGCTGGCGGCGAGGAGACGATCCGGAGACCAAGTTGGCAGAGCAGGCTATCGCGCGGGCGAAGGGGTTCGGAGAAATTTCCAAATTTTTGCCCGTGACTATATATAGCTCGACCCTGTCGGTGTGACCGAGTGGAACAGCTCGGTGGCACCGAGATGCAAAACTGTATACAGTTGTTGCAAGTCGGTGTGACCGAATGGTTCAAATCGGTTGCACCGAGATCAAAAACCTAGATCAACTTAATGATCTCGGTAGGACCGAAAGTGGGGTATCGGTCAGACCGAGAATCATAAAGAGGTTTTGGAAGTTTAAGTCTATGACGAATCGGGGACTCCGAGCGCTCCTGACACAGAGTGGTTCGAATCTGACTTGATCAAATTTTGTGATGTAGCATGAATAGAGTTTGAGATGAGAAAAGCATAGATAGCTAGAGGAGGTTCTTAGGCATTCTTGTCCATCCACTTGGCAAAAGGAAACAGACAATCAAAACAACAAGTGGATGTCCTCGAATGAGTAAAATATGCAACCAGCATGCTCACACAATAAGATGGCAAATGAAATATGTGACAAGGCATGCACAACCAATTCTAGAATCTATCAAGCAATTTGCGATGACAAGGTCATCTATATATGAGTATATTGACTTAGGAGTCAAGTGAGAACACTTGATCATAGGTCATACTCATTGTTTAAGCTCAAGTGGGGTTACCACTTTTACATAAAGCATTGTTGTGTTCACATCTTTAGAGTTTCTTTAGCTCAAGTCTTAGAGTAAAGCTCCCCCTAGATGTGATATTCCCCCTTAGAGGGATGAACGAACCTCGGGTTTTGTCGATGATGACTTCATGTAGATGTTGAAGATGTGGATGCTCAATGTTGATGTAGATCACTTGGAGCTATCCATTTGAGTGAATTGCACTTTCAATACCTACATGGGTTAGTCCCACAAGGAACAAACAAGGATATCCATAGACATAGAGTGATGCACACACAAGATGATGTCCATGAAAACTTTTAGGTTACCTTGTCCCTTGTCTTACCAACAAGAGGGTTTGTGACTCCTTGAACTAGTGCAAGATGTGGAAGTTGATTGCACTTGTTCTTGCCAAAATGATAAGAGTGAAGTATGTTGGCGGAGTCACCCTCAAGAACTCTCTAGTTCTTCTTCTTTTGGATCCACACCATCTTGATGGGAATCCTTGGAGTTGTAGTCGTACTTGATGAAGTGGAACTTGAAGTAGTCTTGGGAATCCACTTGACTAAGGTCTTAGGAGCTTCTTCAAATGCATCAATTTCCTCTTGAAGCTTGTCCTTGCCTTTTTGCTTGTAGTCTTGTGGTGGAAGATCATCTTGAGCTTGTGTCCCCTTGAAAGAAGTATCATACTTCTCTTGTTGAGGAACAAACTTTGTCTTGGGGTATTGATCTTCTTCCCACTCAACTCCATTGGCATTGAACTTCCGTTCAAAACCAACACCTTGATTCTTCCGGTGCATTCCTTGCTTGCACACAATTTCCTAGAATTGCTTACTGCCGGCAAGGCTTTTGTACACTCCTTTCTCTATAATTCCCTTCAATAAGCTATTTTCTTGCTCAAGTGTAACTTGGCTAAGAGAATCATTAGTGGAATCAAGAGAACTACTAGAAGCAACAATATTGGATTTAGCATGATCATTGTTACTGCTAGAGGAAGAATCTTTCTTGTTCTTGTTACTAGACTTGACTTGAGGCATGTAAGTGGATAACAGTAAACGCTTGGCGATGTAAGAAGAACTTTTCTTGCGGAGATCATCATTGACTGCTTTTAAGAACTCATGCTCTTGCTCAAGATTGAGCTTTTCAAAGCGTAATTTCTCATGAGCTCTTAAAAGTTCTCGATGATCTTCAAAGATAGTTTCATGAGCTAACTTAAGTGTATTTAGTTCTTTAGTTAGAGCCTCGATCTTCTCCTTATCATTGTCATTCGTTTTATCTTGATTAGCATGATTAATTTACGTTTCATCATAGTATTCATCACTAGAGTTGTCAACAAGCAAATCATCACCTAACAAGTCATCTTCATCACTATTGAAATCAACATACTCGGGGTGTGTTACCTTCGGACCTTTGGCCATGAAGAATCTTCCAATTCCTTCATTTGGTGAGTCAAATATGTCGTAGGAGTTGGTTGACACAAGTGCTAGACTGGCAACACCTTCATCTTGAGTATCTTCGGAGTCGGAGTGATAACTTCTCTCGAAGTGGCTGTCGGAGTCGGAGCTAGATACACATTCAGCAACATGAGCTTGATGTCTTCGTTTTGTGTAGCTCCTTGATGATTTTTCCTTCCTTTCTGAATCCTTGCTTCTCCGTGAGTATCTTCGTTCATAACGATCATCTCTACTCCTTCTCTCTCTTGGTGGTGATTCTTTGCTTCTTCTTTTTGGAGACTCTTCTCTTCTCTTGTAGGGAGCCGTACACTCATTGGAATAGTGTTCGGGTCTTCCACAACTGTAGTAGTTTCGCTCTCGACTAGAAGATCTTTTGTCATTGTAGGACCTTGACTTGAAGCTTCTATCTTTGCTTCTACTCTTGTAGAACTTGTTGAAGTTCTTCACCATTAAGCTCAATTCTTCATTGAAGCTTTGTTTCTCACTTGATGATGTAGGGGCTTCACATGAGGCTTTGTAGGCATCACTTGATTTGTTGTGAAGTTCCTCTTTATCCTTAAGTGACATCTCATGAGCAACAATTCTTCCAATCACCTCCGTTGGCTTGAGATCTTTGTAATTGGGCATCATTTGGATCAATGTGCACACGGTATCATATTTTCCATCCAAGGCTCTTAGAATCTTCTTGATGATGAATCTATCGGTCATCTCTTCACTTCCTAAGCCGGCAATCTCATTTGTGATGAGAGCAAGCCTAGAGTACATTTCAGCGACACCTTCACCATCCTTCATTTTGAACTTGTCAAGTTGACTTTGAAGCACATCCAACTTGGATTCCTTGACAGAGTCGGTACCTTCATGCATATCAATCAAAGTCTCCCAAATTTCCTTTGCATTCTCAAGACGGCTGATTTTGTTGAATTCTTTGGGGCACAATCCGTTGAAGAGAATATCACAAGCTTGAGCATTGTATTGCAACATCTTCAACTCATCCGCGGTAGATTCACGGTTCGGTTCTTTCCCATCAAAGAAGTCACCTTGCAAACCAACACACACAATAGCCCAAACGGCGGGGTTATGTCCAAGAATATGGATTTTCATTTTATGCTTCCAACTAGCAAAATTAGTACCATCAAAGTAAGGACCTCTATGGTGATAATTTCCCTCGCTAGACGCCATACTCTCCTAGGTTGTGAAACCAAGGCTATGACCACCAAAAGCTATGGAGATCAAAGCAAATGGAGACCAAAGCTCTGATACCACTTGTAGGATCAAAAGTATGTCTAGAGGGGTGGTGATTAGACTACTTGACCAAATAAAAACTTAACCTTTTCCCAATTTTAGTTCTTGGCAGATTTTAGCTATTGTAGGACAAGTCAAGCAATCATCACACAATTCAAGCAAGCATGCAAAGAGTATATTGGCAGCGGAAAGTAAAGCATGCAACTTGCAAGAATGTAAAGGGAAGGGTTTGGAGAATTCAAACGCAATTGGAGACACGGATGTTTTTCCCGTGGTTCGGATAGGTGGTGCTATCCTACATCCACGTTGATGGAGACTTCAACCCACAAAGGGTAACGGTTGCGCGAGTCCACGGAGGGCTCCACCCACAAAGGGTAATGGTTGCGCGAGTCCACGGAGGGCTCCACCCACAAAGGGTCCACGAAGAAGCAACCACCCACGAAGGGTCCACGAAGAAGCAACCTTGTCTATCCCACCATGGCCATCGCCCACGAAGGACTTGCCTCACTCGCGGTAGATCTTCACTAAGTAGGCGATCTCCTTGCCCTTACAAACTCCTTGGTTCAACTCCACAATCTTGTCGGAGGCTCCCAAGTGACACCTAGCCAATCTAGGAGACACCACTCTCCAAGAAGTAACAAATGGTGTGTTGATGATGAACTCCTTGCTCTTGTGCTTCAAATGATAGTCTCCCCAACACTCAACTCTCTCTCATAGGATTTGGATTTTGTGGAAAGAAGATTTGAGTGGAAAGAAACTTGGGGAAGGCTAGAGATCAAGATTCATATGGTAGGAATGGAATATCTTGGTCTCAACACATGAGTAGGTGGTTCTCTCTCAGAACATATGAGTTGGAATTGTGTATGTGTTCTGATGGCTCTCTCCACGAATGAAGAGGAGGTGGAGGGGTATATATAGCCTCCACACAAAATCCAACCGTTACACACAATTTTCCAATCTCGGTGGGACCGAATCAACAAACTCGGTCGGACCAAAAAGGTAAACCTAGTGACCGTTAGAGATTTTCGGTGGGACTGACATGCAACTCGGTAGGACCGATATGGTAAGGGTTTGGTCATAACGTAATCTCGGTGAGACCGATTACACAAACTCGGTGAGACCGATTTTGGTAACTAGCTAACCAGAGAGTTAGTCAGGCAAACTCGGTGGGACCGATTTGCTCTTTCGGTGAGACCGAAAAGTTACAAAAAGGAAACACTGAATTTACATTGCAATCTCGGTGGGACCGATCCGCTCTTTCGGTGAGACCGAAAAGTTACGAAAGGGAAACAGAGAGTTTGCAATCCCATCTCGGTGAGACCGAGATCCCTATTGATAGAACCAAATTGCTAGGGTTTGGCAGAGGCTTATGACAAGTGAAAACTCGGTGGCGCCGGATAGAAAGAATCGGTAGGACCGAGTTTGGCTTAGGGTTTAGGTCATATGTGGATGTGGGAAAGTAGTTGAGGGTTTTGGAGCATATCACTAATCACATGAAGCAAGAGGCTCATTAAGCAACACCTCATCCCTCCTTGATAGTATTGGCTTTTCCTAAAGACTCAATGTGATCTTGGATCACTAAAATAAAATGAAGAGTCTTGAGCTTTTGAGCTTGAGCCAATCCTTTGTCCTTAGCATTTTGAGGGTTCCACTTTCACATCCATGCCATGCCAATCATTGAGCTTTCCTGAAATAGTCATCTTGGAATAGCATTAGCTCAATGAGCTATATGTTGTTATGAATTACCAAAACCACCTAGGGATAGTTGCACTTTCAGCCTGCAAAAGGCTCTGGTGGTGACGTCATCTTCGGCTCCATGGTGACCTCCATCTTGCCGTCCTGCTAGTCTTGGTCTCATTGCACTGATATAGAAACCTTTACTTGATGCTTCGGTACTCCGCGCCTGCGCTTGCCCCCTTGGCACCAAAGAGGAAGCAAGGACACTGCACATGCTGGCGCCCGCCTGGTCTCGATCGTCATGGCTCACGTCATGAGGACCTCGCGAGATTTGCCTTGCCTTGATTTCTCTGCCCCACGTGAGCCTGCTTGGTGAGGCCGCTCCTCAGGAGGTCTTGCATCGTCCGCCTCGCAAGGCTTGGCCCCTCGCGAGGGTCTTGAATGCCTTGTCGATGAAGATGGGTCGTACGGGCCTGCTAGCTTAGCCACGCCATGGACCGCAGGTAGGCAAGTCTGAGGACCCCCGTTCCCAGAATGCCGACAAGAGTGACTCCGGCTGAAAAGGAGGAGGTGAATATGTGGGCTGAGCGAGTTCTCCAACTTGTCCGCGATGGTGTGACTGGCATGGATTAGTTAGAAGTGTTTCTCAGTCGACGCATCCAGCCACTCCAAGCCCATGATCATCCAATGTGGATGTTCTCGGGTGTTGAAGATAGCACTCAGATCTGCCCCGAGGAAGTCAATGAGGGGACAGTGGTGCAGTGGCTGCAAGGTATTACTGGCAACAAAGACAACCCCGGGGGCTAGGAGGTTTCCTCCACTAGACAACACCACCGATCCCGACAAGGTCTGATTCTTTTCTTCCGAGTGTCTTTTTCTCTGATATGTATTTGTTCTTGAAACTGATTGATATCCACTCTGTCGGCGTTCTGGGAACGGGGGTCCCCAGACTTGCCTGCCTGCATCCCACGGTGTGGCTTTGCTAGCAGGCCTGTATGGCCCATCTTCATCAACAATGAATCAAGACCCTCGTGAGGGGCCAAGCCTCGCGAGGCGGACGACACAAGACCACCTCAGAAGAAGCCTCACCAGGACGGCTCGTGAGGGGCGGAGAGTTCAAGGTTGTGCAAACCTCGTGAGGTTTCCGTGACGTAAGCCATGACAATCGAGACCAGGCGGGTGCCAGGTGGGCGCCAGCGTGCGCCGCGTCCTTGTTTCCCCTTTGATGCTAAGGGGGGCAAGCGTAGGCACGGAGTACCGGGGCATCAAGCAAAGGTTTCCATATTGGTTCAACGAGACCAAGACCAGAAGGACGGCAAGACGGAGGTCACCATGGAGCCCAGGACGGCGTCACCACCAGAACCTTTGGCAGGCGAAGACCACCTTTTATCAGGATAGCTTGTACTAGGTGTCCCCTTTCAAATTGGCCGTTGTTGGCTCCCTTCCCACTCAATATTTGGGGAGAGGACCTGGGCCTCTATAAATAGGACTAGCCACCACCATAGGCGAGGGGAGAGATCATCAAGGTCATCCTCAGCCACACAAGTGTACCAAGCACAAGAACACCTCAACCTGAGGAGGTTGTTCTTCCCCTTGTACTGTTCATCCTTAGCCCAATAGGCAATCCACCACCACCACACTAGTGTAGGGTATTACACCACAATGGTGGCCCGAACCAGTATAAATCTTGTGTCATTTGTGTTGTGAGTTTGACGAGATAGTTCGTGAGATCTATGCTAAGTTAGGACGCGGATCGATAGGGGGGGAGGTCTCCACGCACACCCCAGAGTTCGAACTTTAAGGGTTTTGCCGGAACCCATGATCCGACATATGGCGCGCCAGGTAGGGGTGCGCCGAAGCTTCCCTTCGGTCGCTTTGTGTCGCGTCGGTTCATCGTCTCCATGGTGGAGACACGTCGCGCCTGTGCCGAGTGTCGGGCTGCCCTCACCACCCACATTGCTCAGACAGCCCCTGTTGGTGGGCCACCCCATCGCTCTCCGTCGCTTGCCGCCAACACCGCCACCGGCCGGGCGGGGAACGAGCAGCAAGCATCCTCGCTGCACCCCTCGGTGCGGCAGGACGACCGCACCGCCACTCCATCACTGACTCCCGCTAGTTCATCCTCTCACGTTCGTTGCGTTCCCACGGACACATGGGCCGCGCTCCTCATGGCGCACGAGCTCCTGTGCTACCGCCCGGTCGACGACCTCTATGAGGACTGGATTGACCGCATTGCCGAGCTTGTCTGCGCCACAGGGGGCTCCCCTGCGCCATCCCACTCTCTGCCTCGCCCTCCGCCAGCCTCGAGCGCCGTCGCTCATGAAGCACCTCCACCACCTCTGCCCCAAGATGGCGCCCTAGCGCCAAGGCACGCGGCTCCGCGGCGCGACCCACCGCGTCCTGCACCTGCGCGTGAAGAAAGAAGCGGTCAAGAAGTCCCTCGACCGCAGGTGAACGCTCTGCCACTCCTCGCTCCGCCGCGCTAGGATCATTTTTCTGCGGAAAGGCCCCGCACCGCTGGCTGTAGTGGCCTGCAGGCGCCAAGGCCAAGCTCCACCTCCAAGGCGGGCCCCGGTGACCACGGCCAGATGCCGTGCCTTCACCCGCGAGCTGCGTAGCGTCGCCTGGCCGGGCAAGTTCAAGCCAGATCTGCCTCCTCGCTATGACGGCACCCCCGACCCCGTGGAGTTCCTGCAGCTCTACGAGCTAAGCATCAAGGCGGCCAACGGCGACGAGAAAGTCATGGAGAACTAGTTTTCCATGGCTCTCAAGGACCCTGCTCCTGGCTCCTGAACTTGCCTCCAGGCTCAATTTCCTCCTAGGATGAAATGCGCAACCGCTTCATCGCCAACTTCCAGGGCACTCGCGACCGCCCCCTGGTCGCGGGTGACCTGCACCGCATCAAGAAACAACCAGGAGAGACCCTATAGAAGTACATTCAGCTCTTCAACAGGGCGCACATTAAAATCCCCAATGTGACCGACGAGGCCATCTTCTCAGCATTCTCCGACGGTGTCCATGACGTCAAGATGAAGGAGGAGCTTGCCATCCACGAAGAGATGTGCACGACCCTAGAGTTGTTCAACATCGCAACTAAGTGTGCAAGAGCTGAGGAGGGGCACCTCTCCCTCCTCGAGCTCCCTACTGCAGACCCAGAGGAGAAAAAGACCAAGGCCAAGGACGTGAAGCGTAAGGGAGAAGCCATGCTCGCTGCGGAGCCAGACACCAAGCGCGGCCGGGACCAACCCGAGTCATCCAAGGGTAGCCGACCATTATGCGCCTTCCACAACCTGCATACCCACAACACTAGCGAATGTCAAGAGCTCAGAGCCATTCGAGAAGGACGCTTCGGTCGACGCCCCGAGCGCAGCGACCGGGGCTATGGCCGAGGAGGAGGACGTGGTGGCAGATGCTGGGACGACCGTGGCTCACGCCAGGAGTGGCACGATCGGCCTCATGAGGACCGCTGGTAGGATCAGCCTCGCGAGGGCTCCTGGAGGGACCAGCCTCGTGAGGCTCGTCCTCAAGGCAACGCAGGCCTTCCTCCACTACCGCCACCAACCAAAAGGAATAGCGACCACCATCAAGACGAGGGTGCTAGGGGCTTCCCGCAGCCACGCGCTCTCGCCTGCATCTTGGGCGGAGCTCAAGCCCCAGCCTCGCAGCGTATCTTCAAATAGTTTGCCCGTGAAGTGAATGCAGTTCTCCCCAAGCTCGAGGCCACACGCCCACTCGGATGGTCTAGGTGCCCCATCATGTTTAGTTCGGCAGATTAGCTCAAGTGCGCGGCCACTGCTGGCGTCCTCCCAATGCTTTGTTCACTAGTCATCAGCAACGTGCAAGTTACCAAGACTCTCATCGATGGCGGCGCAGGGCTCAATGTCCTATTCGTCAACACGTTCGACAACCTCTAAGTGCCATATGATCAGCTTCAGCCTACCAAGCCTTTCTCAGGAGTGACCGACAACTCTACTACCCCGATCGGGCAGGACCGCCTCCCCGTTACCTTCGGAGAACGCAACAAATACCGCACCAAACTCATCGACTTCCACATCACCTACATCCACCTGCCATACAACGCCATCCTATGGTATCCATCCTTGGCCAAGTTCATGGCGTTGACCCATCATGGCAGCGGAATCATCACAGTCCCGTGCGAAGAAAGAGACGTAGTGTGCTCCCTCGAGCGTGCCTTCCAAGCTGCAGCAATTGACAACCCCGACAGCCAGGGCGAGTGCCCTCCTGAGGCCACCACCAAGAAGAAGAAGCAGCTGCGTCACACAGGTCCTCAGGCAAGCGGCACCTCGTCAGGATCGATGTTCGCACCTGGGGCGCCTCCCTCAATCGCATAGAGAGCCGTGCCCAGCACCCCTCTCGGGAA
This sequence comes from Triticum dicoccoides, assembly GCF_002162155.2. NCBI lineage: Eukaryota > Viridiplantae > Streptophyta > Magnoliopsida > Poales > Poaceae > Triticum > Triticum dicoccoides. The sequence goes on along the minus strand of NC_041390.1, from coordinate 248,679,792 downwards.
GGGCTCGGGGCTCTCTTCTGGAGGGCCTCAGACTTTGCCGCACGCCTTGGGCACCACTTGGAGGCGTGCTTCGCGACACGTTTCTGTCAGGAGGACACAGGGCAAGGAGTGCCCCCCACTCAGGAGTTCATCGCCAAGACCACTCAGGAACTGCAAGACGCGAGGGCCATGCGTGGTAACCGCCGCTCACCAGGCGCAGCTCCCCATCCAGGCGAGGATGCCAGGCTGCGTGTCTGCATCGACGTTCCAGGGCTCAATCGGGCCGCCTCACAGGAGCTTCTCTAGCCTTTGCGTGTGGGACGATGTGAGGGCCCACCCCACAGTTACGTTCACATGCCCTTTGGTCTGCCGAGTGTGGCAACCGCATATCATCGCAACCTGCGGAGCATCCTGGTGGCTCAGGAGGCCAGGCACCATGCAGTGCTGACAGAGATTAAGACGGTCCTCGAGGAACCACCTCTGCCCCAAGGGCCTCCCGAGCCTCAAGGCCCAAGTGGCTCATGAGGGGCAACCCTTCACCGCACGCCTTCAGCTACCCCAACTCTCCTTCATCAATAGGACCAGGTGACATTTTCCAAGGTTCATTCACTTGGGAGCGCCCCCAGGGCTGCATCATTCCTAGGCCGCGTGGGTCCGTCCGTGTGGCATGTATCTTTCCTTTTATGTCTTCAGCTTACCCTATTGGGGGCACCCCTCGGGCTGCATCATCCCCAAGCCGCTCGGGCCAGACCCGGTGGCATGCATCTTCCCTGCACTTACCTGAGCTAGGTTGCTTTCCATGCTTAATCTATCTATGACTATCGCATGCTTGATTGTCACCCACCATGGGAGCCGCGCATCGGCTGACTTTCTTCACGACCTTTCGCGTCGTCTAACCATTTGGCAGGACCAGGACAGCAAACAAGAACCAAGACCAGGCGCAACCCTCCTTGGGTAGGGCCTCGTGAGTCCCGAGCTGGCTCACGAGTGCCCAGATACACCTCGTCTAGCCCTGTCGTGCAAGCCACGTGTCAGGGCGGGGCTGTACACGCCCTAGGGGCTCTACGCAGTAGGGAGTCCCCACTCACGCACCAGAAGCAAACTAGCAATCGCCATGGCGACCGGTGCCCTTCCTTGTGCTAGCTTGCAGGAATGTCAAGAGGGCCACAACAGGCGGTACCACGTATTCTCTCTCTCTCCTCATGCGATTCGCTTGCGCATTAAAAGGGGGGCTCCTGAGCATCGCGCCTCAGGAGCTCTCACTGGCTCTCTAGACCTCACCCCTGGCCTTGACCACGGCACGCGACCTGGCATACCATCGGCGGCTGAGCTCGCTCGAGGGCCGGGACATGAGGACGTAGAGCACCAAGAAGGACATGGAGGGGAGGGGGAGGCCCGCACGGGCTAGACCTAGCAACACTAAAGCGACCGGCGAGCGAGTCCGGCACGACCCAAGGAGCAGATCCCAGACAACCAAAGATAAGTTCTCGCTCTGGATCCACCAGTCGCTTGCGGCACGAGACCCTCGCTCACTCCCTTCGCTGCCCTGCCGCGGCAATGTTTTCTTCCTTTCCTGTTCTAAGATAGCTGCTTGTGCGCTAAGGGGGCCTCCTGAGCATCGCGCCTCAGGAGCTCTTACTGGACCTCAGGCCGCTCACCTCCTCGCCTTGACCACGGCACGCGACCTGGCATACCAGCAACGGCTGCAGCCCGCCTGGGGACCGGGACATGTCAGCGTAGAGCACCAAGCTACCGCATGTCAGGACCCCGACTCGATGCCACATAGGTCTAGCATGTAACACCTCATATCACTTTGCGGCCTCACGCACGGTATTCCCACGGGTGTCGCCTTACCTTTGCCCGGGACCGTTTGTGCCTTTTGGCACACGTATATGATAGTGTTGCTAGCACCCATATGATAAGGAGCCCGGGCTGACATGGCTAGTCGTAAACCCAAAGTGGCACAGACTTACAGGGACAGGCATCCATGACCCAGCAACGAACGTGTCGGTCATCAGCAAGTGGGTCCGGGCTGTAGCACTGGGCTAGCAGGACTCCGGTAAACCGGGCTGTAGCGGGCTAACAGTACTCCGCTACTCAATGCGTGACATTTCCCCGAAGGGACAGACACAGGAACGAAGAAGGACACATGCCGGCCAGCCTAAGTGTTCCAGAGCAGTAGCAAGCTACCTTGGCTCAGTGGTAACACTAGGAGACATTTCCCGGTAAGAGAGGCTACTAAAGATAAACAACTAGATAGTCAGATCCCACACATACCAAGCATTTCAGTCATACACACAATATGCTCGATATGTGCAAATACAACAAGGCATCACAACATGACTCTACGACACAAGTACTTTATTTAAGGCTCAGAGAGCCATACCTAACATACACATAGGTACGGGTCACACGACCCCAGCATTCAAGTCATACAGTCATACAAACCAGCAGCGGAAGTAACTTGTCTGAGTACAGACAACTAGTAAAATAAAAGAGGCTTGGAAACCTAGCTATACTACGTGGTCCTTCACAAGCTCAGGATCACCACCTGGGCCTTAGCCTACTCATTGATGTCAACGTCTACGAAGAACCCATCAGAAGGGGTTGCAGCGTCTTCTGTAAAAATGTAAATTATAGCAACATGAGTACAAAGGTACTCAGCAAGACTTACATCAGATCCTACATACATGCACATTATCAAGAAGGGTTGGTGGAGTTGTTGCAGCAAGCCAGCTTTGACTCTTGGCTAGGCTATCCTATGAGACTCCAACTTGAAATGGTTTTGCGCACACGAGTCCACTACTCACCACTTCAATACACTACCGAGGATCCACCTCCGTCTTCCTACGGAAGAGCCATCCTCGGCACTCACACTTATCTTGAGGCTTTTAGTAGTTTCCATTTACTTGTCTATGAACTGTATAGGCAACCAAGTAGTCCTTTACCGTGGACGCGGCTATTCGAATAGATCATGTTAACCCTGCAGGGGTGTACTTCTTCATACATGTTTCCACCACTTAGCGTCTGCACACGACATGTGCTCGGCAGACTTCAAGCGAAAGCCAATGTGGGTGTAGACCACGACCTACCTAAACACCTAAGTCTCTAGTCCAGGTTTATCGCCTATTCGGGTTCCATCCATGAGGAGATCCGGCCGGAGTTTCGCTCACAGCCCCAAACGATGTGAACATGGTTCCGTGACACCAAACGGGTGCCCGGTTTACCCGGCCACGTACCTACCGCATCACAGCCCACCCCTACGGTCAGCACTGTCCACGGCCTCCAGTAGGCTACAAACACCAGAAACTACTTGCAACTCCTGGACAGAGGACTAGGGTGAATAAGAAGTCGAGCGGGGTCATATTTCAGGGCCCAATGCATGGTAGTAGCTGTATCTTAAATCACACATACAGATCTCAGTGCTTAAGGTCGGCTTCAATGAAACAACCCACCATGTACTCCTACATGGCCTTTCATCGATACCTTTACCAATCGTGTTCACCACACCACTCTCATTACCGACATAATCATTTCACTCTAGCCCATCACCCAGATGAACCAGACCTGACACGACTCTAAGCATAGCAGGCATAGCAAGGTAGGAACAACACATACATATGGCTCAATCAACTCCTACACATGCTAGTGGGTTTCATCTAGTTACTGTGGCAATGACAGGTCATGCAGAGGAAGTGGGTTCAACTACCGTAGCACACAGCAGTTTGAAACGCGTTGTCTTAATGCAGTAAAAGAGAGCAGGAGCGACAACATGGGATTGTATCGATATGATCAAATGTATGGTTGCTTGCCTGATGGTTCGATGCACTGATACGGTTCTTCGTTAGGGTGATCACGGTACTCCTCGGAGGCAGAACCTGCCGCAAAGAACACCGATACACAACCATCACCAAACAATGTGCGACAATATGATGCATGCATGAAACATGGCAATATGAATGTGTTGGGCTAATGCAACTAAGACCAGAAGGGTTTGAACCAATTTGAACCAGAGATTCAAATTTCAAACTCATACATGGCCCTTTAAAGTGTTTTATCTTGTTCTGCATTAAACATCAAGTTAACTTGTTTAATCATGCATGAAAATAGTACATATGGATAGATTGGATTTTTCTGATCATTTTTCATATATAACTTGTCTGATTTGGAGTTACAGATTAAAAGTTATGAATTTTTGAAGTTTAAACTATATTCTGGAATTTCCTATATTAAAATAAATCCAGAAAATCAATTACTGCGTCAGCCTGACGTCAGTGTGACATCAGCAGGTCAACGGGACACGGTCCGGGTCAAACCTGACAGTGGGTCCCGCGTGTCAGGGTGATTAGCTAAACTAAAATTAATTAAAACTAATCCTAATTAGTTAACAGGGCTGGGCCCCACCTGTCATTGACTCAGGAGAGTCAACCAGGGCCCACCCGTGGTCAAACCCAGGTCGGCTGCACCGGCGTTTAGCCGCCGGCGAGCCCGACGCGGCGGCGGAAGTGGTTTTTGCCGTTCCGGCAACCAAACGAGCCGCGGAGGCCACCGGAGAGGAGCTGAGGACGAACCGCAGCTCTTGGTGGAGTCCGTTGGGGTCGGGGTGGCCGGAGTTGGCGCCGGTGACAACTTTGGCGGCCACCGGAGTTCGGCCGAAGTCGAACTTGACACAAGAGGGGGCGGTGAGGTGCGGGGAGTAGCTAGTTAGGTGCTACGTGACGCGGTGAGCATGATGGACACCGTGGAGTGGCCGGAGGATGACCGGGAGCACGTCGGCGACGAGCTCCACGGCGGTGGGTGCGGTTGAGCTCCGGGAGGTCGCTACATGGCTCGGGAGCAAGAAAAGAAGGGAGGAGAAGATGGCTAAGCTCACGGGGAGTTCGACGAAGCCCTTGGTGCGGCCGGGGACGGACCAGAGCGACGACGGTGTTGAAGGGGATCTCCGGCGATGGCGGTTCGGTCGAGGTCGATGCGGTGGGCTCGGGCCTTGCGAGCGCTCGGGGCTCGGCTTGCTCGAAGGAGAGGAGGGTGGCGGAGCTCCTGGACACTGCGGCACGGCGTGGGGTTGACGGAGGGCGTGGCTACGGCGAGGGGGTGGCGGCGATGGCGTCGGCCATGGCGGGGGAGCGCGAGAGAGAGGGGTTGGGGGAGAATGGAGGTGTCCTACGGGTTCACGGCACTGCGTGGAGCTCATCCATCCAGCCCCGAGGCGAGGAGGTGGAGCAGGGCGGCAGCCAGCTGCGTGGCGCGCGCTGCGGTCGCCGTCGGGCACCTGCCTGCCTGCCTGGCCGGCAAGCAGCTCGCTGGAGCGGCGCTGGGCTGGGCCGGCAGGTGGGCCGGGTGCTGGGCGCCAAGTAAGGTTTTGCTATTTTTACTGTTTTCTGTTTTTTAATACTTCTGCAACTTTGTTGAATTAATAAAAATACTTAGGCAACTCCTAAAATCACCAAACTACTCCTAGTCCATAGTTGGATTATTTCCAACATGAAACATTTTAGTTTGGAGATATTTGAGCATTTAAATATTTTATATAATTTTAAATGCCCAAATTCAAATATTTATGATTTAATTCAAAAACCCTAAGATGGCCTAGGAAAATGTGCATCACTTTTGGCAGAGGTTCTGAACCAAGACAAAAATGATGGGCATTTTAGAAGGGCATTTCAGGTTCATTGAAAAAGTTTTTAGTAAACCCTAATTGGTTTCAGAGGGGGCTGGGGGTTCTGTCATCCCCATTTTAGGTTTCTGATGAAAGAATAAACATGATGCAACACTCTAATGCATGAACTAGCTAGGGTGTGACAACTCACCCCCACTCAAAAGAATCTCGTCCCGAGATTTGGGTTCCTCCGGAAAAAGGGCGGGATACTCGAGTCGAAGACGATCCTCCCTTTCCCAAGTTGCTTCATCCTCAGAATGGTGCGACCATTGTACTTTGAGAAACTTGATATTATGACGTCGAGTGGTACGCTCGGCCTGATCGAGGATACGAATGGGGTACTCTCGATACGTGAGATTATCTTGGAGATCAAGCGTTTCGTGGTCCACTCCACGGATAGGATCCGAGAAGCAACGCCTGAGTTGAGAAACGTGGAAGACATCGTGGACTTTGGAGAGGTGCGGAGGTAGTTCCAACTGGTAGGCAACTTCTCCTCGTTTAGCGAGAATGCGAAAAGGTCCAATGTAACGAGGAGCCAATTTGCCTTTGATACCGAAACGATGGGTTCCCTTCAGAGGGGTAACCCGAAGGTAAGCCTTCTCGTCAACCTCGAAAGTCATAGCCTTATGTTTTCGGTCATACTGACTCTTTTGACGAGATTGGGCTGTTCTCAACTTTTCACGAACGATGCGAACTTGCTCTTCTGCTTCCTGAATCATATTCGGGCCAAAGAATTGTCTTTCCCCGGTTTCTGACCAGTTAAGGGGTGTTCGACACCGTCGTCCATAGAGAACTTCAAAAGGGGCTTTACCCAAGCTAGATTGATAGCTGTTGTTGTAAGCGAATTCGGCAAATGGAAGGCATTTCTCCCACTCCATTCCGAATGAGATAACAGAGGCTCGAAGCATGTCTTCTAGGATCTAGTTGACGCGTTCTACCTGACCACTAGATTGAGGGTGAAAAGCGGTGCTAAAAGAAAGGCGGGTTCCCATAGCATTTTGGAAACTTTCCCAAAATCGAGAGGTGAAAAGACTTCCTCGATCCGAGTTAATTTCCAAAGGAACACCATGGAGAGACACGATTCGGGAGATGTATAAGTCTGCCAACTGGCTAGCGGTTATACTCTCACGAACAGGTAAGAAATGGCCCACTTTGGAAAGACGATCGACAACGACGAAGATAGCATTATTCCCTCTCTTGGTCCTGGGAAAACCGGTAATGAAATCCATACCAATTTTATCCCATTTCCATTCAGGAATAGCTAAGGGTTGAAGGGTGCCAGCAGGCCGTTGATGCTCTGCTTTTACACGACGGCAGACGTCGCAATTAGCAATATAATGAGCAATTTCTCTCTTCATCCTAGTCCACCAGAACCTCTGGCATAGGTCCTGATACATCTTAGTACTACCGGGATGAATGGTGAGAGGGGATTCATGAGCCTCCTTAAGGATCAACTGCCGTAGATGCTGGTTCTTGGGAACCACTAAACGGTTCTCAAAGTACACAACACCATGATCATTTGTGGAGAAACAACTAGCACCTCCGCTAGCAATGTCCTCCTTGATTTTAGATATTCCCTTATCTCGCTTTTGGGCAGCGATAATTTGATCCATAAGAGTAGGTTTCGCCACCAAGGTGGAAAGAAATCCTTGAGGAACAATGTGAAGGTTAAGCTTCCGAAATTCCTCATGGAGAAGCGGTTGACTTTGTTGTAACATCAGGTTGTTACAATAAGATTTACGACTTAGCGCATCAGCCATGACGTTGGCTTTCCCTGGGGTGTAAGTTATTCCTAAGTCGAAATCTGTGATCAACTCGACCCAACGTCTTTGCCTGAGATTCAAATCCGGTTGGGTGAAGATGTACTTCAGACTTTGGTGGTCAGTGAATATTTCGCAACGATTACCGAGAAGGTAATGACGCCAGGTTTTAAGTGCATAGACTACAGCTGCAAGCTCTAGATCATGAGTTGGATAATTCTCCTCATGTGGGTGCAATTGCCGTGAAGCGTAAGAAATTACGTGTCGATCTTGCATGAGAATACAGCCTAGTCCTTGTCGCGAGGCGTCGCAGTAGATAACAAAGTCCTTAGAGAAGTCTGGCGGTACCAGTACGGGAGCAGAAGTCAGGCGTCTTTTCAGTTCCTGAAAGTTGTGCTCACATTGTGGAGTCCATTCAAACTTTTTATCTTTCTTGAGGAGTTCGGTTAGAGGTTTAGCAACTTTGGAGAAGTTTTCGACAAAGCGACGGCAATAGCTCGCTAAGCCCAGAAAACTCCGAACTTGCTTGACCGATTCAGGTGGAGTCCAATTAAGGACGGCTTGAACTCGCTCAGGGTTAACAGCAATACCATTACCAGATATTACATGACCCAGATAGGTCACTTCTGACAACCAGAATTCACATTTAGAAAATTTGGCATAAAGGCGATGCTCTCGAAGTTTCTTCAACACTAGCCTTAGATGTTCGGCATGTTCTTCCTCGCTCTTGGAGTAGATGAGTATATCATCGAGGTAAACCACGACGAATTTATCCAAATACTCCATGAAGATTCAGTTCATTAACCGAGAAAAGGTGGCTGGAGCGTTGGTTAAACCGAAGGACATGACGGTATACTCGTATTGGCCATAACGAGTAACAAAGGCCGTTTTAGGAATGTCCCCGTTCCTGATTTTGATTTGATGGTAGCCCAACCTCAAATCCATTTTGGAGAAGACTGAGGATCCAGCGAGCTGATCATACAGATCGTTGATCCTGGGGAGCGGATATTTGTTCTTGATTGTGACCAAATTGACATGTCGATAATCTACAACCATCCGGTCCGTACCATCCTTCTTATTGACGAAGAGGACGGGGCAAGCCCACAGAGATGAACTAGGTCGGATGAAACCCTTTTTCAAGGACTCATCGAGTTGTTTCTTAAGCTCGGCTAGTTCTAGTGGTGCCATCTTATAGGGTCTTCTAGCAATCGGAACGATTCCTGGAATGAGGTCTATTACGAACTCAACATCCCTGTCAGGTGGAACACCTGGCAATTCCTCTGGGAAGACATCCGGAAAGTCACGGACTACCGGAACGTCCTCAAGGTCTGGCAAAGGGCTGGCGTTAAGAGAATATAATTGTCGCTTGGCTAATCGGGTCAAGACATTGACTATCTTCCCCGAAGGATGGGTGAGTTGAACAGTCCTAGAGAAGCAATCAATTTTGGCATGATGAGCTGACATCCAGTCCATACCCAAGATGATATTAATATCTGAAGATTTGAGAGCTATCAAAGATGCAAGGAAAACAAGTCTGTCGACTTGGATTTCATTTCCATAACTTACCCTGGAGGTTTGCCATCTAGAACCGGGAGTAGAAATTTCCATAGTGGATGGCATGTCACAGAATGTGGTGTTATGCAAACGAGCATAGTTCTCGGATATAAATGAATGAGATGCTCCTGTATCGAAAAGAACAGATGCCGGGTGGCAATTAACAAGGAGCGTACCGAGAACGACGTTGGGATCCTCTTGAGCTTCTTCGGCAGAGATACAGTTGACATGGCCACGTGTAGCGGTGGCCGGCTTGGCGTGGAACACTTTACCTGTCGACTTGCCACGGCCAACAGCTTTAGCAGTTTGGTTGGGGTTGGTTTGGGGACACTCACGCATATAGTGGCCAGATTCCCCACACTTAAAACAAGTCACGGCACTGGTACGTGGGGGAGCACTGTTGGTTGGACCACCATAGGGCTTGGCTGGTGCAGACTGTTAAACGGGGCGAGGCGCCTGGAAGGATGGCCTCGGTGTGAACCTGGGTGGCAGGGCAGTACCCACACGCGGCGCTTCTGAGGACCAGCACCGGATGAGGAACCCACGTCACGGCCATGCTTGCGTGTTGCGTCATAATCAGTCTGACCAGTCTCAGCACTGATGGCCTTGTTAACAAGCTTCTGAAAAGATGTGCACTCATGCAGACGGAGGTCGCGGCGAAGCTCAGGACTAAGTCCCTTACGGAACCTTGCTTGCTTCTTGGCATCAGTAGAAACTTCCTCAGTTGCATATCGTGCGAGGTTACCGAACTCCCTGCTGTAAGCATCCACAGAGAGTCGGCCCTGAGTGAAACTGCAAAATTCCTCACGTTTACGGTCCATGAGACCCTCTGGAATGTGATGTTCACGGAAAGCCTTGCTGAATTCAGCCCAAGTAGTGACATGGCCCGCTGGGCGCATAACTCCATAATTCTCCCACCATAGACTGGCGGGGCCTTCAAGATGATATGCAGCAAAGGTGACCTTGTCAGCCTCAGCTACCAGCGCGGAACGCAGTTTGTGAGAAATACTGTGAAGCCAGTCATCAGCGTCGAGAGGCTCGACGGAGTGGTGGAACGTGGGTGGATGCAACTTGATGAAATCACTGAGTGACACCACGTTAGTCCTCTGATGGTGTGCTGTGTTCTGTTCAATACGCTCCAACAAACGGTTGGTCTCCCGCTTGTTTCTTTCGGCTTCCATCATAACCTCGGCTAGGGAAGGAGGATGAGGCAGATTTGCATTCCTGACTTCACTGCCTTCGGCCAGCTCTTGAGAAGCGGGGTTATTGCGCGTGTTGACCATCCTAGGTAAACAAGACAATGATTTAGTCAGAATGATAAGATTCCGACATAGAATACAGAATGTAAGGAGTAACTCGGAATGCAAGATGATCATCCGTATGACATGGTAGATACAGAAACTGCTTCTTTATTCCATCGTCATGCACACCATACAAGGTTTAGTACAAGACCAAACAAGGTACTATTACGGTGAAAAGAGGATTACATCTCTTCGGAGGCATCCCAAGCTCCTATACATTATTTTTCTACACCTCCGGAAGGCGGTACAAACTAGGTCATATCCCACGGTTCACGCAGGACGATAGACGACACAACTAGATCAAACTAGTGATACTACCACTAACTCAGACCGATCCGTAGTAGTCCTCGTGGAAGTCACCTCCATAGCCTGGAAGCTCAACATGATCATCCGGAAACAGACGATCTCGCGGAGCTTGTGGACCATAGGGGCTAGGATGAGGTCTTGGACCAACAGACGGTGGCCTGCGGGGACCGCGAGGTGGGGTGATGCCTCCTACATCACGCCAACCCATCACGTCTGGCAGAGCAGATCTCACAGGATAGAGATCGCGCATATCCGAATATCCAGCTTGCACAACCGGTGCAAACCGAGTCAACGTGGCCCAATGGTCAGCACGGGTATTGAAAAGCTCTAGCCTCAAGGCCCGATTTTCACGGTCCTTATCTTCGAGCATCTCAGCAGTGGTGCAAGTCCGTGAATCCTCCTGAGTGGGGTCAGCATAGAGAGCCTGGAGATACCCTTGTGCTCTCGGAAGTGATCCTGGCATATACCGGAAATCAGAGTCCCGAAATAGGCCAGTCCTGACTCGCATGATGGTCATCATAGAGTAGGCGGCATCCTGCACAGCCATCTCAATAGTAACCCCGAGTCCATAGGAGCAATGAAGGGGCTCAGTGGATCCAGGATAAGATGGAAATATCCTGACAGTGCAGAGATACTGGCTTTGATTAAAGTCTCGAAATTGCTCTTCGACCGTGTACTCAGGATACCAACGGTATCCAGCCTCAGTCATTTCCCTGACCAACATGGCGGTATGATCGGGTACATCTAGGCATCGAGTCAGGCGAACCACTTGATTGAGGCCGCGAGTGGCCATCTGAAAGCACAATCATAATGCAAAGGCATTAGAATTCCTAGCAAAATTTTGACAGCATAACGGCTGTAAATGCTCAAAAAAGGATTTTCAGACATTTGACAAAGGATTTCATACACACTCAACAACATCACATCACAGTTCTGAGTCCATTCCAGCAACATAATGTGGTAGTAGAACTGAACTAGGCTTGTATCCATCAAACCTATAAGGTACTACTGATTAGTAACACGTGATCCTGATAGAGAGAAAAGATCCTAATTCCTTAACCCCCGGTGGAAGAATAGACTGACTCAGATCAGAATGTCATAAGATAAAGGAGTAAAAAGAGCCTTACGTTCCAACCCACAAACAATTCCCCTACATATAACTAAAGAATTTCTAGACTCAACATCGACCAGTTTGGCTTGGAGAACCTACAGGCAGTCCGGCTCTGATACCAACACTGTCAGGACCCCGACTCGATGCCACATAGGTCTAGCATGTAACACCTCATATCACTTTGCGGCCTCACGCACGGTATTCCCACGGGTGTCGCCTTACCTTTGCCCGGGACCGTTTGCGCCTTTTGGCACACGTATATGATAGTGTCGCTAGCACCCATATGATAAGGAGCCCGGGCTGACATGGCTAGTCGTAAACCCAAAGTGGCACAGACTTATAGGGACAGGCATCCATGACCCAGCAATGAACGTGTCGGTCATCAGCAAGTGGGTCCGGGCTGTAGCACTGGGCTAGCAGGACTCCGGTAAACCGGGCTGTAGCGGGCTAACAGGACTCCGGTACTCAATGCGTGACATTTCCCCGAAGGGACAGACACAGGAACGAAGAAGGACACATGCCGGCCAGCCTAAGTGTTCCAGAGCAGTAGCAAGCTACCATGGCTCAGTGGTAACACTAGGAGACATTTCCCGGTAAGAGAGGCTACTAAAGATAAACAACTAGATAGTCAGATCCCACACATACCAAGCATTTCAGTCATACACACAATATGCTCGATATGTGCAAATACAACAAGGCATCACAACATGACTCTACGACACAAGTACTTTATTTAAGGCTCAGAGAGCCATACATAACATACACATAGGTACGGGTCACACGACCCCAGCATTCAAGTCATACAGTCATACAAACCAGCAGCGGAAGTAACTTGTCTGAGTACAGACAACTAGTAAAATAAAAGAGGCTTGGAAAGCCTAGCTATACTACGTGGTCCTTCACAAGCTCAGGATCACCACCTGGGCCTTAGCCTACTCATTGATGTCAACGTCTACGAAGAACCCATCAGAAGGGGTTGCAGCGTCTTCTGTAAAAATGTAAATTATAGCAACATGAGTACAAAGGTACTCAACAAGACTTACATCAGATCCTACATACATGCACATTATCAAGAAGGGTTGGTGGAGTTGTTGCAGCAAGCCAGCTTTGACTCTTGGCTAGGCTATCCTATGAGACTCCAACTTGAAATGGTTTTGCGCACACGAGTCCACTACTCACCACTTCAATACACTACCGAGGATCCACCTCCGTCTTCCTACGGAAGAGCCATCCTCGGCACTCACACTTATCTTGAGGATTTTAGTAGTTTCCATTTACTTGTCTATGAACTGTATAGGCAACCAAGTAGTCCTTTACCGCGGACGCGGCTATTCGAATAGATCATGTTAACCCTACAGGGGTGTACTTCTTCATACATGTTTCCACCACTTAGCGTCTGCACACGACATGTGCTCGGCAGACTTCAAGCGAAAGCCGACGTGGGTGTATACCACGACCTACCTAAACACCTAAGTCTCTAGTCCAGGTTTATCGCCTATTCGGGTTCCATCCATGAGGAGATCCGGCCGGAGTTTCGCTCACAGCCCCAAACGATGTGAACAGGGTTCCGTGACACCAAACGGGTGCCCGGTTTACCCGGCCACGTACCTACCGCATCACAGCCCACCCCTACGGTCAGCGCTGTCCACGGCCTCCAGTAGGCTACAAACACCGGAAACTACTTGCAACTCCTAGACAGAGGACTAGGGTGAATAAGAAGTCGAGAGGGGTCATATTTTAGGGCCCAATGCATGGTAGTAGCTGTATCTTAAATCACACATACAGATCTCAGTGCTTAAGGTCGGCTTCAATGAAACAACCCACCATGTACTCCTACATGGCCTTTCATCGATACCTTTACCAATCGTGTTCACCACACCACTCTCATTACCGACATAATCATTTCACTCTAGCCCATCACCCAGATGAACCAGACCTGACACGACTCTAAGCATAGCAGGCATAGCAAGGTAGGAACAACACATACATATGGCTCAATCAACTCCTACACATGCTAGTGGGTTTCATCTAGTTACTGTGGCAATGACATGTCATGCAGAGGAAGTGGGTTCAACTACCGTAGCACACAGCAGTTTGAAACGCGTTGTCTTAATGCAGTAAAAGAGAGCAGGAGCGACAACATGGGATTGTATCGATATGATCAAATGGTTGGTTGCTTGCCTGATGGTTCGATGCACTGATACGGTTCTTCGTTAGGGTGATCACGGTACTCCTCGGAGGCAGAACCTGCCGCAAAGAACACCGATACACAACCATCACCAAACAATGTGCGACAATATGATGCATGCATGAAACATGGCAATATGAATGTGTTGGGCTAATGCAACTAAGACCAGAAGGGTTTGAACCAATTTGAACCAGAGATTCAAATTTCAAACTCATACATGGCCCTTTAAAGTGTTTTATCTTGTTCTGCATTAAACATCAAGTTAACTTGTTTAATCATGCATGAAAATAGTACAGATGGATAGATTGGATTTTTCTGATCATTTTTCATATATAACTTGTCTGATTTGGAGTTACAGATTAAAAGTTATGAATTTTTGAAGTTTAAACTATATTCTGGAATTTCCTATATTAAAATAAATCCAGAAAATCAATTACTGCGTCAGCCTGACGTCAGTGTGACATCAGCAGGTCAACGGGACACGGTCCGGGTCAAACCTGACAGTGGGTCCCGCGTGTCAGGGTGATTAGCTAAACTAAAATTAATTAAAACTAATCCTAATTAGTTAACAGGGCTGGGCCCCACCTGTCATTGACTCAGGAGAGTCAACCAGGGCCCACCCGTGGTCAAACCCAGGTCGGCTGCACCGGCGTTTAGCCGCCGGCGAGCCCGACGCGGCGGCAGAAGTGGTTTTTGCCGTTCCGGCAACCAAACGAGCCGCGGAGGCCACCGGAGAGGAGCTGAGGACGAACCGCAGCTCTTGGTGGAGTCCGTTGGGGTCGGGGTGGCCGGAGTTGGCGCCGGCGACGACTTTGGCGGCCACCGGAGTTCGGCCGAAGTCGAACTTGACGCAAGAGGGGTCGGTGAGGTGCGGGGAGTAGCTAGTTAGGTGCTACGTGACGCGGTGAGCATGATGGACACCGTGGAGTGGCCGGAGGATGACCGGGAGCACGTCGGCGACGAGCTCCGCGGCGGTGGGTGCGGTTGAGCTTCGGGAGGTCGCTACACGGCTCGGGAGCAAGAAAAGAAGGGAGGAGAAGATGGCTAAGCTCACGGGGAGTTCGACGAAGCCCTTGGTGCGGCCGGGGACGGACCGGAGCGACGACGGCGTTGAAGGGGATCTCCGGCGATGGCGGTTCGGTCGAGGTCGATGCGGTGGGCTCGGGCCTTGCGAGCCTCGGGGCTCGGCTTGCTCGAAGGAGAGGAGGGTGGCGGAGCTCCTGGACACTGCGGCACGGCGTGGGGTTGACGGAGGGCGTGGCTACGGCGAGGGGGTGGCGGCGATGGCGTCGGCCATGGCGGGGGAGCGCGAGAGAGAGGGGTTGGGGGAGAATGGAGGTGTCCTGCGGGTTCACGGTGCTGCGTGGAGCTCATCCATCCAGCCCCGAGGCGAGGAGGTGGAGCAGGGCGGCAGCCAGCTGCATGGCGCGCGCTGCGGTCGCCATCGGGCACCTGCCTGCCTGCCTGGCCGGCAAGCAGCTCGCTGGAGCGGCGCTGGGTTGGGCCGGCAGGTGGGCCGGGTGCTGGGCGCCAGGTAAGGTTTTGCTATTTTTACTGTTTTCTGTTTTTTAATACTTCTGCAACTTTGTTGAATTAATAAAAATACTTAGGCAACTCCTAAAATCACCAAACTACTCCTGGTCCATAGTTGGATTATTTCCAACATGAAACATTTTAGTTTGGAGATATTTGAGCATTTAAATATTTTATATAATTTTAAATGCCCAAATTCAAATATTTATGATTTAATTCAAAAACCCTAAGATGGCCTAGGAAAATGTGCATCACTTTTGGCAGAGGTTCTGAATCAAGACAAAAATGATGGGCATTTTAGAAGGGCATTTCAGGTTCATTGAAAAAGTTTTTAGTAAACCCTAATTGGTTTCAGAGGGGGCTGGGGGTTCTGTCATCCCCATTTCAGGTTTCTGATGAAAGAATAAACACGATGCAACACTCTAATGCATGAACTAGCTAGGGTGTGACACCGCAGGATTGGAAAGGGGAGGCCAAGCCTCGGCAGGATATGTGCACACAAATATTCATAACGGGGGCTATATTGACGAAAGACATTACAAATGCTTTACACACCCCCACGGGGCCCGTTTCGTGATTACTCGCAGGGAACAAAGGGGAGGAATTCCTAGGGGTTCTATCTACGCGCACCAGGTGTCGCCGACGCCATCATCAACAGTGGGCCACTTGAGGACGGTGCCAACCCCATCCAGATCAGCGGCGACGGCGGCTGGACGCCGCGGCCCTGCTCTGGGCTCGGCTGGAGCTCAGGGCAAGTAACTGTCGTCGCTCGTCTCCGGAGACTCCAAGAGCTCAGGAGAGTCGCTAGACCACTAGGAGTCGCCGTTGTCGCTGGAGGAGTTGCAGCCGAGACTAGTGGCGGGCACTGCGGCCGCCGCAACGTCGCCCTGGTGACCTCCTTCAGGGCAGCACTCCAGGCGGCGGCCTTCCTCGTCGAGGACCTTGAAGAACAGCACGGAGGTGGCAAACTCGGGCAATCTCACCACAGCCTCGGGTCATGAAGATCTTCCCGGAGGCAACAGTTCCAATCTCCGCTCCAGTCGCTGGGGTGTTGCAGTCGGCATGCTGCAGCCAAAGTTTGCGAAGGCCCCTCGGCGGCATCTCGGCGGCAAAGAACGGCGGGAGGCATATCCAGGTGCTCGGGGGCATCACCGCCCACAGCACGAACTCGCGCGAAGACTCCACAGCATGGACCCCTAGGGCGATGGCGTGTGCCTCCGTGGCACGGCGACCATGGCCCTGGCGCGGGCGGCGCCGCTCACCGCTCCTCCCTCTGGAATCGTCATGGTGAGCGTACAAGGGCAGGAGGTACCCAGGAGGTGGCCTCTCATACCAAGGCCTTGACACCACTGGCCTCACGACCACCTCGCGCCGATGAGACCTCCTTTTCTTCGGCGGGAGCAGCTCGGGCACGTTGAGAGGAGCCTTGCCTTTCTCTGCGGCCAAGAACCTCCGGATCGGCGCCATGTCTACACAAGCAAGTGGACCTAGGAAGAAGAAGAAGCAGGAGAGGCAGAGGAAAGATGGGCGATGGGGGCTTCGCCCCCTCCCATTTATACGAGGAGGAGGCCAACCAGCGCCCCCCATGATCACAAGTAATGATGGTTTTCCTTGCATGTCGCAGGGACATGCCACGTCGGGCAGTTGCCGAGGCAGCATGGGGAAGCGGAGATGCCCACGTCCAATCAACCGCCATGCATCGACCGAGGCCGCAGTCTATTAGGGCCCGCGGCGCTCCGCACTTGACCCTTGGCTTCGCCTCGAAGCCAAGCCCGAGCGCTCCTTGGGCCCAGGGGCTACTATCGGTGTTCTGGGAACAAGGGTCCCCATACTTGCCTGCCTACGGCCCACGGTGTGGCTTTGCTGGCAGGCCTGTACGACCCATCTTCATCAACAAGGAATCCAGACACTCGCGAGGGTCCAAGCCTTGCGAGGCGGACGACACAAGACCTCCTCAAAAGCAGCCTCATCAGGCCGGCTCATGAGGGGCGGAGAGTTCATGGTTGGGAAAACCTCGTGAGGTTTCCATGACATAAGCCATGACGATTGAGAACAGGTGGGCGCCAGCGTGTGCAATGTCCTTGTTTCCCCTTTGGTGCTAAGGGGGGCAAGCACAGGCGCGGAGTACCGAGGCATCAAGCAAAGGTTTCCATATTGGTGCAACAAGACCAAGACCAGAAGGACGGCAAGACGGAGGTCACCATGGAGCCTAGGACGGCGTCACCACCAGAACATTTGGCAGGCGAGGACCACCTTTTGTCAGGATAGCTTCTACTAGCTATCCCCTTTCAAATTGGTCGTTGTTGGCTCCCTTCCCGCTCAATATTTGGGGAGAGGACCAGGGCCTCAATAAATAGGACTAGCCACGACCATAGGCAAGGGGAGAGATCATCAAGGTCATCCTCAGCCACACAAGTGCACCAAGCACAAGAACACCTCAACCTGTGGAGGCTGTTCTTCCCCTTGTACTATTCATCCTCAGCCCAAGAGGCAATCCACCACTACCACACTGGAGTAGGGTATTACACCACAACGGTGGCCCGAACCAATATAAATCTTGTGTCCTTTGTGCTGCGAGTTCGTCGAGTTGGTTCGTGAGATCTAGGCTAAGTTAGGACGCAAATCGATAGGGGGGAGGTCTTCGCACGCACCCCAGAGTTCAAACCTTAAGGGTTTTGCTGGAACCCGTGATTCGACACACTCGACCCCGTGTCTTGCAGATTTACACTGACATGTATTCGATGCCGAACGGAGAGCAGGAGGAGGAGGGATAGGCAAGCGGGGGCGATAATGGCGACTGGCATTCTGACGGAAGAGGATATGAGGAGAGTGAGGACTTGAGCAGTGGAGAGGAGGTCGACTCCCCTTCTCGCAAGGAAAGACGCTCCAAGCAGAGGCAGGACCCAGCTAGTATCCGTGGCAAAGCGACTCCACCGACTAAACAAACCTCCAAGTGCACTGGGACATCTTCTCCTGTGCCAACTGAAAAATCTCCGAAACAACTCAAAGTCGTGATGCCAAACCCCCGAAAGGCCTTGCCCAAGATCAAAGTGGATGTCCCTATCGCTTCTAGGTAATCACTGATCTCGACCTCTTGGTTTTAGCATGACCAAATCTTTGGTCGATTCACTTTCTCGTTTTAACCGAGTGAATTCTGAAATTTGTAGTGCTGCTTCTAGGACTTCTATGTACCAAGATGATGCTGGCGAGGAGATGGAATACGCAGTCACCTCCCGCACGGGTATAAATTTTGTCATTTTGTCTTTACTTTATCATCCATTTTGACGGTTGACTGAACTTCTATAATCGATTGCTTTGCAGCTCCACCCAATGTCATTGAACTTCCAGATGACGATGAAGACGTGCCATAGAGAGCCATGGGAAGGAGGGGCAGGACATCGAGCAGGAAGGCACCAGCTGGCAAGACGTCCTAGTCGACGCCGGTGACGGAACCAGTAATTCAGCAGTCCGGAGACGTGAACCGGGATTTTGTTACATTTGTTGTTCAGTGCGAGTGAGCACCCTTCATCGCCGACTATGCAAGTCCCTGCTTCATCTGTCCAACACCATGCCTCGGATCCTCAAGCTGCCGTGACTAGACCCACGTCTCCGATGTTCGTCACCCATCATGTTCCGGGGGACCAGGCAAGCGCTGCTACGGAAGCTATACGCCAAGCAGGCCTGATGATGGAGCGGATGAAGACAGTGCACGAGACCAGCCAAGATGCCTATGATGGCAGTGCAGCCCTCCGAGACAATGTCCAGGTTAGTTGGTTTCCGATTGATCTCCTATCTTGACGCTTGTTTTGTTAGGATATGCTACCCGAAAACTTTTCATTGTGCATCCATTTGTCAGTCTGTTCTTCGCATCTATACGCCCACTGGGTGTTTCAATTTATGATGAGTAGTTTTTGAAGTTGAGTCGACCAGGTTATGTCGATTGTAACTTTGGACTAGTGGGGGCACGCGGAGTGCACCCACTGGGTGTAGTCCCCAACGCCGCCATCGAATGTGTGATTTGGCGGGGGTATTGATAAAAATATCTTGTTCTTCGGTTCTTCCACTCGATATGGGCGGACCATGTCGAGTGGAACCTGTACCAGTGGGGGCACGCTAAGTGCACCCATTCGGTGTAGTCCCTGAGACCGCGGTCGACTACGGGTAGTCGGTTGGGGTCTGAGAATAATTGTTTCCTCTCTCTTTTTTTACTCGATCTGGGCAGACCATATCGAGTGGAACCTGGACTAGTGGGGGCATGCTAAGTGCACCCACTGGGTGTAGTCCCCGAGACTACTGTTGATTGTTTGATTCTGTAGTAGTCTTAGAATTCTTTTCACTCGGAAGCGAATAATCTTTGATTCTGTCCATTGAAGCATATTTTTGCTGACTTCAGAAATCCTGTGAGCTCATCTCCAAATTTGCTGAATTTGAGGGGAAGCAGAGACAACTCAACCTTGACTCGGAGTTGGCCAAGCAGAACTTGCAGAAGGCCAAAGATGAAGCATCTGGTATGGAAGGTAACAAATTGTCGACTGTGTGACTGGATTGTCTCTCAAGTCATCTCCTCATTCTTCTCTCTGAACCGAGTGTCACAAAAGGACCTTGAACTCGCCGCAGCAGAGAAGGAAGCTCAGGAAAAACAACACTCACCGACAAGAAGCTTGCTTCAGTTGGGGCGCTAGATGAAGACAACGCCAAGCTGAAGACATCTCTTGCTGAGGCTAATAGAGAAGTGACCCATCTGAAGAAGGATAAAGTATCCTTGAACGACAAAATTGAAGACATTTCTTGGAAGAGAAATAACCTGGAGGATTATCTGGGGGGGCTCGCCAAGAAGTTATTCCTTATGCTTGAAGGTACTTTTCATTGTCCGACTGTTTCGTTATCGTCGATTCACCATAAAGCCATCGACTAACTAGTTCTTTATTGTTGTATAATGTCAAAACTTTGAGGAGGAAACTGGGCGAATCGAGACAAGCTTGGACCCCATCAACTCTCCTGTCAAGGATGAAGCTGCCATGAACGTGCTCCGACTCGAATCACGTCTTGCCAGCGTCATAGACTACCTCGCTCGACTAAAGGTTGCGGTGTCGCGGATTGACACAGCGCTTTGGCCAAAGGAGACGCTCCAAAATTACCTCGAGTCCTTGATGACTTGACTCAATGAGATCCCTGGTCGAGTGCAGGAATGGAAAAAGTCGTCTTCTCGATGCGATGCTAATGTAGCTCTGTCTCTTGTTCGCGTCCATTGCAAGGAGGCCAAAGAAGAGAAGTTAGCAGTGATCAAGGTTGCCAACACCAAGATACTTGACTTCTAGTCTTTTATGGAAACCTTCATTGCTGCTACTACTTGAATTGCATATGGAATCGACCTAGATGAGTTTGTCGAGCCTGCCAGTCCTCCCCCTGCAAAGTGAACAAACTTTTTATAATCCGATTAAATTTGCCTCGGTATGTCGAGTGGTTTTGTAACCGTAAAACTCCTTCGGGCCAGATGCCCGAGTACTTTAATCTGTGGTCCCGAACCTCATGGGATTTATCTGAACTTTGTTGTTTTTGAATCTCTCGACTCAGAGTGGAACTTGATTCTTCAGTCTGAATTATTACTGACTCTGTGATGCAGCTCAGTCAAGTGGATCATGAATGAGGGCACTTGGTGCCGTCCATAACCTACACCTCGTCGTCCTTGCGGATGAGGATAGAGAAGACATTGTATTTGTGCTGCAGCTCTAAGGATAAGGTCGCGGTCGACCTGCACTTCATCATCCTTGCGGATCAGGATGGAGCGGACATTGTATTTGTGCCGCAGCTCTAAGGATAAGGTCGCAGTCGACCTGCACCTCGTCGTCCTTATGGATCAGAATGGAGAGCACATTGTACTTGTGCTGCAGCTCCGAGGATGTGACAGCCTGATTTCGCCCTCTCTTATTTGCCTAATTTTCATTTGGATTTATTTTAAAAGTTGAGGTTTCTGAATCTTTTCATATGGACTCAAACACTTCGGTACCCTTGGCTTTCACCAAAGTGCATCATTCCCCTCTCTAATCATCATTCCCCTTCTAATCCATCTCAAAATAATCTTGGGAATATTTTTCTTAAATGAAAAATATTCATTTTTTCTCCAAAACCCTAGCTAGTTCAATGAGCTCCAAAGCAACCCTCATTTTTATGGCCCACAAAAATCTAAGAAAATTCTCAAATATTCTTTGAACCCAAGGGCACCTTCCTGAGCAAAAATATTTCATCACTTTTTGGAATATTTTTGCTACAGAAAATATTTTCTGTTCTGGACAGAAATGGTGGTTTCTATAGCAACTACCATTTTACTTGCTCCCCTGTGCCTGAGTTTTCTTGTGCATCATCACCTTAGTAGATGATGGCTAGCCTCCAAAGCACAACCCCCAACTCCCAGCCATTTAACCTCAGTAACACCTCAAAGTTACTGATCAGAAGCTTACCTGGCATGTGAAATCTTCTCTACTGCACCTGGAGCCAAACCAAGGCATGGTAACATTCAAAACTACCACGAACAACATGCCAGACATGGAGTTTGGGCTTAGGTCGGCATGAGATCATAGTTCACGCGGTGACCGCGTTCGTCCAGGCGTGCTGGCATGCAGCCGACGCGCTCTGCGACGCGCCCGAGCCTCTATTGCTCGCGTGCTCGCTTCCCCGCCTGCCTAACCGTGCCAAACCTCGCCACCATCATCGTCTCAACGCCATTTACTCCTTCCTGGCGCTCGCCGATCCCAAAGCTCGCCGCAGCGAGCACTGGCACGGTCCGGCCAACCCAACAGTGCAGTGCGCACTGTGCTCGTCGCCATCTCCTCGTTCCTGTGCTCGTCCCCGCTCGCTCACAGTTCCCGCGTGAGCTGTGTTGCCTTCTCCCCCTCTCAATGACGCCGCTCGTCGCTGGGCGCCTTGGAAAGGTGTCCACCGGCGGAGCCCGAAACCCCCTCTCCGCTCGCCTATAAATGGAGCCGCCCCCAGCCTCCTCGAGCACCATCCACCACTCCCACACACCCCACAAACGTGTAGGAAGCCGTAGCCCGACCGGGCAGGCCGCGGGATGCCGCCCTCGAGCTCGAGCTCGCTGGCGATCCCCTCTCGTCGCCGTAGTAGCTCATGCCCCTCCCATGCCAGGGCGATCCTTACAGGGCCTCCGCCTCTCTCCAGAGAAGCCATCCCTTCCCCCTGGAGCCCCTGGAGCTGCCTCTGCTCGCCGTCTTCTTCATCTTCTGCAACCCCCGCCCTCTGCCTCTGTTTGCGAGGAAGATTCTGACGCTGTCCGACCGCCCCTAGCTACGCTACGGGTACGGGCAGGTGCGCCTCAACCCCCTCTCTCGATCCCTCCCTCTAGTTTTGGCCAAGGAGCCCTCGTCGCCGGCGAGAGCTCCGGCGAAGCCGCGACCTTCCCCTGTTTCTTTCTCCCCTCCTTCTCACCTGACTAGCGGGGTCCGCTAGTCAGCCACTCTGTACGTGCGCGAAGCGCTACGAGTGGTGGCGCCCTCAGGCTTTACGCCTTCGACATCACCCCCCTAGTCTGTTTATTAAAATTCAAATTTCATTTAATTTCATAGAGCTTCAAACAGCCATAACTTTTCAACTATAAGTCCAAATGAATTGATTCTTTTTGCATTATGTTCTTTGCAAGGAAATCTAGCAGCTCACAAAAAATGTGATTTTTTGGAGCTGTCTAGAATTGCTGGTGATTTTTAGAAGAGTTCTTGATATTTTCTTCTTGTGTTTCAAATTATTTTCAGAGGGTGAGGCTTGTCTTGAGGATCACCAGAAGGCTTGTGAACCGCATCTGCACTAAGGCAAGCCATAGCAACATTTTCATGGTGCCATTTCAATATTGATGAATTTCCTACTTGAATTGAATGATTAATCCATGCGTTTTAAATAACTATTATGTTATTTATATGATGTTAAAGTGTGCGCTGGTATTATGCTTCATTTACAGAATCTTGAAACTAGTTTAGTTGGTAAAGAGGCTACGATCTAATTATGGTAATGATAAAATGAGTTTGTATGTGTATGAATAATTGCTTAAAGTTATTTTCTTGCATAAATAAATAGTTAAATTTTCTAGAATATATCATGTTTAGTGCTGGTGTAGCCATTTTAATTAATTTCCAAAATGTTTGAACCTAACTTGTTTGGAAAACAAATTAGGATTTTCTTGAGGTGATGATGGTAGAATCTTTGCTATGCATATGAGGAATTAATCAAAGTTATTTTCTTGCATGAGAAAGTAATATTACTTGCTGAAAAATATATTGTTAAAGTGAGACCAGGAAAGTAATATAAGTTTTTGATGCTTATGCTTAGTGTGAATATGGTTGACAACAGTCAATTTTGTATTATATGATGCATGTGTAGTATTGCATTTCATGGCATGCTATGTCACCGTCCATTTTCATTTCACGGCATGCTATGTCCGCTAAATCGAGATTTTCCCAGTGCAACCACATTTGCCTTTGTGGGAAGGCCTTGATTTGGTCCATTGACATGTCTCTGGTCGGTGCCTCCAGCTAGGGAAGGTTATGGGCGTGCTTACCCTGGCCCGGTAAGCAGGCATAACCTTGTGTGCCCGTTGTTGAGATTTTGGTACCGGGTCACCCAGTGGGATTGTTTTGGCCACGACGGTGGTCGGCGTGTATTTGGTAGACACGCGGCCACCCAGGACTAGCCCATTGGGGATTGGGTCGGAGTGGCCGGGAGATTGTCATGGCAATGGAAGGGTTTTTTCAGAATGCTGTAGGTCCACCCGAATGGGACTGCGAGGCCATGGGTTCCGTGGTGTGGGCACAGTGTGCTATCTCTGCAGAGTGTATAATCTATCGATAACCGAGTCCATGGTCATGGACAATGTTTAATAAACATGCACACTAAGTTATGATCATTGCACTAATGATGACGGAGGAAAGGCCATCGAGCTGTTCGAGATCCAATATGGGTCGTGGTGGTGATCACCGAAAGGATCATGAGTTACTTCGGTTAAGACCACGATGGTGGTGTGGTGGTGATCGCCGAAAGGATCACGAGTTACTCTGGTTAAGACCACGATGGTGGTGTGGTGGTGATCGCTGTAAGGATCACAAGTTACTCTGGTTAAGACCACGATGGTGGTTTGTTTTGTGATCCGAGAAAGATCACGGTTGGTAAGTTGGTCCCGAGGGACGTTTATCCCAAGAGCATGAGCACAATATTTTGGAACATTATTGCATTATTAATTGGTTAAATATCATGATGTTGTTTGTCATTATGATTATGCCTGTTTTGAGCTTGCAAGTACATTCAATGTACTGACCTGGCGTGTCATGCCAGATTTCAGGAAAGTCGCGTTGGAAAGGAGCGCTGCTCGAGTCTAGATCGTGTCCACATTGGTGTCCCTATGCTATGGAGTTACCGCTACGACGTTGTTCCGCTGCCGCGTAGTTTATATGATCGAGGCCCCATTATGTTCACTAAATAATGTACATATTGTTCAGCCGCACCTTGTGTGCTGCTCGGCCTCGACATCTGTTGTAATATAAACTCCGACCCGCTAGCATCAATAAAGCGGTTGTTTTCTGTACCAAGATGTTGTGTGTTGCCAGAAGACATGGTCTCTGAGCTGGCAATGCAGGGTAAACCGGTCGCTCTGAGCCGGGGTGCCACAACGCTTGGTATCAGAGCCGCGCTGGTTGTAGGCCACGCTATACTACAGCGTGTTAATTGGACGTTAGATACGAGTTTTAGTTGAGTGTCGGTAGCTAATGTAGCTGATTGTTCCATTGCATGCACTTGATTTATATTTTTATGCGAACCTGCTAATGGTTGTGAGTGTAGATGGCTCTGGTGCTGTATTCGTGCCAGTTGCAGCTGATGCCGTACACGTCACCACACCTTCTTCGCAACCTGTGGCGTCGGCTGGACCCCCTCGGAGACGATCCAGTCTATCGTGTGTGCCGGGAGCGTCTAGCTGATTCAGTGTAGGAGTATCACGAAGTGGTTACTCTGCGCACTAGTTCCAGTTCCGGCTCTTACACTCGTACTTCTCGGAGCGGTTACGCCTCTACCGCTTCTTACGATGTTCAGTTTGCTGCATTCGAGGTCCTTGTTGAGCTTCGCTACAACGAGATCCGAATGCAAAACCATCCAGGTTTCATTTACTACCCTTCTCTGCACGATAATGGTAGTGTCCGCTTCCAGATCATTGATCAGGAGTCTGATAGTGTTGCTAGCCACCTTGCTCGTTATGTCACTGCTAGCTATCTTATGATCCACGAGCTGGCTCGAGAGCTGACTCGTGTCCTTACTGCTTTAGCCGCTGCTTTGGTCACTACTAGATCTACCACTACTCCATCTTCTCTGGGATTTACTCCCTATATTCCAGACAGTTCTAGTTCCCCTGTTTCACTGGTTACTCCCCCAAGTAGCTCACGCACCTCGACGGTGAACCCTCTCAGTACTCCTGCCGAGTGGGCTTCACTTCTCACCACTCCTGCAGCCCCGATGCTTCATCCTGCCCCTGCCCCTACCCCTGAGGGAGAGCCCTTGAGGCAGCGTCATCGTGTTACCTTTACCCCAGAGGTTTCCGTTAACCTCGTCAGTTCAGGATCCGAGTCCGCTTCAGGGGAGGACACCGCAGCACCAGCAGAGCAGTAGTACCTCGGATTATTCGCAGTCGTCCGGATGATGTACGGATGTAGTCGTACGAGTCATGATGTTTCGTTGCATGTATGAGAGTAGTTGAACCTGTCATGTTGTTTATCTTTCGTGTATGAGCCTATGTATAATTATATTGGGACTTTATTTGCCATATTTTCTTCGCTCTTTTTCTTTCTTCTGGGATTTGTCGCTGGCTTTTCCCCAAATTTATTCTTGGATGTTTCTCATCTCGATTGTGTTGTCTTGGGAAAAGGCCACAATAGGATGATGCAGGGAGGCAGTAGTAGCAACGTTCGTGAGTGAAGTGTTGTTCTTCGTTCCGCACGACAGGCAGGACATTTTCCCGAGCCGTATGTTCTGCCACCGCCTCCACCGCCAAATCTGCCCTCCACCGAGCAAATTCTGCGTATGTTTGAGGAAAGAAGGAACAATGATCTGCTTGAAATATTAAGAAGTGTGAAAGCTATGGTTGGACAGAATGGAAATCAGAACGGTCATTACTCAAAGCTGTCAGATTTTGAAAGGACCAAGACAGCCAATTTTAGTCAGATTGTTGACCCATTGGATGCAGACGAATGGTTGCGTACCATTGAGAAAAAGCTTGAGATTGCTTGTACTGAAGAAAATGATAAAGTTCCATTTGCAACTCATTATCTTGAAGGCGCTGCTGCCATATGGTGGGAAAATACAAAAGCAATGTGGCCTGCTGATGAAGAAATCACCTGGGAAAAATTTAAGGATCAGTTATGAAAACATCATATCCCTACTGGAGTTATGAAGGTTAAGCAACGTGAATTTCTCGCACTCGTTCAAGGAAATCAGTCTGTGGGTGAATATTGGCAAAAATTCAATCACCTGGCCCGTTACTCCCTTTATGACGTGCCCACCGCAGAAAGGAAGATTGACAGATTTCTTGGAGGCTTAAATCCGCAACTCCGGTGTACTCTCAGTATGTTTGACTTCCCAGATTTCCAAACTTTGGTAAACAAGGCTTTCATTGCTGAACGGGAGCACAAGCTTATATCAGATAATAGGCCTACCAGCAACGACAACAAGCGTAAGTTTGAGCCAAAGAAGGATGGGCAACCAGTGCAAAAGGCTCGAACCTGGCAGTAGCCTCAGGTGGAATACAAGCCCAATTGGCTACAGAATATTAACAAGACCACCACTCTAGTCAAGAATGTCGTGACCAACCCAATACGTGAGGAGCATCAGCGCAACAATTCATGCTTCATTTGTGGGTAGAACGGACATTATGCCAAATAGTGCCCCAAGAACAACAAGGCGGATGCCCCATTCAGGCCACAAGTCAACTTTATAGAGTCATGCCCGACCCAGCAAAATATTACTGGGCACGTCCATCATCTCTCAGGCGATGAAGCACAAGAGAACCCCGAAGTCGTCATTGGTATGTTTTCTGTTAATGGCATACATGCTATAATTTTATTTGACTCTGGGGCTTCCCATTCTTTTATTTCTCAGAGTTTTGCTGCCCAAAACCAATTTCCTTGTACACTTTTGGGAAAAATATATGCTGGTACAAACCCCGGGATCTCTAATCAAGAGCAACATGGTCTATCGTGATTTGGACATCAATATCAACGGAGTCTACTTTTCAACCTCTCTGTTAATTATTGAGTCTGACAAGTTGGATATTATATTGGGTATGAATTGGTTGACCCAATATCAAGTTTGTATAAACTGCGCAACACGAGAAGTCACTTTGACCAGTCTAAATGGGCAGACTACCAAATTCTATGCTCGCAAGAATATATCCAAGCAAGAATTGGTTTTCAACGTTTGGCTGAGTTGGAATTAATTCCTGTGGTCAGCGAGTACCCTGATGTATCTCCAGAAGAACGGCCAGGCATGCCACCAGACCGAGAACTGGAATTTGCAATAGATCTTGTGACCGAAACTGCACCGTTATACAAGAAGTATTACTTGATGCCTTCATCAGAATTAGTGGAGCTAAAGAAACAGCTTGATGAACTGCTCCAAAAAGGATATATTCGTCCCAGCTCTTCACCATGGGGATCACCCGCTATTTTCGTGGACAAAAAGGATGGCAGCCTCCGCATGTGCGTAGATTACCGTCAGCTAAATGAGGTCACCATCAAAAATAAATATCCGCTACCATGGATTGATGATTTGTTTCATCAGGTCAGTGGGGCTAAGGTATTCTCTAAGATCGATTTACGGATCGGATAATATCAGCTCAAAATTAAAAAGGAAGATATTCCTAAGACCGCATTCACTACTCGGTACGGTCTTTATGAATATACAGTGATGTCCTTTGGTCTCACCAATACCCCTGCTTTCTTCATGCATATGATGAACAAAGTATTCATGGACTTGCTCAACAAATTCGCGGTAGTCTTCATCGATGACATTCTCATTTACTCCAAGGGTGAAGACGAGCACAAGGATCACCTTCGAGTAGTGCTACAACGACTCCGCGACCATCAGCTTTACGCCAAATTCTGTAAATGTGAGTTTTGGCTCAAGAAAGTTGGGTTTCTTGGACATGTACTACCCGGTGAGGGTATAGCCGTGGACCCGAGCAAAGTAAAAGATGTGCTTGATTGGTTACCGCCCACGAAAGTGACACAGATCCGGAGTTTTCTCGGATTAGCTGGATATTACCGTTGTTTCATTAAAGGGTTTTCCAAGATTGCTAAACCCATGACGGAGCTGCTCAAAAAGGATACAAAGTTTGAATGGACGGAGGACTGTGAGAAAAGTTTTAATGAGCTAAAGATACGGCTGACAACCGCACCTGTATTGACTCTCCTAGACATTTATCGCAGCTTTGATGTGTATTGTGACGCCTCCAGGCAAGGCCTCGGTTGCGTACTTATGCAAGACGACAAGGTATTAGCATATGCATCGCGATAGCTACGGCCCCACGAGGGAAATTATCCTACTCATGATTTGGAATTGGTTGCGCTAGTTCATGCGCTAAAAATTTGTAGACACTACCTCATTGGAAAAAGGTGCCAAATTTTTACCGATCATAAAAGCCTTAAATACATATTTACTCAGCCGGATTTAAATATCCATCAGCGAAGATGGCTAGAGTTGGTCAAGGATTATGATTTTGGAATAAATTACCACCCGGGAAAGGCCAACGTGGTTGCCGATGCCCTCAGTCGAAAGCCTGTCAGCTTAAATGTCATATTGAAATCCCTGCCTCTCAAACTCCAAGAGGAGATCACTCGGCTCAACCTGGTCATAGTGGATGCTGGCCTCGCTAATATTTTGGAAATTACCCCCACACTTGAGGAAGAGCTCCGCAAGGCCGAGCCAGCTAACATCAAATTGCAGAAGCGTGCCAAGAGCCCGATGGCAGGGCCGACCCCAAATTTCTCTGAGGACAAATTCGGTACTCTCCGATTTCATGGACGGATTTGTGTACCCAATCAGCTAGACTTAAAGAAGAAAATCCTGTCGGAAGCATATTAATCCTCATATTCTATTCATCCGGGAGGCACGAAAATGTATGAGGACCTTAGACAAATATTTTGGTGGGATGGAATGAAGAAAGACATTGCCTATTTTGTGTCCTGTTGCGACATATGCAACAAGGTGAAGCCAGAGCATTAGAAGCCAGCCGGACTCCTCCAATCGTTGCTGGTTTCACAATGGAAATGGGATGACATTTGTATGGATTTCATTACGGGATTGCCTAAGACTCAGAGAGGAAATGATGCAATCTGGGTCATAGTGGACACCTTAACCAAGGTTGCTCACTTCATTCCGATTAGCACCAGATATCGAGCAGATCAACTTGCACAGCTGTATGTATCCAGAATCGTCAGTCTGCATGGAGTACCTCGAACCATCACTTCTAACCGAAGTTCCCTATTTACCTCCACTTTTTGGTCCCGTCTCCATCAAGCCTTGGGGACAACGTTGAAATATAGTACTGCTTATCATCCTCAGACCGATGGACCGACAGAGCGGGTATATCAAATACCTGAAGATATGTTGCGATCCTATGCTTTAGCCCAAGGAACTAAATGGGAAGATTGATTGCCATATACTGAGTTTTCTTACAACAACAGCTTCCAGACCAGTCTAAAGATGTCACCGTATGAAGCTCTATATGGCCGTAAGTGCCGCACTCCATTAAATTGGTCTCAAACTAGAGATAGCCGTATCTTCGGAACAGATCTCATGATGGAAGCTGAGAAGCAAGTTAAGGAAATTAGAGACAGATTGCAATTGGCCAAATCTCGACAGAAAAGTTATTATGATGCAAAGCACAGACAGATCAATTTTAAACCCGGAGAACACGTATACCTCCGAGTCACCCCTATGAAAGGAGTCAAGAGATTTCAGACCCGTGGAAAGTTGGCACCCAGGTTTATTAGTCCGTTCCTGGTTATGTCCCGAGTGGGTACTGTTGCATATCAGTTGGAACTACCCACTAAATTGGAGACGTGCATAACGTGTTTCATGTTTCACAACTAAGGCGTTGCATATCCCCGCCTGAGAAAAGGACTGCTATGGCTGAGGTAGAGTTGGCAAATGATTTGACCTATCAAGAAAGACCGTATAGAATTTTGGATCAGATGGAAAGGGTCACTCGTAGTAAAGTGAGAAAAATTTACAAGGTTCAGTGGGAGCATCACACAGAGTCAGAATCAACTTGGGAGCGGGAAGAATTCCTAAGGGCTCATTATCCAGAGTGGTTTTCCCAAGCAACCGAATCTCGAGGACGAGATTCATTCTAAGTGGGCGAGGTTTGTGACAGCCTGATTTTTCCCTCTCTTATTTTCCTGATTTTCACTTGGATTTATTTCGAAAGACGGGGTTTCTGAATCTTTTCATACGGACTTAAACACTTGGATACCCTTGGCTTTCACCCCAAGTGCATCATTCGCCTCTCTAATCATCATTCCCCATCTGATCCATCTCAAAATAATCTTGGGAATATTTTTCTTAAATGAAAAATATTCATTTTCTTCTCTAAAACCCTAGCTAGTTCAATAAGCTCCAAAGCAACCCTCATTTTTATGGCCCACAAAAATCGGAGAAAATTCCCAAATATTCTTTGAACCCTAGGGCACCTTCCTGAGCAAAAATATTTCATCACTTTTTGGAATATTTTTGCTACAGAAAATATTATCTATTCTAGACAGAAATGGTGGTTTCTACAGCAACTACCATTTTACTTGCTCCCATGTGCCTGAATTTTCTTGTGCATCATCACCTTAGTAGATGATGGCTAGCCTCCAAAGCACAGCCCCCAACTCCTAGCCATTTAACCATAGTAACACCTCAAAGTTACTGATCAGAAGCTTACCTGGTGTGTGAAATCTTCTCTACTGCACCTTGAGCCAAACCAAGGCATGGTAACATTCAAAACTACCACGGACAACGTGCCAGACATGGAGTTTGGGCTTAGGTCGGCATGAGGTCATAGTTCACGCGGTGACCGCGTTCGTCCAGGCGTGCTGGCATGCAGCCGACGCGCTCTGTGACGCGCCCGAGCCTCTGTTGCTCGCGTACTCGCTTCCCCGCCTGCCTAAGCGTGCCAAACCTCACCACCATCATCGTCTCAACGCCATTTACTCCTCCCTGGCGCTCGCCGATGCCGGAGCTCGCCGCAGCGAGCACGGGCACGGTCCAGCCAACCCAACAGTGCAGTCGCACTATGCTCGTCGCCATCTCCTCGTTCTTGTGCTCGTCCACGCTCGCCCACAGTTCCCGCGTGAGTTGCGTCGCCTTCTCCCCCTCTCACTGACGCCGCTCATCGCCGGGCGCCATGGACAGGTGTCCACCAGTGGAGCCCGAACCCCCCTCTCCACTCATCTATAAATGGAGCAGCCCCCAGCCTCCTCGAGCACCATCCACCACTCCCACACACCGCACAAACGCGTAGGAAGCCGTAGCTCGACCGGGCAGGCCGCGGGCAGCCGCCCTCGAGCACGAGCTCGTCGGCGATCCCCTCTGGTTGACGCAGTAGCTCCAGCCCCTCCCAGGCCAAGGCGATCCTTCCAGGGCCTCCGCCTCTCTTCGGAGAAGCCATCCCTTCCCACTGGAGCCCTTGGAGCTGCCTCTGCTCGCCGTCTTCTTCATCTCCAGCGACTCCGTCCCTCTTCCTCCGTTTGCGAGGAAGATTCCGACGCCGTCCGACCGCCCCTAGCTACGCTACGGGTACGGGCAGGTGCGCCTCAACCCCCTCTCTTGATCCCTCCCTCTGGTTTTGGCCAAGGAGCCCTCGTCACCGGCGAGAGCTCCAGCGAAGCCGCGACCTTCCCCTGTTTCCTTCTCCCTCCTTCTCACCTCACTAGCGGGGCCCGCTAGTCAGCCACTCTGTACGCGCGCGAAGCAGTACGAGTGGTGGTGCCCTGAGGCTTTACGCCTTCGATGTCACCCCCCTAGTATGTTTATTTAAATTCAAATTTCATTCAATTCCAGAGAGCTTCAAACAACCATAACCAAATGAATTGATACTATTTGCATTATGTTCTTTGCAAGGAAATCTAGCAGCTCACCAAAAATGAGATTATTCTGAGCTGTCTAGAATTTCTGGTGATTTTCAGAAGAGTTCTTGATATTTTCTTCTTGTGTTTAAAATTACTTTCAGAGGGTGAGGCTTGTCTTGAGGATCACCAGAAGGCTTGTGAACCTCATCTGCACCAAGGCAAGCCACAACAACATTTTTCATGGTGCCATTTCAATATTGATGAATTACTTACTTGAATTGAATGATTAATCCATGCATTTTAAATAACTATTATGTTATTTATATGTTGTTATAGTGTGTGCTGGTATTATGCTTGATTTACAGAACCTTGAAACTAGTTTAGTTGGTAAAGAGGCTAAGATCTAATTATGGTAGTGACAAAATGAGTTGTTATGTGTATGAATAATTGCTTAAAGTTATTTTCTTGCATAAATAAATAGTTAAATTTGCTAGAATTTATCATGTTTAGTGCTGGTGTAGCCATTTTACATAATTTCCAGAATGTTTGAACCTAACTTGATTGGTAAAGGAATTAGGATTTTCTTGAGGTTATGATGGTAGAATCTTTGCTATGCATATGAGGAATTAATTGAAGTTATTTTCTTGCCTGAGAAAATAATGTTACTTGCTGAAAAATATATTGTTAAAGTGAGACCAGGAAAGTAAGATAAGTTGTTGATGCTTATGGTTAGTGTGAATATGGTTGACAACAGTCATTTTCGTATTATATGATGCTTGTGTAGTATTGCATTTCATGGCATGCTATGACAGCAGTCATTTTCATTTTAAGTTGAACCTAAATATAACCCAACTTGAATATATCATTGACTGGCTCATGGTGCCGCTGAATCGAGATTTTCCCAGTGCAACCACACTTGCCTTTGTGGGAAGGCCTT
This sequence comes from Triticum dicoccoides, assembly GCF_002162155.2. NCBI lineage: Eukaryota > Viridiplantae > Streptophyta > Magnoliopsida > Poales > Poaceae > Triticum > Triticum dicoccoides. The sequence goes on along the minus strand of NC_041390.1, from coordinate 248,646,368 downwards.
GATTTGGTCCATTGACATGTCTCTCGTCGGCGCCTCCAACTAGGGAAGGTTATGGGCGTGCTTACCCTGGCCCGGTAAGCAGGCATAACCTTGTGTGCTCGTTGTTGAGATTTTGGTACCGGGTCCCCGAGTCGGATTGTTTTGGCCACGACGGTCGCTGGTGTGTCTTTGGTAGACATGTGGCCACCCAGGACTAGCCCGTTGGGGATTGGGTCGGAGTGGCCGGGAGAGTGTCATAGCAATGAAAGGGTTTTGTCGGAATGCTATTGGTCCACCTGAATGGGAGTGCGAGGCCATGGGTTCCATGGTGTGGGTACAGTGTGCTACCTCTGCAGAGTGTATAATCTATCGATAGCCGAGTCCACAGTCACGGACAACTCATAGTAGGTCCCACCATGAGTCAACGTTTAATAAACATGCACACTAAGTTATGATCATTGCACTGATAATGATGGTGGAAAGGCCATCGAGCTGTTCGAGACCCAATATGTGTCGTGGTGGTGATCGCCGAAAGGATCACGAGTTACTTTGGTTAAGACTACGATGGTGGTGTGGTGGTGATCGCCGAAAGGATCACGAGTTGCTCTAGTTAAGACCACAATGGTGGTGTGGTGGTGATCGCCGTAAGGATCACAAGTTACTCTGGTTAATACCACGATGGTGGTTTGTTTTGTGATCCGAGAACGACCACGGTTGGTAAGTTGGTCCCGAGGGACGTTTATCCCAGGAGCATGAGCACAACATTTTGGAACATTATTGCATTATTAATTGGTTAAATATCATGATATTGTTTGTCATTATGATTATGCCTGTTGTGAGCTTGCAAGTACATTCAATGTACTGACCTGGCGTGTCATGCCAGATTTCAGGAAAGTTGCGTTGGAAAGGAGTGTTGCTTGAGTCAAGATCGTGTCCACATCGGTGTCCCTGTGCTATGGAGTTACCGCTACGACGTTGTTCCGCTGCCGCATAGTTGATATGATCGAGGCCCCATTATGTTCACTAAATAATGTACATATTGTTCAGCCGCACCATGTGTGCTGCTCGGCGTTGACATCTGTTGTAATATAAACTCCGACCCGCTAGCATCAATAAAGCTGTTGTTTTCTGTACCAAGATGTTGTGTGTTGCCAGAAGACATGGTCTCTAGGTTGGAAATGCAGGGTAAACCGGTCGCTCTGAGCCGGGGTGCCACAACGCTTGGTATCAGAACCGCGCTGACTGTAGGCCACGCTAGACTACGACGTTTTAACTAGAAGTTAGATACGAGTTTTAGTTGAGTGTCGGTCGCTAATGTAGCTGATTGTTGCATTGCATGCACTTGATTTATATTTTTATGCTAACCTGCTAATGGTTGTGAGTGTAGATGGTTCCGGTGCCGTATTCGCGCCAGTTGCAGCTGATGCCGTGCACGTCACTGCACCTTCTTCGCAACGTGTGGCATCGGCTGTACCCCCTCGGAGATGATCCAGTCTATCCTGTGTGCCGGGAGCGTCTAGCTGATTCAGTGTATGAGTATCACACAGTGGTTACTCTGCGCACTAGTTCCGATTCCGGCTCTTACACTCGTACTTCTCTGAGCGGTTACGCCTCTACTGCTTCTCAGGCTGTACATTTTGCTACATTCGAGGTCCTTGTTGAGCTTCGCTACAACGAGATCCGAATGCAAAAACATCCAGGTTTCTCTTACTACCCTTCTCTGCACGACAATGGTAGTGTCCGCTTCCAAATCATTGATCCGGAGTCTGATAGTGTTTCTAGCCACCTTGCTCGTTACGTCACTACTAGCTATCTTATGATCCATGAGCTGGCTCGAGAGCTGACTCATGTCCGTACTACTTTAGCCGCTGCTTGGGTCACTACTAGGTCTGCCACTACTCCATCTTCTCTGGGATTTACTCCCTATATTCCAGACAGTTCTAGTTCCCCTGTTTCACTGGTTACTCCCCCGAGTAGCTCAAGCACCTCGACGGTGAACCCTCTTAGTACTCCTGCCGAGTGGGCTTCACTTCTCACCACTCCTGTAGCCCCGATGCTTCATCTTGCCCCTGCCCCTCAGGGAGAGCCCTCGAGGAAGCGTCGTCGTGTTACCTTTAACTCGGAGGTTTCCGTTAACCATGTCAGTTCAGGATCCGAGTCCGCTTCAGGGGAGGACACCGCAGCACCAGTAGAGCAGTAGTACCTCAGAGTATTCGCAGTCGTCCGGATGATGTACGGATGTAGTCGTACGAGTCATGATATTTCGTTGCATGTATGAGAGTAGTTGAACCTGTCATGTTGTTTATCTTTCATGTATGAGCCTATGTATAATTATATTGGGACTTTATTTGTCGTATTTTCTTCGCTCTTTTGCTTTCTTCTGGGATTTGTCGCTGGCTTTTCCCTAAATTTATTCTTGGATGTTTCTCATCTTGATTGCGTTGTCTTGGGAAAAATCCACAATAGGATGACGCGGGGAGGCAGCAGTAGCAATGTTCGTGAGGGAACTCATGTTAAGACTTCAGAAATATAATACACTAGGCGTTGAACCTTATAGGCTTTACCTTCTTCTTCCCGCGCGACCGTGAGTACTATACTGAAAACTTGTCTAGTGGTTGCAATATAAAGCAGTAAAGGCTCTTTGCTGATTGGAGCAGCGAGCACCGGCTGGGTGGAAAGCAGGGTTTTGAGATCTGCAAACGCTGCGTCAGCTTCAGGAGTCCACTCAAACTTATCATATTTTTTCATCAATCGGCAAAGAGGCAATGCCTTTTCACCGAGACGAGAGATGAATCTACTCAAGGCAGCCAAACAACCAGTAAGCTTCTGAACATCGTGTATGCACACAGGGCTTTTCATTCGGAGTATTGCGCCAACTTTCTCTGGGTTAGCATCAATCCCACGTTCGGAAACGGGAAACCAAGTAACTTTCCACCTGGAACTCCGAATGTACACTTTGACGGGTTAAGCTTGATATCATATCTTCTCAGGTTGGCAAAGGTTTCGTCGAGGTCAGTCAGCAGGTCGGAACCTTTACACGACTTAACCATGATGTCATCCATGTATGCTTCCACATTCCGACTGATTTGAGTGAGCAGGAACTTCCGTATCATGCACATGAATGTGGCGCCAGCATTCTTGAGACCAAAGGGCATGGTAACATAGCAAAAGCACCCGAATGGGATGATAGAAGCTATTTTTATTTCATCGGGTCCATACAGTCAGATCTGATGGTACCCATAGTATGCATCCAGAAAGGACAGTCACTCACATCCCGCAGTGGAGAGAGGGAAGTGATCTTTCGGGCAGGCCCGATTGATACGCTTGAAGTCAATACACATACGGAGTGAATCATCTTTCTTGGGAACCATGACGACACTAGCAAGCCACTCGGAGTGGTAAATCTCTCAGATGAACTCAGCTGCCAGAAGCCGAGCCACTTCCTCACCAATTGCCTTTCTTTTCTCCACGGTGGACTGTCGGAGATACTCTTTGACAGGTTTTGCTTTTGGGTTGACTCGCAAACAGTGCTCAGCCAATTCCTTGGGTACACCTGGCATGTTAGAAGGTTTCCATGCAAAGATGTCCTAGTTCTCACGGAGGAACTGGATGAGCCCTTCTTCCTATTTGTTGTCGAGTGTTGTTGAAATATGAGTCAGAGCAGCATTGGGATCAGTCGGATGAATATGAACTGACTTTGTTTCACCAGATGACTTAAATGCAGATTCTGAAGCAAGCTTCTTAGCTCTCAACAAATCACTCGAATCTATAGTCTTCTTGTATTCTTCCATTTCTATTGCTGCCATCTGTTCATCGGCAATCTTCGAGCCCTTTTGGAAGCACTCTTCTGCTTGCTGCCGATTACCAGTGATTGTAATCACGCATCTAGGGCCAGGCATCTTGAGTTTGAGGTACACGTAACATGGTCGAGCCATGAAACGAGCATACGCAGTTCTGCCCAGGATAGCATGATAGGCGCTGTGAAAATCCACAACTTCAAATGTCAACTTTTCCTTACGATAATTCTTTGAATCACCAAAAACCACGTCAAGAGTGATCTGGCCGAGTGAATCGGCTTTCTTTCCAGGTATAACTCTGTGGAACCACATGTTGCTCTCGCTGAGCTTGGACATCGGAATGCTCATCCCTCGGAGGTTCTCAGCATACAAAATGTTCAAACCACTACCGCCATCCATCAAGACTTTGCTCAATCGGGTGCCCCAATGACCGGGTCGACCACCAATGCTTGCCTCCCGGGGGTGGCTACGTGCGGCGGGTGGTCTTACTGGTCGAATGTGATGGGAGTCTTCGACCACTTCAGATACGTGGTCGTTGCCGGAGAAACCTTGTTTACTTCTCTATTGATCACTTTCGGTCGACTTTTACTTCCAATGTCAGCAAAAATCACCAAAGTGGAATTGACATTGGGAAATCCTTCATCATCCTCTTCCTTGTTCTCATCCTTGTCAGATTCCTTCTCTTTCTCACTAGGTTGCTTTTCTCGGAATTGCTGTATAAGGACTCGACACTGTCGAGTGGTATGTTCGGGATAAATCATATTACACTCTTCATCTTTTGTGATGTGAATGTGACATGGAAGATCCAACACGTCGTTCCCTACTAAATCCTTCACCTTCTTTGGGGTCCAGGGCCCTTTAGGCTTTCCTTTAGATTTTCCTTGGGTTGCGACTGCAACTTCTCCAGTACCCGCAAGTTCTGCTTTGCGCTTCTGCATTCGATTGGAATTACCTCCTCCCGTGTCCTGGCCAACTAGTTTTCCCTTGTCGTTCCGGAGTCGGTCTTCTTCTTCTCCGTTTGCGTACCGAGTGGCTATCTCCATCATTCTGGTCAGGGTCATGTCTCCTGTCCGACCGAATTTTAGGTTGAGCTCCTGATACCGAACGCCCTCCTTGAAGGCGCAAACTGCTTGGTGCTGAGACACATTCTCCGGAGTGTGATGCTAAGTGGTCCACCTCTGGATGTAATCCCTCAAAGTTTCATTCGGTTTTTGCACGCAATGTTGCAATTCTGTCAATCCTGCTGGTCATTTGCACATGCCCTCAAACATTCGGACGAACATTCGGGCCAACTCCTCCCAGCTGAATATACTGCCCGGACCCAAACGATTCAACCATGCTCAAGCTGACCCTTCAAGCATCATGGGAAGGTGCTTAATGGCCACCTCATCGTTTCCTCCACCGATCTGCACAACCATTCGCTAGTCCTCAAGCCAGGTGTCAGGCTTCGATTCACCAGTGAACTTACTGACTCCAATCACCAACCTAAAGTTGGGAGGGTTCTTTGCGGCCCTGATGGCTCTGCTAAAACACTTGGGACCAGAAACATGCACTCTGCTTCTAGTCGGGCGATCTATGTCTTGCCCTTCTCCGTGTGCTCGATTTCTGTCCACCAAACCTTGCACCAGAATTGACCTTGCATCAAACCCTGGTTCTCTTGGGTCGACTGGCCTCATCCGCTCTTTGTTGTACAAGAGCCTATCATCATAATGCCGAGGCACATATGATTCGCCCCTCAGAGGGGGCGTAGGTACTCGACAGCGATCATCACGGTTGATCCGATGATCGTTCTGCTCGTGGTTCCGACCCAAGAACTGCCCTTGGTGATGCCCTCATCCCTCACGCCGCGGAGGTGATCTTGGGCTGTGAGCTGATTGAACTGTGTCAGCTACCACAGATCTGCTATGAATTCTGTTATGCGACTGAGACACTACAATGTTCTGCTCTCTTGCTACTCAGAGCAGCGCTCTAATCTGCATCAAACCTCTACCAGCTTCTGACTGGGACGGCTGAATAGATTCTGCTATGTGGGTTGCGGTTGTAAGGTTTTGAATCAGAGTACTGTATACCTGTGGTTCTTGCGGGAACAGCTGTCGCTGCCATCGACTGGATTCGGGGATCTGCCGCCGAGCATGCTCGTCGAGTGCACGCTGCAGGTTCTCCAGTCGAGTGCGCTCATCCAAAGTAGCCAAGCGCGCTGCCTCCAAGGCCCGAGCCTCAGAGGTCTCTCCGACAACGGGGGTGTGGAGCGCCTGCATATTGCGGCGATGAAGTTCCTTCCTCTATTGAGAAGAGAGGGTTTCGGGGTTGTACTCCTCGCGAACGCGCTATGGATCACCACCGCCTTCATCGCCGCCATTGCGACGCATGCCAGGCGGGCTGCATGGCGTGTTGACCATCAGGACCTCCGCTGTGGGGTCGTTGCTGTCGCACTTGGATAGGGTCTCGATGGAGCCAGTCGATAGATCAAACAGGCCGTAGAGAGATTCGTCAGGCTCGATCGCCGCGACTTGAGAGGTGGCCGACTGACGTGCCACTGTATGCTTCACCCACCGCTCAAGCGGTGACCGATGGGACCGCTTGTGACGGCAAACAGCAGGGAGCGAAGACACCACGGGAGCCGACCAATACTGGGTTGACAGCTATCGCAGAAGGATGCCGCGAACGCACATGCGAAAGTGCGTCACCCCGCGGACGGGGAGTGCCTCGATGTTGAGGGGAGCTTCTTGAAGCCAAGCAGATTCATCGGCGATGAAAACAAGCGCGCCGAGACGGACCTCGCGGCCTCAGCCAAACCTCCGCCGGAAACCATGATGAAGGGACTCGGAAAAATCGCAACCTCACCGGAAAGTCACTAAGACACCTGCCCCTTGGTGGGCGCCAACTGTCGTGGTTCTAAGTCAGACGGTAGAATGGGGGTAGGTATGAGGAGGCAAGATCCTAGCTACGGTGAAGTTGTGCACACAAGATTTACGAGTTCAGACCTTTCCTAGAGGAGGTAACAGCCCTACGTCTCGATGCACGGAGGCTCGTCAATTGGATTATGCGTGAAGTTACAAAGGGTGTGAACCCTTGTCTCAGTGGAGGGGGGTGGCTTATATAGAGTGCGCCAGGACCCCAACCAGCCCACGTTACAAGGAGTTCAATGTACATAAAGAGGGGACGTTACTGGTAACGTTAGCATTAAAGTGACATAAATGGCCCTTAAGACTATGGAGTGAATGCCTGGCCATTGCCGTCTAGAGTGACCTTAGATCTTCTGTAATTCGAGTGGTTTCTGATGTGGTCGAATGATTATATCTTGGTCGACTAGAACTGGGTTATCCGAGTGGAACCATGGTCGAGTGAGTTATATCTTGAGGTGACTTCAGTTGGTATAATTTGTTGTCCTTTAGATGTCTTTGACTATAGGGCAGTGTCCTTGGGAGTGGTGCTTAGATCAGGTCTATTGCCCTACCCCAGGTACATGTCATCGTCATCGTGTTCATCAGGAGGCAACGGAATGCGTGTTGTTCATCAGGAGCCAACCAGCTTGGATAGAACAGGCGATGGAAAGGAGGCCTGGCGTACTACAGAAGGATAAAACGACCTTGTGTTCGACCAGCCACGGTGGAAACGGGATCCTGTTCATCAGGAGGGGTCCGGCGTACTGTAGAATGGAGGAAACGGACCTCCTACGGTGGAAACAGGATCCTGTTGATCAGGAGGGGTGTGGAGTACCGCAAAACGGAGGAAACGGACTTGTGTTGGAGCGCTACGGTTGAAACGGGGGTCCTGTTCATCGGGAGGGGTGTGGAGTGCCGCAAAATGTGACTCCACGGGATGCTGTTCATCTCCACCATCCACCTCCTCCAGCCTCCACGGGCTCCTGTTCATCCCCCGTCGGCCTCCTCCAGCCTCCACATGTGACTGTTCATCACGGGCTCCTGTTCATCCAGCCTCCACCGCGCGCTCCTCCATCGGCTACTGTTCAACCAGCCCTCCCCACGGGGGTCCTATTCAACCACCCCTCCACGGGCTACTGTTCATCCAGACCTCCACCGGCTTCTGTTCAACCAGCCCTCCACGGGGTCATGTTCATCCAGCCCTCCACGGGGTCCCGTTCATCCACTGGCCCAATCGATCGAGGTGTTGGTCATCTAGCGGCAACGACCTCTACTACCACGGGTTCCTGTTAATCCAACCCCCACCGGGTACTGTTAATCCAAACCCCCTCAACTACGCTCACTATTCTTCCAGGGAAGGTGGCAGCAGTGTTCGATCGGCTTCAGTTAGCAGAAGTAGCGAAGGAATCACTCGGGTTCTGTTAACAGCAAGGGATCGATCGATCGCTCGGGTTCAGTAAAGTGTAGCCTGCAGTGCAATCGCTCGGGTTCAGTTAGAGCCCAACGCCTCACTAGGATTCAGTTAGAGCCCAACGCCTCGCACACATGCGCTTACATACGAGAGAAACGCGCATCGCTCGGCCCTCGACCACCCACCGTAACAAGGAACTCCCCGATATTTTCCTCGCCCTCGCTTCTACCATGGTTTTTTCTGTCATGGATGGCCCAACGAAAGTCATGCAGCTGCGTCTTCGGCCCGCCCAGGACGAAAAGCCCATTTTTTGTCCTGATTTTTTGTCATAGAAGTAGGACCCCACCACATCTATGATGATACCAGGTTTTGTCACAATGTCATAGAAGTGTCATAAGTATGACAGAAAAAAATTTCGTTCGGCCCAAAATGTCACGGATATGTCTTTTAATGTAGTGAAAGTAGTCATTAGGCACTGATATGATAGCAAACAGTGCTATCATGCCTAACTCTGCGGGCTGACAGGGTGCATTAAATGCACCGCTTAGTGTCGCATCACTGGTTGCCTGGCGAGGCTTGCCGAGCTATCTTGCCAGCTCCACACCTGTTCTATTGACACATCGTAGGACGGGTGTCATCTGTGGGTTTCTTCTGTAGGAAATGGTTGCCATGTGGCGAACGGCTGCTACTTAATCACTCTCCGGCACGACACCGCCCTGATTGACGACGTGGGTCGTTCTTTAGTGGTTGGTGCGGTGGTTCTGTCCCCGCGAGCCCAGGCAGACCTTGCCAGGGTGCCCGGTTTGCCAGCTTCTAGCGGTGGTCTCGCCCCCTGTCCGGCTCACCTGCCCTGGAAAGGAGGCCCTTCTCTTGCCAATATCTTGCTCCTCTATCCTGATCTTGGACTCTCTGAACTTCATGTTGGTTCTTCAAATCTTTTGGTCCTTCAATCTCTGACTTAAGTTGGTGCCCCAATCTTGGCTTGTCCGTGCACAAGTTAGGGGAAAATGCATACCCCTATATATTTTTCCCTACAATACTTGGTAGGTTCTGCCAATGAAATAAAGGAGAAACTGCCATAGTAGTTAGCCAAAACGAGTGCGTGAACGAGTAGTGGGTCGATAACCTGGATTCTCAAGTTCGTCGAGAATTTATGAAGGATCAACTCAATTAGACACTCGAGGATAAGCATTTGCTTCATGATGATCATTGTCCATTTCATCAGCATCAGCATTAGTATCATCATTCCCTTCAGGATTGCTATTTTAATCAGCATTTGGATTTTTATTGCGATTTGCATTGAGAGTAGCATTTTCTTCGAAAGTGGCTGGACGAGTTCTGCTTCAATTCATAGGGGCATCATCATCAGAGGATTCAGGAGCATTTCCTTCAATAGGCTTGACACTCCCAATAGCCATTTGCTGAATAGCATCAGAAATTGGTGGTTCATCTATCACATTTGGCAGGTGGTCCTTTTGGGAGCCGTTTGTTTCATCAAACCACACATTTACCGTTTCCATAACTTACCTTTGGTGAGAGTTATAGACACGATCTGTATGCAAGTTTGAACCATAACCAAGAAGAAAACCTTCATGTGCCTTAGGTGCAAACTTGGAGGAATGATTCATATCAAGAATGTAACAAGGTGCACCAAAAACACGTAGATAAGAAACATTCAGTTTCATGCCAGTGATGAGATCATATGAAGTTTATATATGGAACTTGTGAAGATAAACATGATTGATAACATGACAAGCAGTGTTAATAGCATCAGCCTAGAAGCGAATAGGAGTTCTATACTCACTGAGCATTGTTCTCGCTATTTCAATGAGAGTTCTATTCTTTCGCTCAACAACACTCCATTTTGTTGCGGAGTGTATGCAGCAGAGAACTCATGAGTAATACCATTTTTGTCGAGAAATTTAGCGATGTGAGTATTTTTGAACTCAGTTCCATTGTCACTTCTGACATTCTTGATTCTCACATCATATTCATTCCGGGCCTTCTTGGCGAAGCTTTTGAAGATATCTTGGGTGTAGGTTTTGTCTTCGAGAAATAATACCCATGTGTATCGAGAGAAATCATCAACAATAACCAGGCCATCATGACTGCCACCGAAACTTGCATAATTTTGAGGACCGAATAAATCCATATGAAGAATTTCTAGAGGTCTTGTTGTGGTCATAATTGTCTTTGATGAATGATGCTTCTTGGCTAATTTTCCCAGCGTCACATGCAGCACAGGGATGATTCTTGTTGAATTTTACATCAGGAATGCCACGAAGATGATTTTTCGTCACCAGGGTCTATAAATTCCTCATACTTGCATGACCAATCCTACGATGCCACAACCAACTTTCCGTTTCTTTTGCAAGCAAACAAGTTTGGACTGAGGGACCCTTAGAGAAATCCACAATATATAGATCACCTTTTCTATTTCCCTCAAAGACGAAGGAATTGTCAGAGGCCATGAAGACAATTCATTTGGATATGGAAAATAGAACTACCATGACTAGATCACATAGCTTACCAACGAACATAAGATTGAACCCAAGAGACTGAACAAGTAGAACATCATCAATGGACTTGTCTTTGGATATGACAATTTTACCTAGCCCAATTACCTTTCCTTTGTTGTTGTCGCCATAAGTGGTATACTTCAGAGGAGAAGAAGTAAAATTGAGGTCGACAAACAACGACTTGTCTCTGGTCATATGACTAGTGCATCCACTATCCATTATCCATTCTGTACACCCGGAGACATAGTCCTGCAGAAGAATTAGGCTTTATTAACCACCCACATCTTTGCAGATGGCTTCGAAACAGTAGAAGGAGCAGGATATGATTTCTTTCAGTAAGCATAGTTGTTGCTCGATGAAGAACAAGCATAATCAGAAGAATAAGCATTGAAATTCCTTCCAAGCGAATGAGCATAGTGATTGTATGAAGTATGCATACACTCATTCTGTCGAACCTTTTGAAGGAAGTATCGAGCATTTTGAGCCTGCATGGTTAGTAATGTGGTAACATGTAATGCTTCGATTGTTTTCTTAGGCACCCAAATAGCTTTCTTTGGGGGGCATTTCTGCTGTTTGGTCCAACATAGCGAGCAACAGCGTCACCATGTTGATTTTTGAACAACTTATAGTTGTCAAGAGAATCATCATCAGGATATTCAGGTATGGGAGAGTTATATCCCGAAAGTAATGCCGAATCGAGTGTTTTGCTCTTTGCAGGTACCCACGCAGTGCGAGGATATGGATGAGGTTCCCAATATGAACCATTTCCATTCAGTTTCCTTTGGAAATTGATACCTTGCTTCTAGGGATTTTTGTGAAGAATAGATTTCTTCAGAACATCACAAAGGGTTTGGTGCCTAGATTTGAACATTCCTTTCTAAATAAGATCCTTCAACCTAGCATGTTCATCAGAAACATAACCATTTTCCTCGATCAAGGGGTTAGCATTCACAGATGATTCAACATCTGATTTAACATTGGTTCGTTCAAGGCATTTTAAGCAGGGTGGAACAAACACTTTAGGTTTGTCTTTAAGTTGTTGGGTGAGAAGAGAATTTTCCCTAATCAAATCCTCATGAGCCTCTCTCAGTGCCTCGAGTTCCTGTTTCCTTTTCACGTAATCATAGGTCAAGCTTTCGTGGTTGGCCAACAGAAAATCATGACGATTTGACAGTTCTTCCTTTTGTGACTGTAGAGTAGAATACTCTTTGGTCAACAACTAATTTTTCTCCATCTCCTAAACCAGTAACCCTTCAGACTTCCTGAGGGTTTTCTCAATATTCTCAAGATAGTTTTGTTGAATATTGGCAATTTTGATCAACTTAGCATGGTCGTCCTTGTCAGAAAATGCCGATCGCTGGAGTGAAGCTTGTGATGTTTGGAGGATACCTTTTCTTTCGAAGCCTTGGCCATGATGCAGTAGGCAGGAGTTTCATTGTCGCTTGACGGATTCCCGAAGAAATTTGTAATAGGGGATGAAGCATATGTTATGCCTGCCATGCCATAGTCGGAATCCTCATTGGAATCAACAGCTTCTTCGGAGTCTGACGATTCTTCCTCGTTAGAGTCCATTTCCTTGTCGATGTACGCCTTGGCCTTGCGAGAGTTATTCTTGCGGTTGGAGCAGGACTCCTGGATGAAGATCTTGCCAAAGATTTTAAGGTGGAACTGTCCTTCTTCTTGAAGAATTTCTTCATTTTCTTCTCATCATCAGAGTTGTAGTTCTTGCTCTTGCTTTTGCTTTTGCCTCGATAGTTTCCAGAATATATAGTATGTTCCATTTGCACAAATTTCAGCTTCCCAAAGAGGGCAGTATGAAATGAAGTGTCCAGGCTTTTTGCACTTAAAGCAGGTGTATTCTCCAGCGGGTTTTGATGAGGATTTTGACCTGCCAGAATTGCTTGAACCTTTCTTCTGGAACTTTCTCCTCCTCTGGAGTTGCTGGAATCTCCTGTGATTAATGCAAGATCTTTGCTGAGCCTTTCTAGATCATTAGAATCTTCTTCGGCATTTCCATCCAAGGAAGAATCAGCTGCAGCCTTGAGGGCCTGAGTTTTGTGGTGACTTGACCCATAGAGATATCTTTTCTCTTCTTCTTGTTCCATGTGGGTGTTCAGTCTTTCCATGATATCAGTAGAGTCGAGGGTTCTGAAACTAGCAGATTCATGAATCATGAAGACAAAGGTCTCAAATGAGGTGTCAAGTGATCGAAGTAGTTGAACACATTCATGAATCATCAAGACAACTTCATGGTCAGTGGTGTCTTTGGCGTCGAGACCTTGAAGCTCAATTGCTATGTCACTGAGATGGTCAGAGGTTTGATGACAGCTTTCATTTCCAATGCGCTTGAAGCGATTGAATTTCGCTTGAAGGGTATCAATTCGAGCTTCATTCTGAGTTGAAACTCCTTCATTGATCTTCTTGCGTACATCCCACAAATCCTTCGCAGTTTCACACTGGTGATACCAAAGAAATTGTGCTCGAGAGAGATGGCCAACAATTTCATCTTTGGCTTGAGCATCTTTTTGAATGAGTTTCTTCTCTTCATCAGTGGGAGCTTGAGGTATAGCAACCGTGAACCCCAACTATACCACATTCCACATGTCATCATGTGTCGCTCGGAGACAGATCTTCATATTCTCCTCCCAGAAGGGATGGTCCGTCCCATCGAAGATGGGGATCTTTAGACGCGACTTGTAGCTCACTAAAGACATACATAAAGTCCAAAATCGTTAGACTAAAATGAGCAGAGTCAAGGAGTACCTAGATCTGATACCAATTGTAGGAACAAAGTATGTCTACCAGGGGGGTGAATGGGAGTTGTAAATTTCTTCAGAAATCTCAAAACTCCCTGAACCCAGTAGCGGAACGAATAAGAAACAAACTACAATGAACTAATTCTAAGCACCGAAAGTAAACTAAACATGCAACGACACAAAACTCACGATGGAAAATATGTCTAATATAAACACAAGTAGAAGGGATGACTAGTGGTGCTCGATGGCGACAGGATATTTGTTCGAACAGTTCATCCTTTGATAACCCACAAGTATAGGGGATCGTTTCTAGCCTTTTTCGATAAATAAGAGTGTCGAACCCAACGAGGACCTAAAGGTAGAACAAATATTCCCTGAAGTTCTATCGACCACGGATACAACTCTATGCACGCTTAGCATTTGCTTTACCTAGAACAAGTATAAAACTAAAAGTACTTTGCAAGAATAAAACTATGAATAAATTGCAAGATAAAAAAAGTAGATAGTTTTTGTCAACAAGAAAGTCATTTGTCCCCAGATGATCAATAACTAAACCGGTGATCATTGTTGCAATTTTATATGAGGGAGAGGCATGAGCTAACATAATTTCTCTACTTGGATCATATGCACTTATGACTGGAACTCTACCAAGCATCCGCAACTACTAAAGATCATTGTGGTCGTGAAACCCAACCATAGCATTAAGTATCACATCCTCTTTATACCATATGCAACGACATCCAAACCCGGGTCTGTGCTTCTGTCACTCACGCCACCCACCATAAGATAAACATGAACATATTGCAACACCCAATAGTGGGGATCCCTCACATTTTCGCGAGACGGAGGGCACCATAGGACAGCACCATAATAAAATATACAACTCAAACAAATCATGATCATCTATCAACCCATAGGACAAAAGAGATCTACTCAAACATCAAAAGATAGCCATAGATCATTGGGAAATAATATATAGCGTTGAGCACCATGTTTAATATATAGCATTGAGCACCATGTTTAATTAGGAGGAGGACCTTGCCGCGCGCGAGGAGAAGCTTGCCGCAACACTCCGCGGCAAGGACGAGGAGGTGGAGAAGCTTGTCGTGCAGCAGACCCAGGAGCTGGAGCAGAGGCACAAGGAGGCACTCGATGCCCAGGCTCTGGTTCACGCCGACAGGGTGAAGGAGCTGGAGGTGGAGCGGGACGGGACGGGCTGAAGGATCAGGTCCTGAAGCTATCCAAGGAGAAGGACACGCTCAATGGTGCCCTGGTTGAGGCATAGGGTGTAGTCCTCGACTAGGCTAGGCAGCTCTCCGAGGCCAACAACTCCATCAAAGACCTCTGAAGCTGGAGGGTCTGGATGGGATGCTGTCGGAGGGCAACGCCCCGGAGGAGGCCGTGGCCAAGGACTTGGAGACCGAGAAGCAGCTGCGGAAGAATGAAGCCGCCAACCACAAGGATTTTGTGGAAGTCGAGAACCGCTGGATCGGGCGCCTCGAAGGCGTTGCCGGCAGGACCACCATGTAGCTGGCTACCATGGGGATGCCAAATGTGAGGTATACCCCGGAGTGAAACGCGAACCCAACCCAAGCTGACCATCTTCTTCAAGGGCGTCCTCGGGGCCCTGGAGCAGCTCCACTCCAACCAGGCGGCCTCCCTGGCCGATGAGTCCCGGAGGCTTTGCCGGGGTGCCATGACCAAGGTTCTCACCAAGGTGGCGCACTGGAACCCCAACCTCGACTTTGATGCTGTGCTGCAGAGCTTTTCGGAGGATGTAGACCTTGCGATGCTCAAGGAGTGTATCAAGTCCATCATCAGCCTCATCGACGGAATCCAGAGGGTGGAGGGCTAGCGCCGGGATTAGGCACCCCGTTTCTCGTTGCCGCTGTAGGTTCATGTCCAAGACAATTTATATCTTTAGTTAGAACCGCATCAACAATTGATGTAATATAACTCTGCAATACTTTTGATACAATGCATGTTATTCTCTTGTCTGACCTTCCCTTGTATGTCCACCCTACGTTAACCGGGTAGGCTCGCTGGCGCGTAAACCCAGGGCGGCACCTTGGGGACAGATCCCCAATAGCCTGCCGAGTGTGCTTGCTGCCTGGCGAACCACCTTACCGCTCTCAACGCGGCTGCTCAAATTGTCGAGCTTGACTCGAGTCAGAATCGAGAGCGTTGCCAATTGCGGAAGGCTACCCTGCCACTCTCGATGAGGCCGCTTGAGATGTTGAGCGGACCCGAAACAGAATAAGGGCATTCCCAATTGTGGAAGGGCCCCTTTGCGTGCAGGTTTTCGATACACAGCGCAGGACCTTCGAGGATAATAACCATATATATATATAAATAAATTGCTTAAAGTTTCACACGACTTAGCTTCTCTGTCGTTGCACGAGCGTCCACTGCATCCATAGATGGAGCCGCCAAGCTCGGTCGTCTTCATCCATGGAACAACGGCCACCATGAAGCCACTGCTTCGACCAGACCAGATTTTCGCAACTGTGCCCCTTACCTGGCGTGCTAGAGATGTCGGTGTGAAACGACACCTATGGGGTCATTGGGATCCCTTCTACGGTTGGCGAGCGCGAGGTTGTGCAAAGAGTGGGTCTGACAGGAAGCGCACGGATCGTTTACCCAGGTTCGGGCCGCGAAGATGCGTAATATCCTAGTCCTGCTTTGGTGGGTGTATTTGAGTGTGTTCTTGTGTTCTTGAGCTAGCTACGGGGTGCAACTTGCCCAAAAGAGATGAATCCCCCTCCTGGTCGCCTCGGGACTCCTTTTATAGGAAAAAGGGGTTGCCACAATGGCACACACGAGGTGGAAAGGTCTACAGTCGACAAGCCTATCCTTTGGGACCGTTGGACAAACGCATTTAATGTGCAGCCGATGTGCCCTCCTCGCTTTATCGGGGACGCCAGGGAAGCACGTCCCAGCTATTGCCTAGCCTCGATATGCGTCCGAGCTGATGAGGCATCATGGCACCACGTTGGGTCGGTGTAGAGGCTGCCTGTCGCCACATAGGTGCCTGCCTAGCTGGTTGAGCTAGCTGCTGCTTGGGGATGGTGGTGGAGTCTTGGCTGGTGTGGGCCTAGTAGTGGCCCTGCTGATGCCCTCGGCAAGGGTTTTGCCGGGGGCCCGACAAGGGTGCTGCTGTGGCGTTGCAGTCGTCCCCGGCAAGGGTCCTGTCGGGGGTCTTGTGGATTCCCTTGTCTGGGATCCCGCCGAGGTTCGCCGTCTTCTGGTCCTCATCTGATCTCATATGTTTATGATCTTGATGAAGATTTGCATGCCACCACAGAGGCGCCTCTCGATCCTTGGTTCCAACGTAGTTGGTTGGGTTGGAGCCTGCGGGCTCAAGGGTGGCTCACTCCACCGGCATCCGGCAAGTTGCCCCGGCAAGGCTCTTGTCGGGGCTACGGAGGCTACCTCGGCAAGGATCTTGCCGAGGCAGTCCACCTCGCCCTTTTGATCTCCTACGCTTCTGGTCATGGCATTTCCTTGGTTGCCTCGCACTTCAGCTTCTCTCTGGCTTCTCGCCTCTGCCCTGCAAAGTGTGGCCATGGCATGCGGCTCCGACTGCCCGTGAACAAGTAATGGGGGTCAAAAGAAGAGCCCCTACTTTTGTACACCGACAATGACTCTCTAAAACTTCCGGGTTGTCTCCCTGGCAATGCTTTCTTTAAAGCCATTAAGCTAGGAATAAAGTGTTGAAATAATGGATCCACCCAGATCCCAAGGTATATCAAAGCCAATTTTAATTAACAATGACTTTTAATTTAGTAGTGAGCACAAAGCTACATATATCATGCAATGATGAAGTCTAAATCTCTTCCTATGCATCAGCATGTCATAAAATAACAATTCATGCACATCAAGTAAAAGGCCAATACATAGCATAAGCAGTTTCTTGCAATTTTATTGTGTGGGAAACATAGAGAGGCGGAGATATAGTTCCTCTCTCATAATAATTTCAAGTAGGAGCAGCAAGCACATGCATATTATATTAATCAAAATTATCATGTGAAACGGTACAAGGCAACCCATCAACGTAATCCTTAATATGTGCAAACTTCCCCGATATAGTGTAGTTGGGAGAATTCAAAAAGATAATAGAACTATCATATGTGGGTGTAATAGCAACAATTTCATTCTTAACATAAGGAACTATAGCAAGTTCATCTCCATAAGCATAATTCATATTGGCATCTTGGCCACAAGCATAGCAAGCATCAAGTTCATCAAAAAGGGATATTTCAAATGAATCAACGAGATCATATCAATTATCGTAGCATTCATCCTTCGGTAAGCACGAAGGGAAATTAGAAAATGTATGAATTGAAGAGTTACTCTCATTAGAAGGTGGGCACGGGTAGCTAATCCTCTCTTCATCCTTTTGTTCTTCACTCTCCTCGTCATCTTTTTCATCCAATGAGCTCACGGTTTCATCAATTCCTTCTTCCATAGACTCCTACAAAATATTAGTTTCTTCTTGGGCAGTGGAGACTTTCTCAATAAAAGCATCAATCTCGGAATTGTATTTATAATTCTCATAACAATATTTAAGCATAGCAAAATTTTCAGGTCTATAAACTGAATCATCAAAATCTTGATACTTTTCAAACATAGATTCAATTTCATAAGCACCCTTAAAAGCAACAAATTATTCTATTCGGTCCACATCATAGTAATCATATCTACCATTAGCATAAGAAGCTAAGGTTTCATTATCATTAAATTTGCCTGAAAAGGGAAGGTGTGGAGACCTCATCCTAGAGCAACAAGTATAATAATGTCTCAAGCATAAATCCCGAGCATACCAATGCAACATTTCAATTTGATCCCATAAAAGTTTCCCTTTTGTGTCAAGCAATAATCCCTAAAGTATTCACATTGATCCAATGTGTCTCCCATTATCATGTTGAATGGGATTTTCTCAGGATTATCAAAGTAATGCATAATATTTTTCACATAATGAGCATCAAGAGTTTTAGGAGGTTCCCCATCTCCATGAGAAGCAAGTAAAACTATTTTTTGGTATTTCATGTTCCATATCCGTTACTAAAGATAGAGAACAACTTAGGATAGAAAATAAAAACTAACTAGTGATAAAGCAAACAAGCACACAAGAGAATATTCACCCCACGCTATTGCTCCCGAGCAACTGCGCCACAGAAAGGTCTTGATAACCCACAAGTATAGGGGGTCGTCTGTAGCCTTTTTTGATAAATAAGAATGTCGAACCCAACAAGGAGCTAAAGGTAGAACAAATATTCCCTCAAGTTCTATCGACCACCGACACAAGTCTACGCATGCTTTGCGTCTGCTTTACCTAGAGCAAGTATAAAACTAGAAGTACTTTGTGAGAATAAAACTATGAATAAATTGCAAGATAATAAAAGTAGATAGTTTGTGCCAACAAGAAAGTCATTTGTCCCTAGGTGATCGATAACTAAACTAGTGATCATTGTTGCAATTTTATATGAGGGAGAGGCATGAGCTAACATACTTTCTCTACTTCGATCATATGCACTTATGATTGGAACTCTACCATGCATCCGCAACTACTAAAGATCATTAAGGACATGAAACCCATTCATAGCACTAAGTATCAAGTCCTCTTTATCCCATACGCAATGACCCCCAAACTCGGGTCCGTGCTCCTGTCACTCACTCCACCCACCATAAGAGAACCATGAACATATTGGAACACCATACAATGGGGCCCCTCACATTTGTGCGAGATAGAGGGCACCATAGGACAACACCATAATAAAATATACAACTCAAACCAATCATGATCATCTATCAACCCATAGGACAAAACAGATCTACTCAAACATCATAACATAGCCATAGCTCATTGGGAAATAATATATAGCATTGAGCACCATGTTTAAGTAGAGATTACAATGGGAGAAGAGGTGTTACACCGCTGCATAGAGGGGGAGAAAGTTGGTGTTGACGGTAGCAAGATTGTTTATGTAGATCGTTGTCACAATCCTTGCCCCGACGGCACTCCTGTACCACTAGGAGAGAGGGGGAGAGAGCCTCCCTCCTTCTTCTTATTACTTGGCCTCCACCCCAGACGGGAGGAGAGTTCCCCCTCTGGTCCATGGCCTCCATGGCGGTGGAGGGGCGGGAGCCCCCTCTGAGATTGGATCTCCCTCTATGTTCTCTTCTGTTTCACGTTCTTGTTTTCTGGCCCTTCACCGTTTCATAAATTCTCGGAGATGCGTAACTCTGACTATGCTGAAATTTTAACAAGATTTTGTTCCATAAATTATCTTTCTTGTGCCCAAAGAAGGGCTCCAACTGACATACGAGGAGGGCACAAGACACCTAGGTGCGCCCTGGTGTATCTTGGGAGTTGTGGGCCCTCATTTGCTTTGATTCCACCTACCAAAAAATTTCAAATATTCCAAAATAATTCTCCGTAAATTTTTTATCGCATTTGGACTTTGTTTGATATGGATATTCTACGAAGCGAAAAACATGCAAAAAATAGGAAGTGTCACCGGGCACAGGATCAATAGGTTAGTCCAATAAATCATGTAAAATATTGTCAAATGTATGTGAAAGTTGTATAATATTGGCACGAAACAATCAAAAATTATATATACGACGGGGACATATCATCCTTCTGCACAAGGACTACGTCTGTTTGGAGGGGCTGTGACTTAACACGGAAGATAGACTCTTTTCACCCTATTCTCCTCGACAATTGGTTCATCAACCAATGCCGATTAGTCCTGGTAGATACTTGAGGCGATCACCAAACCTTCATAGACTTCTTCTTCGAGAACCACAATCACTCTTAGTCTCTAAAGAAATTGACACCTAACCATCTAGAGAGTTTACAGCTGTCAAGAGTAATAGGGGGAGCGTACTGACTTAGATTCGCGTGATGCTAATGTAACACCCCGGAAGTAATTTTCCTTATTTGTACTCCAACTCTTGCCGTTTCCGGCACTAAGTTATTTTATTTCCTTGTTGTCAGGTTCTTGTCTCTGTGTGTTTTTGTCTTTGTCATGCATCTCATATCATGTCATCATGTGCATTGCATTTGCATACGTGTTCGTCTGATGCATTCGAGCATTTTCCCCGTTGTCCGTTTTGCATTCCAGCGCTCCTATGTCCTCCTGTGGTCCTTTCTAGCCCTTTCGTGTGCGGGTGTTAAACAGTTTCGGATTGGACCGAGACTTGTCATGGGGCCTTGGTTTACTACCAGTAGACCGCCTGTCAAGTTTCGTGCCATTTGGACTTTGTTTGATACTCCAACAGTTAACCGAGGGACCGAAAAGGCCTCGTGTGTGTTGCAGCCCAACACCCCTCAAAAAGTGGCCCAAAACCCACTTAAAACCCCTCCATCACCTAGAGCGTTCGACCACGATCGTGTGGCCGCAAACCGCACCTCATTTGGAGCTTCCTAGCTCCCTCTACCTCTATAAATAGATCCCCTCCCCAAAATCCCGGGTCTCTTCTTCCCCTAACCCTAAAGTTCCTTGCGCCACCGCCGGACATGTCCGCCTCCGCGTCGGACACCGCCCCGAGCCAGTGAGCAGCCGCCACATGGCAACCACCAGCCATCCCCGTGCGAGGCCCGCCGAGCCTGCAGCCGGCCCCTGAGGGCCCGAGCTCGCGCCGCCCATCTCCTCCTCGCGCCGCCCGCGCCCCATCTTCCTCCTCGCGTCCGGCTGCCGCCCGCCGCGGTAGGCCACCGCGACCTCGCCGGAGTACTCGCCGGCCGCCTCGCCCTCACCACCTCGCCGGCGCCTACCTCGCCGCCCGGCCTCCCCGACCTCGCCGCCGCGCGTCCTGGTCCGGATTCGGGCGGATCCGGCCTCCTCCGGCCTTCCCCGCGCCCTTGCCACCTCGCCGGAGCGAGGAACCTCGCCGGAGACCTCGAGATCCCGCCACTGCTACAGTACCCGCTACAGTAAACCCTATATCTTAGTTGACTTTCTCCCCCTCTCTCAATATTTTTTTGCATTCTTTCACTGTTGGGGAACGCAGTAATTTCAAAAAAATTCCTACGCACACGCAAGATCATGGTGATGCATAGCAACGAGAGGGGAGAGTATGATCTACGTACCCTTGTAGATCGCAACGGAAGTGTTGACACAATGTAGAGGAAGTAGTCGTACGTCTTCTTCCCGATCCGACCGATCTAAGCACCGCTACTCCGGCACCTCCGAGTTCTTAGCACACGTACAGCTCGATGATGCTCCCCGAGCTCCGATCCAGCAAAGCTTCGGGGATGAGTTCCGTCAGCACAACGGCGTGGTGACGATGATGATGTTCCACCGACGTAGGGCTTCGCCTAAGCACTACAACGATATGACCGAGGTGGAATATGGTGGCAGGGGGCACCGCAGACGTCTAAGGAACGATCACGAGGATCAACTTGTGTGTTCTAGGGTGCCCCCCTGCCTCCGTATATAAAGGATCCAAGGGGGGGTGGTGCGCCGGCCTAGAGGAGGGCGCAGGAGGAGTCCTACTCCTACCGGGAGTAGGACTCCCCTCCCCGTTCCTTGTCCAACTAGGAGAGGTGGAGGGAGAATAGGAAAGGGGGGGCGCCGCCCCTCCCTCCTTGTCCAATTCGGACTAGGGGGAGAGGGGGCGCGCGGCCTGCCCTGGCAGCCCCTTCCTCTTCTCCACATTAGGCCCATAAGGCCCATTAACCCCCCGGGGGGTTCCGGTAACCCCTCCGGTACTCCGGTTTTATCCGAAACTTCTCCGGAACCCTTCCGGTGTCCGAATATAGTCATCCAATATATCAATCTTTATGTCTCGACCATTACGAGACTCCTCGTCATGTCCGTGATCACATCCGGGATTCCAAACTAACTTCGGTACAACAAAATGCATAAAATCATAATAACTGTCATCGTAACTTTAAGCGTGCGGACCCTACGGTTCGAGAACAATGTAGACATGACCGAGACATGTCTCCGGTTAATAACCAATAGCGGGACCTGGATGCCCATATTGGCTCCTACATATTCTACGAAGATCTTTATCGGTCAGACCGCATAACAACATACGTTGTTCCTTTTGTCATCGGTATGTTACTTGCCCGAGATTCGATCGTCGGTATCCAATACCTAGTTCAATCTCGTTACCGGCAAGTCTCTTTACTCGTTCCATAATACATCATCTCACAAGTAACATATTAGTTGTAATGCTTGCAAGGCTTTATGTGATGAGCATTACCGAGAGGGCCCAGAGATACCTCTCCGACAATCGGAGTGACAAATCCTAATCTTGAAATACGCCAACCCAACATGTACCTTTGGAGACACCTGTAATGCTCCTTTATAATCACCCAGTTACGTTGTGACGTTTGGTAGCACCCAAAGTGTTCCTCCGGCAAACTGGAGTTGCATAATCTCATAGTCATAGGAAAATGTATAAGTCATGAAGAAAGCAATAGCAACATACTAAACGATCGGGTGCTAAGCTAATGGAATGGGTCATGTCAATCAGATCATTCAACTAATGATGTGACCTCGTTAATCAAATAACAACTCTTTGTTCATGGTTAGGAAACATAACCATCTTTTATTAACGAGCTAGTCAAGTAGAGGCATACTAGTGACACTCTATTTGTCTATGTATTCACACATGTATTATGTTTCCGGTTAATACAATTATAGCATGACTAATAAACATTTATCATGATATAAGGAAATAAATAATAACTTTATTATTGCCTCTAGGGCATATTTCCTTCAGTCTCCCACTTGCACTAGAGTCAATAATCTAGATTACACAGTAATGATTCTAACACCCATGGAGTCTTGGTGCTGATCATGTTTTGCTCGTGGAAGAGGCTTAGTCAACGGGTCTGCCACATTCAGATCCGTATGTATCTTGCAAATCTCTATGTCTCCCACCTGTACTAGATCCCGGATGGAATTGAAGCGTCTCTTGATGTGCTTGGTTCTCTTGTGAAATCTGGATTCCTTTGCCAAGGCAATTGCACCAGTATTGTCACAAAAGATTTTCATTGGACCTGATGCACTAGGTATGACACCTAGATCGAATATGAACTCCTTCATCCAGACTCGTTCATTTGCTGCTTCCGAAGCATCTATGTACTCCGCTTCACATGTAGATCCCGCTATGACGCTTTGTTTAGAACTGCACCAACTGACAGCTCCACCGTTTAATGTAAACACATATCCGGTTTGCGATTTAGAATCATCCGGATCAGTGTCAAAGCTTGCATCAACGTAAGCTTTTACGATGAGCTCTTTGTCACCTCCATATATGAGAAACATATCCTTAGTCCTTTTCAGGTATTTCAGGATGTACTTGACCGCTGTCCAGTGATCCACTCCTGGATTACTTTGGTACCTCCCTGCTAAAATTATGGCAAGGCACACATCAGGTCTGGTACACAGCATTGCATACATGATAGAGCCTATGGCTGAAGCATAGGGAACATCTTTCATTTTCTCTCTATCTTCTGCAGTGGTCGGGCATTGAGTCTGACTCAACTTCCCACCTTGTAATACAGGCAAGAACCCTTTCTTTGCTTGATCCATTTTGAACCTTTTCAAAATCTTGTCAAGGTATGTGCTTTGTGAAAGTCCAATTAAGCGTCTTGAT
Organism: Triticum dicoccoides; assembly: GCF_002162155.2. Taxonomy (NCBI): domain Eukaryota; kingdom Viridiplantae; phylum Streptophyta; class Magnoliopsida; order Poales; family Poaceae; genus Triticum; species Triticum dicoccoides. The sequence continues at coordinate 248,622,401 of NC_041390.1, read as the reverse complement.
CTATCTCTATAGATCTTTATGCCTAATATGTAAGCAGCTTCACCGAGGTCTTTCATTGAAAAACTTTTATTCAAGTATCCCTTCATGCTATCCAGAAATTCTATATCATTTCCAATTAGTAATATGTCATCCACATATAATATCAGAAATGCTACAGAGCTCCCATGCACTTTCTTGTAAATACAGGCTTCTCCGAAAGTCTATATAAACCCAAATGCTTTGATCACACTATCAAAGTGTTTATTCCAACTCCGAGAGGCTTGCACCAGTCCATAAATGGATCGTTGGAGCTTGCACACTTTGTTAGCTCCCTTTGGATCGACAAAACCTTCTGGTTGCATCATATACAACTCTTCTTCCAGAAATCCATTCAGGAATGCAGTTTTGACATCCATCTGTCAAATTTCATAATCATAAAATGCGGCAATTGCTAACATGATTCGGACAGACTTAAGCATTTCTACGGGTGAGAAGGTCTCATCGTAGTCAATCCCTTGAACTTGCCGAAAACCTTTCGCGACAAGTCGAGCTTTGTAGACAGTAATATTACCGTCAGCGTTAGCCTTCTTCTTGAAGATCCATCTATTCTCAATTGCTTGCCGATCAACGGGCAAGTCAACCAAAGTCCATACTTTGTTCTCATACATGGATCCCATCTCAGATTTCATGGCTTCAAGACATTTTGCGGAATCTGGGCTTACCATCACTTCTTCATAGTTCGTAGGTTCATCATGATCTAGTAGCATGACTTCCAGAACAGGATTACCGTACCACTCTGGTGCGGATCTCACTCTGGTTGATCTACGAGGTTCAGTAGTATCTTGATCTAAAGTTTCATGATCATCATCATTAGCTTCCTCTCTAATTGGTGTAGGTGTCACTGAAACAGTTTTCTGTGATGCACTACTTTCCAATAAGGGAGTAGGTACAGTTACCTCGTCAAGTTGTACTTTCCTCCCACTCACTTCTTTCGAGAGAAACTCCTTCTCCAGAATGTTTCCGAATTTAGCAACAAAAGTCCTGCCTTCGGATCTGTGATAGAAGGTGTATCCAATAGTTTCCTTTGGATATCCTATGAAGACACATTTCTCCGATTTGGGTTCGAGCTTATCAGGTTGAAGCTTTTTCACATAAGCATCGCAGCCCCAAACTTTCAGAAACGACAACTTTGGTTTCTTGCCAAACCACAGTTCATAAGGCGTCGTCTCAACGGATTTTGATGGTGCCCTATTTAACATGAATGCGGCCGTCTCTAGAGCGTATCCCCAAAACGATAGCGGTAAATCAGTAAGAGACATCATAGATTGCACCATATCTAGTAAAGTACGATTATGACGTTCGGACACACCATTACGCTATGGTGTTCCGGGTGGCGTGAGCTACGAAACTATTCCGCATTGTTTCAAATGTACACCAAACTCGTAACTCAAATATTCTCCTCCATGATTAGACCATAGAAACTTTATTTTCTTGTTACGATGATTTTCCACTTCACTCTGAAATTCTTTGAACTTTTCAAATGTTTCAGACTTATGTTTCATTAAGTAGATATACCCGTATCTGCTTAAATCATCTGTGAAGGTGAGAAAATAACGATATCCGCCATGAGCTTCAATATTCATCGGACCACATACATCTGTATGTATGATTTCCAACAAATCTGTTGCTCTCTCCATAGTACCGGAGAACGGTGTTTTAGTCATCTTGCCCATGAGGCACGGTTCGCAAGTACCAAGCGATTCATAATCAAGTGGTTCCAAAAGCCCATCAGTATGGAGTTTCTTCATGCGCTTTACGCCGATATGACCTAAACGGTAGTGCCACAAATAAGTTGCACTATCATTGTCAACTCTGCATCTTTTGGCTTCAACATTATGAATATGTGTATCACTACTCTCGAGATTCAATAAGAATAGACCACTCTTCAAGGGTGCATGACCATAAAAGATATTACTCATATAAATAGAACAACCATTATTCTCTGATTTAAATGAATAACCGTCTCGCATTAAACAAGATCCAGATATAATGGTCATGCTCAACGCTGGCACCAAATAACAATTATTTAGGTCTAATACTAATCCCGAAGGTAGATGTAGAGGGAGCGCGTCGACCGCTATCACATCGACTTCGGAACTGTTTCCCACGCGCATCGTCACCTCGTCCTTAGCCAATCTTCGCTTAATCCATAGTCCCTGTTTCGAGTTGCAAATATTAGCAACAGAACCAGTATCAAATACCCAGGTGCTACTGTGAGCATTGGTAAGGTACACATCAATAACATGTATATCACATATACCTTTGTTCACCTTTCCATCCTTCTTATCTGCCAAATACTTGGGGCAGTTCCGCTTCCAGTGACCAGTTTGCTTGCAGTAGAAGCACTCAGTTTCAGGCTTAGGTCGAGACTTGGGTTTCTTCTCTTGAGCAGCAACTTGCTTGCCGTTCCCCTTCTTCTTCCCTTTGCCCTTTTTCTTGAAACTAGTGGTCTTATTGACCATCAACACTTGATGCTCCTTCTTGATTTCTACCTCCGCAGCTTTCAGCATTGCGAAGAGCTCGGGAATAGTCTTGTTCATCCCTTGCATATTATAGTTCATCACGAAGCTCTTGTAGCTTGGTGGCAGTGATTGGAGAATTCTGTCAATGACGCAATCATCTGGATGATTAACTCCCAATTGAATCAAGTGATTATTATACCCAGACATTTTGAATATATGCTCACTGACAGAATTGTTCTCCTCCATCTTGCAGCTATAGAACTTATTGGAGACTTCATATCTCTCAATCCGGGCATTTGCTTGAAATATTAACTTCAACTCCTGGAACATCTCATATGCTCCATGACGTTCAAAACGTCGTTGAAGTCCCGATTCTAAGCCGTAAAGCATGGCACACTAAACTATCGAGTAGTCATCAGCTTTGCTCTGCCAGACGTTCATAACATCTGGTGTTGCTCCAGCAGCAGGCCTGGCACCCAGCGGTGCTTCCAGGACATAATTCTTCTGTGCAGCAATGAGGATAATCCTCAAGTTACGGACCCAGTTCGTGTAATTGCTACCATCATCTTTCAACTTTGCTTTCTCAAGGAACGTATTAAAATTCAACGAAACAACAGCACGACCCATCTATCTACAATCAACATAAACAAGCAAGATACTATCAGGGACTAAGTTCATGATAAATTTAAGTTCAATTAATCATATTACTTAAGAACTCCCACTTAGATAGACATCCCTCTAATCCTCTAAGTGATCACGTGATCCAAATCAACTAAACCATGTCCGATCATCACGTGAGATGGAGTAGTTTCATTGGTGAACATCACTATGTTGATCATATCTACTATATGATTCACGCTCTACCTTTCGGTCTCCGTGTTCCGAAGCCATATCTGTATATGCTTGGCTCGTCAAGTATAACCTGAGTATTCCGCGTGTGCAACTGTTTTGCACCCGTTGTATTTGAACGTAGAGCCTATCACACCTGATCATCACGTGGTGTCTCAGCATGAAGAACTTTCGCAACGGTGCATACTCAGGGAGAACACTTCTTGATAATTTAGTGAGAGATCATCTTATAATGCTACCGTCAATCAAAGCAAGATAAGATGCATAAAAGATAAACATCACATGCAATCAATATAAGTGATATGATATGGCCATCATCATCTTGTGCCTGTGATCTCCATCTTCGAAGCACCGTCATGATCACCATCGTCACCGGCGCGACACCTTGATCTCCATCGTAGCATCGTTGTCGTCTCGCCAATCTTATGCTTCCACGACTATCAGTACCGCTTAGTAATAAAGTAAAGCATTACATCACGATTGCATTGCATACAATAAAGCGACAACCATATGGCTCCTGCCAGTTGCCGATAACTCGGTTACAAAACATGATCATCTCATACAATAAAATTTAGCATCATGTCTTGGCCATATCACATCACAACATGCCCTGCAAAAACAAGTTAGACGTCCTCTACTTTGTTGTTGCAAGTTTTACGTGGCTGCTACGGGCTTAAGTAAGAACCAATCTCACCTACGCATCAAAACCACAATGATAGTTTGTCAATTTGACTCCGTTTTAACCTTCGCAAGGATCGGGCGTAGCCACACTTGGTTCAACTAAAGTTGGAGAGACTGTCGCCCACAAGCCACCTATGTGCAAAGCACGTCGGGAGAACCGGTCTCGCGTAAGCGTACGCGTAATGTCGGTCCGGGTCGTCTCGTCCAACAATACCGCCGAACCAAAGTATGACATGCTGGTAGGCAGTATGACTTATATCGCCCACAACTCACTTGTGTTCTACTCGTGCATATAACATCAACATATAAAACCTAGGCTCGGATGCCACTGTTGGGGAACGCAGTAATTTCAAAAAATTTCCTACGCACACGCAAGATCATGGTGATGCATAGCAACGAGAGGGGAGAGTATGATCTATGTACCCTTGTAGATCGCAACGGAAGCGTTGACACAACATAGAGGAAGTAGTCATACGTCTTCTTCCCGATCCGACCGATCTAAGCACCGTTACTCCGGCACCTCCGAGTTCTTAGCACACGTACAGCTCGATGACGCTCCCCGGGCTCCGATCCAGCAAAGCTTTGGGGATGAGTTCCATCAGCACAGCGGCGTGGTGACTATGATGATGTTCCACCGACGCAGGGCTTCGTCTAAGCACTACAACGATATGACCGAGGTGGAATATGGTGGCAGGGGGCACTGCACACGGCTAAGGAACGATCATGAGGATCAACTTGTGTGTTCTAGGGTGCCCCCCTGCCTCCGTATATAAAGGATCCAAGGGGGTTGGTGCGCCGGCCTAGAGGAGGGCGCAGGAGGAGTCCTACTCCTACCGGGAGTAGGACTCCCCTCCCCGTTCCTTGTCCAACTAGGAGAGGTGGAGGGAGAATAGGAAAGGGGGGGTGCCGCCCCTCCCTCCTTGTCCAATTCGGACTAGGGGGAGAGGGGGCGCGCGGCCTTCCCTGGCAGCCCCTTCCTCTTCTCCACATTAGGCCCATAAGGCCCATTAACCCCCGGGGGGTTCCGGTAACCCCTCCGGTACTCTGGTTTTATCTGAAACTTCTTCGGAACCCTTCCGGTGTCCGAATATAGTCATCCAATATATCAATCTTTATGTCTCGACCATTCCGAGACTCCTCGTCATGTCCGTGATCACATCTGGGACTCCGCACTAACTTCAGTACATCAAAATGCATAAACTCATAATAACTGTCATCGTAACTTTAAGCGTGCGGACCCTACGGTTCGAGAACAATGTAGACATGACCGAGACATGTCTCCGATCAATAACCAATAGCGGGACCTGGATGCCCATATTGGCTCCTACATATTCTACGAAGATCTTTATCGATCAGACCGCATAACAACATACGTTGTTCCTTTTGTCATCGGTATGTTACTTGCCCGAGATTCGATCGTCGGTATCCAATACCTAGTTCAATCTCGTTACCGGCAAGTCTCTATCTCGTTCCGTAATACATCATCTCACAACTAACATATTAGTTGTAATGCTTGTAAGGCTTTATGTGATGTGCATTACCGAGAGGGCCCAGAGATACCTCTCCGACAATCGGAGTGACAAATCCTAATCTCGAAATACGCCAACCCAACATGTACCTTTGGAGACACCTGTAATGCTCCTTTATAATCACCCAGTTACGTTGTGACGTTTGGTAGCACCCAAAGTGTTCCTCCGGCAAACGGGAGTTGCATAATCTCATACTCATAGGAACATGTATAAGTCGTGAAGAAAGCAATAGCAACATACTAAACGATCGGGTGCTAAGCTAATGGAATGGGTCATGTCAATCAGATCATTCAACTAATGATGTGACCTCATTAATCAAATAACAACTCTTTGTTCATGGTTAGGAAACATAACCATCTTTGGTTAACGAGCTAGTCAAGTAGAGGCATACTAGTGACACTCTGTTTGTCTATGTATTCACACATGTATTATGTTTCCGGTTAATACAATTCTCGCATGAATAATAAACATTTATCATGATATAAGGAAATAAATAATAACTTTATTATTTCCTCTAGGGCATATTTCCTTCATTCACATGCTATAACTTCCTCATCGTAGCTCCGATTCATGCGTGTAGCATATCAAAATGTTCGCCTCGACGAGTACATCATTTCATCTCATTGCGTCATTTTCATTTGAGCTCATCTTGATACCCGAAATGCTGTTGGAAGATGTCTATGTGATGATAATTTCAGATCTATTTCAGCAAATGCACTTTTGTCATTTTTGCCATGATTAATGTGTGCATGATATGATCCTGAGCTCTACATGTGTTTTGAAGAATGCCATGCCATCTTTACTGGGTGTATGCCATGTATTTTTGTGATCCTTTTGGTGACTAGCACAAACATGCAAAGTAGCTTACTCAATGATGCTGATTTCAAAGACCTAGAATTTCACTAAGTCCTTGTCCTGTTATTGCTTTTATGCCATGTGTTCATGTTGTTTCCTAGTGATCCATGCATCTTTTGAGCATGATCAGTAAGGATGTTTTGTAGATAATGTTGTGCTATATCCATCCATCTTTTTTTTGCAATTATGGATTACCCTAGCTTGAGTCAATCGAGCTCTACTTTTGCTATAAAATCTTCCTGGCAGATTGTTAACATGTTTTGCAATTTTTCCAAGCTTGTTGTTGTTGATCCATGCATGCTATGATGTTGTTCTTGCCATGTATAGCTTCTATGCCATGTCTACTTGCTGGGTGTATGCTTAGTTTGTCATGCAATGCCTCGTAGTGAGTGCATCGAGCTCGTAAACATGCCTACTTGTTATTTGTTTTGCATGCTCCAGTTTTTCACTAAGTCTGGATCTGTTTATGTTTTTGCTATGTTCACATGCTTGCAATTGTATTTTCTGATCCCTTTTGGCTCATTGTCACTAAGGACTTTTGTTATATGCTTAGAGTAGCTTCATGCCATGCCTTGCTTTGCCATGATATGTTCCTGTAGCATGTACTTTGCATGCTGTAAAGACTGCTTATCGATGATAAATTCCTGATATGTTGTTAATTCCACCAAGTCTGTAACCTGTTATCTTTTGCACTTTTTCCATGCTTGTTTGAACCTGTTAATGAGTGAATTAGCTGTATCTCAGTGTTCTTCTTTTGTCAATCATCATGAATGGATCTCTTCCATGTATTTTGTTGTCATGTTGGAGTGTTGTACATTGTTGTTCTTGATGCATTTAGGAGGCTACTTGCTGTTTATCGCAGACCGGTGCCATATTTGTTTTGCTTGCCATTTCCAAACCGTGCATCCGATTCCGGTGATCTTTAAATCGATTTCAACCGAAATCACCTCACCTTTCCAGTGGAACTCTTGGATTTTCATGTTGAGGCCAGGTTCAATCATTCCTTTCCAAATCTTGCATATGCATCACATATAGCATCCTGCATATCATACCATGTTTGCATCATGTTGTTTGAGCTTTGCACGTGGTTGATTGTGTTCCGTTTGCTTGTTGTTCTTCTTTGGGTAGAGCCGGGAGATGAGTACGTGAATGAGGAGCCTGTTGAGTATGCTTACGAGGATCAAGGCAACTCTGAGAATTTTGTAGGCAAGATGACCATACCCTTGAAATCACTTCTATCTTTGCTTGCTAGATGTTTGCTCTTTTGCTATGCCCTCTCCAGTGTCTATATAAACCGGAGGGTTTTAGTCCGTAGGACGAACAACAATCATACCATTGGCTAGCTTCTAGGGTTTAGCCTCCTTGATCTCGTGGTAGATCTACTCTTGTACTACCCATATCATCAATATTAATCAAGCAGGAGTAGTGTTTTACCTCCATCGAGAGGGCCCGAACCTGGGTAAAAACATCGTGTCCCTTGTCTCCTGTTACCATCCTCCTAGACGCACAGTTCGGGACCCCCTACTCGAGATCCGCCGGTTTTGACACCGACATTGGTGCTTTCATTGAGAGTTCCTCTGTGTCATCACTTTTAGGCCCGATGGCTCCTCCGATCATCAACGACGATACGATCCAGGGTGAGACTTTTCTCCTCGGACAGATCTTCGTATTTGGCGGCTTTGCACTGCGGGCCAATTCGCTTGGCCATCTGGAGCAGATCGAAAGCTACGCCCCTGGCCATCAGGTCAGATTTGGAAGTTTGAGCTACACGACCGACCTCCGCAGAGACTTGATCTTCGACGGATTCGAGCCGCAGCCGAGCGCGCGGCACTGTCACGATTGGCATGATCTTGCTCTGCCGCCGAACAGGGCCCTGGAGGCCGCACCTGCATCACCTCCGACCATTAATTCGGAGCCAACTGCGCCAATCAAGGATGGGTGGTTGGACACCGCCTCGAGGGCTGCAATCTCTACGGTGATCGAGCCGAACACTAGCCCTATTCTCTGTGAAGCCCGTGACTCCAAGGAGCCGGACTCCTCTCTAGACTCCGAGCCCTCCGCGCCCCTACCGATCGAACCCAATTGGGCGCCGGTCATGGAGTTCACCGCCGTGGACATCTTTCAGCACTCGCCCTTCGGCGATATTCTGAAATCACTAAAGTCTCTCTCTTTATCAGGAGAGCCCTGGCCGGACTATGGTCAGCAAGGTTGGGATGCGGATGATGAAGAAATTCAAAGCCCACCCACCACCCACTTCGTAGCCACTGTTGATGATTTGACCGACATGCTCGACTTCGACTCCGAAGACATCGACGGTATGGACGCTGATGCAGGAGACGATCAAGAACCAGCGCCTATAGGGCACTGGAAAGCCACCTCGTCATATGATATATACATGGTGGACACCCCAAAAGAAGGCAATGGTGATGGAACAGCGGAGGATGACCCCTCCAAGAAGCAGCCTAAGCGCCGGTGTCAGCGGCGCCGCTCTAAATCCCGCCAAAGCAAAAACGGTGATTCCGGCACGGGAGATAATAACACCCCGGACAGTGCCGAAGACAACCACCTCCAGCAAGATTCAGCACAGGAGGATGGAGAAGCCAACCCTCATGAGAGAGCGGCAGACAGAGAGGTCGAGGACGATAATTATATGCTTCCTCCGAAGACGAGGCAAGCCTCGACGACGACGAATTTGTCGTGCCGGAGGATCCCGTCGAACAAGAGCGTTTGAAACGCAAGCTTATGGACACGGAGAGCAGCCTTAAGAACAAACAGCAACAGCTTAGAGCTGATCAAGATTTGCTAGCCGACAGATGGACTGAAGTCCTTGCGGTCGAAGAGTATGAACTCGAACGCCCCTCCAAGAGCTACCCAAAGCGTAGGTTGCTACCCTGATTAGAGGAGGAAGCACCTAAACCTACATCACCAGCGCATGATGCGGCCGACCGGCCACCCCGTGGCCGTGACAAAGAGGCCTCTCGGCCCTCCACTCAAGCCGCACCCTGGCGCCGCTCAAAAAATACCAAGGCACGGGAAAATGCGCTAGACCTGCGAGATATATTGGAGGACAAGGAAAGGCAAACAAGATCGATCTATGGATCGCATGGGCGCCCAACGGCACGAGACGGTAATCGTCACTCCAGATAGAGTCAATCCGGCCGGGCCGAACATAGTAGACAAAGCTCGTTTGAGCTGCGTCGTGATATAGCCCAATACAGAGGCGTTGCACACCAACTATGCTTCACAGACGAAGTAATGGATCATCAAATCCCCGAGGGTTTCAAACCCGTGATAATCGAATCATACGATGGCACAACAGATCCTGCGGTATGGATCGAGGACTATCTCCTTCATATCCACATGGCCCACTGTGATGACCTACATGCCATCAAATACCTCCCACTCAAGCTTAATGGACCAGCTCGGCATTGGCTTAACAGCTTGCCAGCAGAATCAATTGGTTGTTGGGAGGACCTGGAAACCGCATTCCTCGACAATTTCCAGGGCACTTATGTGCGACCACCAAACGTCGATGACCTTAGCCGCATAATTCAGCAGCCAGAGGAATCGACCAGGCAATTCTGGACACGGTTCCTAACCAAGAAAAGTCAAATCATCGACTGTCCGGACGCAGACGCCCTAGCAACCTTCAAGCATAACATCCGCGACGAGTGGCTTGCATGGCACCTAGGACAGGAAAAGCCGAAATCTATGGCAGCCCTCACGATACTTATGACCCGCTTTTGCGTGGGAGAAGACAGCTGGCTAGCTCGCATCAATAACATGACCAAGAGCCCTGGTAATTCGGATACCAAGGACAGAAGTGGCAGGTCGCGTCACAACAACCAAAAGCGCCGCATTAATGGCGACAATGCCGAGGATATGGTAGTTAATGCCGGATTCAGAGGCTCTAAACCCGGCCAGCGGAAAAAGCCATTCAAAAGAAATACTCCGGGCCCGTCCAGTTTGGACCGAATAATCGACCGCTCATGCCAGATACATGGCACCCCCGAAAAACCAGCCAATCACACCAACAGGGATTGTTAGGTGTTTAAGCAGGCAGGCAAGTTAAATGCCAAAAGCAGAGACAAGGGGCTGCATAGAGATGACGAGGAGGAGCCCCGGCCGCCGAACAACAGTGGACAGAAAGGTTTTCCCCCACAAGTGCGGACGGTGAACATGATATACTCAACCGACGTCCCCAAGAGGGAGCGGAAGCGTGCGCTAGGGACATATACGCGATGGAGCCAGTCGCCCCAAAGTTCAACCCATGGTCTTCCTGCCCGATCACTTTTGATCGAAGGGACCACCCCACTAGCATCCGTCATGGCGGATTTGCGACATTGGTTCTAGACCCAATTATTGATGGATTTCACCTCACTAGAGTCCTTATGGACGGCGGCAGCAGCCTGAACCTGCTTTACCAGGATACAGTGCAGAAAATGGGCATCGATCCCTCGAGGATTAAACCCACTAAAACGACCTTTAAAGGCGTCATACCAGGTGTAGAGGCCAACTGTACAGGCTCAGTTACACTTGAAGTGGTCTTCGGATCTCCGGATAATTTCCGAAGCAAGGAGTTAATCTTCGACATAGTCCCGTTCCGCAGTGGCTATCACGCACTGCTCGGGCGAACCGCATTTGCCAAGTTCAATGCGGTGCCGCACTACGCATACCTCAAGCTCAAAATGCCAGGCCCTCGAGGAGTCATCATGGTCAATGGAAACACCGAACGCTCTCTCCGAACAAAGGAACATACGGCGGCTATCGCAACGGAAGTACAAAACAGCCTCTCAAGGCAATTCTCCAGTCCGGCCATTAAACGTCTGGACACCGTTAAGTGCGCCCGGAGTAACCTACAACAAGACCGCCTGGCACGTTCCGAGCAAGCGTAGCAATGCAGCCCCAACCCCAGCCCTCGCGAACTTGCGAAACCAGTGTTGCGCGTACATAACTATGCTCTGGAAATACCATGGGCACAGGAGGAGGGGCACCATCACGGCACGCCCGAAACGCGGCTTAAACCACACTAGGGGCTGCTGATTTCTTAATTTTCTCTTATTTTCAGGACTCCATTCTTCGGAAGGCTTGTCCGGCAGTACAATTGCCGCACAAACGATCCAACCAGGGAAGCAGAAAGCTATGTCGCACTATGGAACTCTAAGGTGGTCTCTATAACGAGTAGTATACCTGTTTCACATACCATTCCGCAGCTCGCCCCTGGAAAGGACATGTTAAATAGTCCCATCTTTTGCTTATTGCACTATTTGTATCGTTCTGCTTTGATCGCAGCTTTTTTAAAATAAACAATGCATAACTTCCGTCTATTATTGCATTACTCTTTTTTTACGAATATATGTTCATTAATGACATGTTGCACCCGTACACTTTGGTATGGCCAATACGCCAGGGGCTTAAGTACCCCACAATATGGTGTGAGAAGTCCGAACACTTCCACAAGTGCGGCGCCCCTAACTTATAGCATTATATGCATCGGCTCCGAATCATGTCTTGGGTCAATAGTTGGGTTTGCCCGGCTCCTATGTTTTGGTACCTTACGTTCCATTATATCGGCTAAGGTAGCACTAGGAGAACTACTGCGATTGTGCCCCAGTTGAGCTGGGCTAAGCACCTGAGTAGAGAAAGCTAAAACTGACCATCATGATGAGACGAGAGCTGGTCGCTGTTCGAGAGGTTTTCGAGTCCCTAAAGACTTATGCTGCTTAGAGCGAGGAGTCGGCTTTGTCCGGCCTAGGCGTGGATAGCGCCCCAAACTCGGTCTTCCGAACACTAGGGGCTTCGCCGAAATTTAAAATTATAGAATTCTATGGCTAACTGAGAGTGTTCAAGCATTATAGTCCGATTGCCTTGTTCGTTGTGTTGCACGCCTCCCTCACAGGACCCAAGAATGGGAAAAAGAGCGCTCATGTTTATCCCGAACACCCCACCACTCGTGGCATGGGGGCAGAAGCCGACGACTCGCCATCTCTCAAATTTGATAAACGGCCGCACAAAAGGTAATATTTTAAATTCAAAAGCGTTGCCTAGCGCATATGAACAAGTTTTCAGCGTACAGGAACACAAATGCGAGTTTACTCACAAATTACATCTTTGGAGCATTCATCCGCTATAATGCGAGCACCCTTCAGGACGCCCTCATAATACGCTTCCGGGACGCGATGCTCCTTGCCCGACGACGGCCCGTCCTTCACCAGCTTCTCCGCATCCATCTTGCCCCAGTGCACTTTAGCACGGGCAAGCGCCCTACAGGCACCTTCAATGCAGACGGAGCGCTTGATTACTTCAAGCCGTGGACAGGCATCCACCAGCCACCTCACCAGCCTAAAGTAGCTCCCAGGCAGAGCCTCTCCAGGCCAAAGCCAAACTCTGAGGCCCTTTATGGCTGTTCGGCCACCTTGTGGAGCTCGACCATTTGCTTCAGCTGGTCGCTCAAAGGCACAAAGTGTCCGGCCTCAGCATAGTGAGACCAGAACACCTTCTCCGTCGAGCTCCCCTCCTCGGATCGGTAGTAGGCGGCGGCATCAGACGCACTGCGGGGCAAATCTACGAATGCTCCTAGAGAGCTCCGGACTCGGGTAAGTAACAAGTAATTCACTTTCATGTGCTTGCTTTGCATAATGAATGCCTTACCCGCCGCTATCTTCTTCATCACTTCAATTTCTTGGAGGGTTTTCTGGGCTTCGGCCTTGGCAGACTTTGCGCTTTCGAGGGCTGCCGCAAGCTCGGACGCTTGCGTCTTTGAGTTAATCTCCAAACTCTCGTGTTTTTTCACGAGAGCCTGGAGCTCTTTTTGCAACTCCTCCACCCGCGCCTCCTGCTTCCCTCTCTCTATGCGCTCCACGGCCGCTCTGTTTTCGGCCTCGGACAGCGCTTTCTTAAGGGTAGCCACCTCGGTCGTGGCCCCTATAATAGCACGTTGATCCTGTCATTTTTTGCAACCACATCTTCTCTATATACTTGCGCAAGGTATTACTTACCTTCCTTCTCCTCGAGTTGCCTCTTGGCATGGCCGAGCTCATTCTCGGACCGCGCGAGGTTTTGCTTCAGCGTATCCACCTCCGCAGTCAGTGCGGTGGAGGCCAGCAGCGAAGCCTGCATACGCATATTGACTTGATTACGTTAGACTCCTGCGAATGTTATTAGAACCTCTATTCGGCTTTTCTTTCCGAACGCCGAACAGAGCATCAGGGGCTACTGTCTATGCGGTAATATTTTTTACATATTCTTTACTTACCTCAAAGCCTATTAGAAGGCTGGCACAGGCTTCAGTCAGTCCGCTCTTGGCGGACTGAACCTTCTGGATCATCGCACTCATAATAGTGCGGTGCTCCTCGTCGATGGAGGCGCCGTTAAGCACCTCCAGCAAATTGTCCGGTGCCTCCGGTTGGATGGAGGTCACTGGCTCGGTAGGCTTGCTCCTCTTGAAAGGAGGCTGCCTACCGGAGTCCGGAACCGTCGAAGGTTCAGCGCGGTGTCCGGCTCAAGGCCGGACTCGGAGCCCTTGGGGGTTTTATCCCCTTTGCGCCTGGAGTCCGGGAGGTCGCCTTGCGGAGCCTCCAGGACGACCTCCTCCTGGCTTGGAACCTGTTGGGACAGCACCTTGGCGTCGTCCGTAGGGTGGGGGGAGGTAGCGGGCGGAAGTGAATTCACGTCCGACGAATCTAGGGAGCCGCTTGACGACTTGTCGAGCCCGCCCTTGGGCGGACTGCATAGTCATATTCGACGTAAGGAGGAGCTGTGCAAGAAAGGAACACTATGAATTGCGCTGGTGTCCGAATACTTACGATCTCGCCAGGGGCTTGGCCCTTTTCGGCCACTCCTCTTCGCCATCGTCGGCGTTGGTGGAGTAGTCCGGAGGAAGGGTCTGCCCTTTCTTGGACCCTTCGGCCTCCCCAGTTGGGGCGGCCTTCCTTTTCTTCCCTCCCCCGCTGGAGGAGGAGAGGTCTCTTCTTCTCCTCGTCTTCACGGGAGGAGTGTGTCTTGGAGTCGTCATATGATGAATCCGACACCTCCAGGCATCGGGCACTCTTTCGAGTCCCCGTGGCCTTCTTCTCCGGCACCACATAGGGTGCCGGAACCAGCAGCTTCGCCAAGCGAGCGTCCGCTGGGACTTCGGGTAAAGGAGCTGGATAGTTGATCTGTCCGGACATCTCCTACAAATCCTGTCAAAGGTAAGGGGGCTTAGATCCCGAATGGAGTCAAACTACGAAAAACTAATACCCTGTAAAAGGTAAAAACAGCTTACCGCACTAGCGTGACGCTGCGTGTTGAATCCGCGATCCTCGGTAGTAGATGTGGGGGCCTCGGCGCCCTTGAAAAGCACCTTCCAGGCATCTTCGTATGTCGTCTCGAAGAGCCTGCTCAGAGTTCGGTGCTGCGCCGGGTCAAACTCCCATAGGTTGAAAGCCCGTTGTTGACACGGGAGGATCCGGCGGATGAGCATAACCTGGACTATGTTGACAAGTTTGAGATTCGTGTCCACCAGGGTTTGGACGCATGTTTGGAGTCCGGTCAGCTCTCCTTTTTTACCCCACGACAGGCATGTCTCTTTCCAGGAGGTGAGCCGTGTAGGGGGTCCGGATCGGAACTCGGGGGCTGCGACCCATTCAGGGTCGTGCGGCTCGGTGATGTAAAACCACCCCGATTGCCACCCCTTTAGGGTCTCCACGAAGGAGCCCTCGAGCCATAGGACGTTGGGCATCTTGCCCACCATGGCGCCTCCGCACTCCGCCTGGGTGCCGCGCACCACCTTCGGCTTGACATTGAAAGTCTTGAGCCATAGGCTGAAATGGGGGCGGATGCAGAAGAAAGCCTCGCACACGACGATAAACGCCGAGATGTTGAGGACAAAGTTCGGGGCCAGATCCTGGAAATCCAGGCCATAGTAGAACATGAGCCCCGGACAAATGGGTGGAGAGGGAAGCCCAGTCCATGGAGGAAATGGGGTAGGAACACCACCCTCTCGTGGGGCCTAGGGGTGGGGATGAGCTGCCCCTCTTCAGGAAGCCGGTGCGCAATGTCGTTAGACAAGTATCCGGCCTTCCTCAGTTTTTTGATGTGTACCTCCGTGACGGAGGAGACCATCCACTTGCATCCCGCTCCGGACATGGCTGGAGCAGGTTGAGGTGGTGTGTGTGGACTCGGGCGCTCGAGATCGAGTGCGCGGAAATGGATAGGCAAAGGAGGAAGAAGGTGTGGATGAAAAGGTGGATCCTTATCCCCTTATATGGGTGGACACGACTATGCGTCCCCACCAGCCTGGTAAAACTCGCTTATCTCCCAAGCACCATAATCAATGGCGCGGTTGGGTTACCCACGCTCGTATTGATGAGAATCCCGGAATAAGGGGACATGATCTCTGCTTTGACAAGATGTGCCAAGGGAACCACCTCGCTAAACGCGCTGAGGTGGGACAGTAAAGCGATTCGAATAAAGACTTGGCCGTGGTGTGATGTCACGCTATGAAATACGTCAGTAGATTAGATTTGTGTAAATATTATTCTCTATATGGTGAGATGTGGAAACTTATTTTGTAGAGCCGGGCACTACCTTTGTGTTCAAAATCTTCTATGAAGTACTTGGGGGAGGAACCCTCCTTGCAATGCCGAAGTCAACCTACGCGCCGGACTCGTCGTCATTTAAGCCTGGTTCAGGGGCTACTGAGGGAGTCCTGGATTAGGGGGTGTCCGGATAGCCGGACTATACCTTCGGCCGGACTCCTGGACTATGAAGATACAAGATTGAAGACTTCGTCCCGTGTCCGGAAGGGACTTACCTTGGCATGGAAGGCAAGCTTGGCGATACAGATATGTAGATCTCCTACCATTGTAACCGACTCTATGTGACCCTAGCCCTCTCCAGTGTCTATATAAACTCAAGGGTTTTAGTCCGTAGGACGAACAACAATCATACCATAGGCTAGCTTCTAGGGTTTAGCCTCCTTGATCTCGTGGTAGATCTACTCTTGTACTACCCATATCATCAATATTAATCAAGCAGGAGTAGGGTTTTACCTCCATTGAGAGGGCCCAAACCTGGGTAAAAACAACGTGTTCCTTGTCTCCTGTTACCATCCGCCTAGACGCACAGTTCGGGACCCCCTACCTGAGATCCACCGGTTTTGACACTGACAATAACCATACCCTCGAAATCACTTATATCTTTGCTTGCTAGATGCTTGCTCTTTTGCTATGCCTATGCTACGATACCTACCACTTGCTTATCATGCCTCCCATATTGCCATGTCAAACCTCTAACCCACCTTGTCCTAGCAAACCGTTGTTTGGCTATGTTACCGCTTTGCTCAGCCCCTGTTATAGTGTTGCTAGTTGCAGGTGATGATTAGAGATCGTTCCTTGTTGGAACATGTTTATTGTTGGGATATCAGAATACTATCTTGTTTATCTTAATGCACCTATATACTTGGTAAACGGTGGAAGGCTCAACCTTATGCCTGGTGATTTGTTCCACTCTAGCCGCCCTAGTTTCCGTCATATCGGTGTTATGTTCCCGGATTTTGCGTTCCTTACACGGTTGGGTTATAATGGGAACCCCTTGACACTTCGCCTTGAATAAAACTCCTCCAGCATGGCCCAACATTTGTTTTACCATTCGCCACCTAGCCTCTTTTTCCCTTGGGTTCCACGGACTCAAGGGTCATCTTTATTTAAACCCCCGGGCTAGTGCTCCTCTGAGTGTTGGTCCAACCTGTTAGCTGCCGGTGGCCACCAGGGGAAACTCTGGGATGGCCTACTGGAACCTTGGACAATCCGGTGTGCCCTGAGAACGAGATATGTGCAGCTCTTATCGGGATTTGTCGGCACATTCGGGTGGCTTTGCTGGTTTAGTTTTACCATTGTCGAGATGTCATGTAAACGGGATGCCGAGTCTGATCGGATTGTCTTGGGAGAAGGAATATCCTTCGTTGACCATGAGAGCTTGTGATGGGCTAAGTTGGGACTCCCCTGCAGGGATTTGAACTTTCGAAAGCCGTGCCCGCGGTTATGGGCAGATGGGAATTTGTTAATGTCCGGTTGTAGAAAACATGAAACTTATCTTAATTAAAATGCACCAACCGCGTGTGTAACCGTGATGGTCTCTTCTCGGCGGAGTCCGGGAAGTGAACACGGTGTTGGAGTAATGCTTGACGTAGGTTGTTCTAGGATCACTTCTTGATCATAGTTGTTCGACCGTGCTTTTGCCTTCTCTTCTCTCTCTCTTTTGCGAATATGTTAGACACCAAATATGCTAGTCGCTTGCTGCAGCTCCACATCATACCTTTACCCTTCCTATGAGCTTAAATAGTCTTGATCGCGAGGGTGTGAGATTGCTGAGTCCCCGTGACTCACAGATTCCTTCCAAAACCAGATGCAGTGACCGATGATACCGCTCCAGATGATATGACCGAGCTCAAGTGGGAGTTCGATGAAGACTCTCGTCGTTACTACATGTCTTTCCCAAATGATCAGTAGTGGTGCCAAGTTGGGGCGATCGGGGACTTTGTCGCATTTGGGGGTTGTTCTTTATTTTGGTTCCGCAGTCGGACCTTGAGTGTATTGGATGAATGTAATGACTTATTTATGTATTTGTGTGACATGGCGATTGTAAGCTAACTATGTATCCTTTCCCCTTTATTTATTTACATGGGTTGTTGTGAAGATTACCACACTTGCGACATTTCTTTCAATGCGGTTATGCCTCTAAGTCGTGCTTCGACACGTGGGAGATATAGCCGCATCAAGGGCATTACAGCTAACCACTATCTAATTCCTCATCTCTAGGTTTTTTTTCTCTTGGTGGATTTTAAACTCAAATTTCTTAGAGAGTTGGTTGCTCAACAATCTTCTCAGAATCAATCGGAGCAGCCGCTGGAAAAAGGCGACACACGATGGCTATTTATAGCCGCAGCCTTCCTAGATGGGAAATGACCATTTTGGACGCACTGTCCAGCCAATGGACAACCGACACGTTCACAACGGCCGGATTTCGGAGCGACAATAACATTACTTGAGGAACAAGTAATGCTAACTCCTCAACCTGAGACAAATCTCTCACAGCGAAGATCACAGTCTCTTGCTGGCAAGTATTTGCTCGGAACACATAGAGATTTATCTCACAATTTTCATAGGATTTTGGTTTACGATCACAGAATCAAAGTTTCGAATGCTACGCCCCTCTTCATAGTACGGTGGTCCTATGACTCAATAAAAAGAAGAAGAACAATGAAACAAATGCTATGTCTTCACTTCGTCTTCATTCTCCTTGGATGCAGTCATTTTCTTCGGACAGACACCGAACCAATTGCTTCACTTCAGCAATTTTTAGGGGTCACTCTTGTTAGCATCATCTTTGGTGATAACCTTCTCTGCAACACAGGGAGATTATCTTCATCGTTTGCATCAAACTCCTCGATATCTCACGGACCTATTACTCTGTGTGCACTAGCAAACACATAAGTCCCATTCTATTTATGTCAACAAACTTCAAAACATAAGGGGCCTATCATTGCACCAAAAAGTAGACCGACTCCTGCCTGCATCTACTACTATTACTCCACACATCGACCGCTATCCAGCAAGCATCTAGTGTATTAAGTTAACAAGAACGGAGTAATGCCTTAAGCAAGATGACATGATGTAGAGGGATAGATCCAATCAATATGAACAAACCCCATCTTTTTATCCTTAATGGCAACAATACAAATATGTGTCATCAAGCATTGCAATACCGTTTGTGCTCACTTTTTTACTTGCAACCTTGCTGTTTTTTATTGTTCCTAGTACAAAAATCAATATCTACTATAATTACTACACTTGTATCACCGTCTCTTGGTTGAACTAGTGCACCTATATAATTTACCATTGTATTTGGTGTGTTGGGGACACAAGAGAGTCTTTGTCTGGTTACAGGGTTGTTTGAGACAGACCATCTTCATCCTGTGCCTCCCGTGGATTGATAAACCTTAGGTCATCCACTTCAGAGAAATTTGCAACTGTCCTACAGAACTCTGTGCTTGGAGGCCCAATACGATTCTACAAGAACAAGTTGTGTAGTAGACATCACCCATCATAAGAATAAACAAGCCAAGTTCTGTAATGAAAAATACCCACTAGTAATATATTAAGTGACAAAGTAGGAGACTCTCTATCATGAATAACATGGTGCTACTTTGAAGCACAAATGTGGAAAAGGATATTAACATTGTCCCTTCTCTCTTTTCTCTCATTTTTTATTTTTGTTGGGCTCTTTGGCGTCTTTTTTTCTTGCGCTCATTTGGCCTCTTTTTTATTTTATTTTGGGCTCATTTGGCCTCTTTTTTATTCTTCACATGCGACAATGCTCTAAAAATTAATATGACCATCACACTTCTATTTACTTACAACTCAAAAGGAAATTACAACTCAATACTAGAACAAAAATATTACTCTATATGAATGCCTCCGGCGGTATTGGGATGTGCAATGATCTAGCGTGACATGTATAGAAAATATGAATGATGGCGGAGCCACAAATACTATGTCAACTATATGATCATGCAAAGCAATATGACAATGATGATATGTATCATAATAAAATGGAACGGTGGAAGTTGCATGACAATATATCTCCAAATGGCTATGGAAATGCCATAATAGGTAGGTATGGTGGCTGTTTCGAGGAAGATATAAGGAGGATTAATTGTGATAGAGCGTATCATATCACGGGGTTTGGATACACCAAGGAAGTTTGTACCACAACTCAAGGTGAGAAGGGGCAATTTACGGTACCAAAGAGGCTGGCAAAATGCGAAAAGGTAAGAGTGCGTATAATCCATGGACTCACATTAGTCATAAAGAACTCATATACTTATTACAAGAATTTATTTGCCCTTGAAGCAAAGTACTAGTATGCATGCCCCTAGGGGGATAGATTTGTAGGAAAATACCATCACTCGTCCCCGACTGCCACTCATAAGGAAGACAATCAATAATAAATCATGCTCCAATTTCATAGCATAACGAGAGACCATACGTGCATGCTTCGGGAATCACAAAATTTAACACCAATATTCTTACTAAGCCACAATTACTCATTAGCATGACTCTAATGTCACCATATTTATATCTCAAAAGAAATGCAAGGAATCAAACTTCTCATATATTCAATGATCTTCATGGAAGTTTTTATTATATCCCTCTTGATTACCCATCATATTAGGACTAAATTCATAACCCAAGCAAATTGCCATACTATTTATAAGACTCCCAAAATATATAAGTGAATCATGAGAGTTCATCAATTTCTTTAAAATATAGCCACCTTCATGCTCTAAAAGACATAAGTGAAGCACTAGAGCAACTCCCTAGCTCAAAAGATATAAGTGAAGTACAAGCAGTATTCTAATGAATTCACGATTAATATGTGTCCCTCTCGAAAAGGTGTGTCCAGCAAGGATTATTGTGGAAAACTAAAAAGAAAATAAAGCAAGGACTCATATAATACATGACACTCCAAGCAAAACAAATATCATGTAGTGAATAAAAATATAGCCACAGGTAATTTACTAGTGGATTGTAGACAAAAGAGGGGATGCCATCCGGGGCATCCCCAAGCTTAGACGCTTGGTTGTCCTTGAATATTACCTTGGGGTGCCTTGGTCATCTAAAATCTTGGGCTCTTTCCACCCCTTATTCATTAGCCAATCGAAACTTCACTCAATACTTGAAAACTTCACAACACAAAACTCAACAGAAAACTCATGAGATTCATTAGTGAAATAAAGCAAATCACCACTTTTAGGTACTTTTATAAAATCATTCCAATTTTATATTTGCATTATATCTACTGTATTCTAAATTCACCATGGTTCATACCCCCTGATACAACCCATAGATTCATCAAAAAAAGTGAACAAAACAATGAAAATAGAATCTGTCAAAAACATAATAGTTAGTAGTAACCTAGACTTTGGCCAAACTTCCGTAACTCCAAAAATTCTGAAAACTTAGGACAAGGTGGGAAATTTGTAAATCAAAAAACTGTAAAAAATTCAGAATTTTTCGTCGCTCCAGTCATTTTTAATTTTTTTGCTACTAGACGTAAAAGTTTTTGTTTCTTCACAGAATCAAATCAACAATCTTCGAAACCATCCCAAAGGTCTTACTTGGCAAAACCACTAATTTTAACACAAGAAAACAATCATAGCAAAAGTATAATGGTATATTTATTGCAAAATAGAAGAAAAAACAAGAAATATAAAAAATCATTTGGTTGCCTCCCAACAAGCGCTATCGTTTTACGCCCCTAGCTAGGCATATTGCATAGATCTTGGTTTTGTCATATTTGGTATTCAAGCCCGCAGATGCATTTTTATAGGGTGGTTTTTAAAATATTACATTAAACACGTCATCCATAGAGATTCTAGCATTAACAAGTTGCCCATCTGTATATCCCCCTTGATTACCGCCTACAATCCAAGAATATTGTTGATTAATATCATTGAAAACCTGTTCGATCATACTCAAAGGAGGAACTTCCTTTTTAAGGTTCTCATCAAAGATGCGATCATTATGCATTTAAACCTTAATAAATAATCACTATTATAAAGTATCTCATCTATCACCGGTTTTTGACGGTTCATAAAATAAAAGTGAAAGATTTCCCTAGCTTCCCGCACTATGTGATCAAACTCATTCATAAGGACAAGAGTGGCTATCTTTTTAGCTCTAGGATCTTTTATAACGTGCAATTCATAAGACAATCTTTGCAAGGTAGGATGAGTATGAATAAATCTTCTCTCAAGTCTAAGAACAAGTGTGGCAATAGCTTCTTTGTAAGTTTTAGTTCTTTTAAGTATAGGAGTATCATTACAAGTCAAATTTCTAATGCAATTAAAGAATTCTTGGATGACACTTTTTCCTATAACATTCCCTTATCCCAAGACAAAAGTTTTAGCATCAATATTAGTGGAACTTCCAATTTTAGGAGTTCTACCATCATCTGTTTCTGCCATACCAAAATCATTCATGATGAAAGTCTCAAGGCAAGCAAATAAAGGATCAAACAAGAAAAAGGCAACCGGAAAGAAGGAAAATAAAAAAGGCAACTTTTTCTAAAAAAATGTTTTAGAAGTGGGGGAGAGGAAAACAAGAGGCAAATGGAAAATTATGTAAATGCAAGAGATGAGAGTTTATGATAGGTATTTGGTAGGCTTGATGTAGATCCTCCCCGGCAACGACGGCAGAAATTATTCCTGCTACTTCTTGAGCTTGCATTGGTTTTTCCCTTGAAGAGGAAAGGGTGATGCAGTAAATTAGAAATAAGTATTTCCCATGGTTGACAACCAAGGTAGAAATCCAGTAGGAGGAACACACAAGTCCCGAATAGTTGCACCTGCACAAACAAAGAAATACTTGCACCCAACGCGATAAAGGGGTTGCCAATCCCTTCACGGTTACTTGCAAGGATGAGATCTGATAGTGATGGATATAGAAGATAAATAAAATTGATAAATAAAATAAAAGTAAATAAATTTTAGCAAGGTATTTTGTGTTTTTGGTTTTCTAGATCTGAAAATAATATGATAAAAGATAGACTCGGGGGCCATAGTTTTCACTAGAGGCTTCTCTCTTGAAAGAAAGCATACGGCGGGTAAAGAAATTACTGTTGAGCAATTCATAGAGTAGTGCAGAGTTATGACAATATCGAAGGCAATGATCATGTATATAAGCATCACGTCCAAGACAAGTCAACCGACTCCTGCCTCCATCTACTACTATTACTCCACACATCAACCGCTATCGAACATGCATCTAGTGTATTAAGTTAACAAGAACGGAGTAATGCCTTAAGAAAGATGACACGATGTAGAGGGATAGATCCAATCAATATGAACAGATCCTACCTTTTTATCCTTAATGGCAACAATAAAAATACGTGTCATGTCCCCTTCTGTCACTGGGATTGAGCACCGCAAGATTGAACCCATTACAAAGCACCTCTCCCATTGCAAGGAAAATCAATCTAGTTGGCCCAACCAAATAAATAGATCAGAGAGAAATATAAAGCTATATAAATCATGCGTAAAAGAGTTCAGAGAAGACTCAAATAATATTCATAGATAATCCGATCATAAATCCACAATTCATCGAATCTCAACAAACACACCGCAAAAGAAGATTTCATCGAATAGATCTCCAAGAACATCGAGGAGAACATTGTATTGAATATCAAAGAGAGAGAAGAAGCCATCTAGCTACTAGCTATGGACCCGTAGGTCTGTGGTAAACTACTCACACATCATCGGAAGGGAAGAAAGGTTGATGTAGAAGCCCTCCATGATTGAATCCCCCTTCGGTAGAGTACCAAAAAAGGTCCCCAGATGCGATCTCAAATGAAAGAAACTCGCGGCAGTGGAGAAGTATTTTTTTGGTGTTCCCTCTCGTCTACGGGGAATATTTGGGTATTTATAGTAGAAGAATTGGGGGCGCGTCGCGCGCCCTTGAGCTTGTGGCCACCTTGTCACTCTTACGACCTCCTCCCAAAGCTTCCAGGGTGTTTTGTGGTCCAAGAAAAATCCTCAAAAAGTTTTGTTCCACTTGGACTCCATTTGGTATTGATTTTCTATAAAGACAAAAACAAGGAAAAAAATCAGCAATTGGCACTGGGCACTAAGTTAATAGGATAGTCCCAAAAAATGATATAAAATAACATAATAATGCATATAAAACATCCAAGATTGATAATATAATAGCATGGAACAATAAAAAATTATAGATACGTTGGAGACGTATCAGGAAACACGTCCTCGAATTCCTGCAATAAATGAGACAACACCAACGGTAGATGTCATGAAGTACTAGTCCTCACTACCTCATATTTGCACACAAGTAGAAAGTGAAGAGCACTTGATGAGCTCTCACTCACATCCCTATGTCTCTGTTGGTGGCTAAAAGCACTAAGTTTTTCTTGTCTCTCACTATGGAGTTGCTCAATTTTGACTTATAGTGCTCACTCTTTTTTTGGTGGTTCACTCGCTCACTAGTCTCTCCACGACGGGTAGATGCTTGCTTGTTGGCGATCACTTGACTTGGCGACATGGGTCGTAGCACATACTCCTTGACCTTCATATTGAAGCTATAGTGATTGGTCCATCCATTGTGGATGACGCCACGGTCGAATTCCCTACGTCTTCCTAGGAGAAGGTGGCATATGGACATGGGAACCACATCACACTCCAATGTATCTTCGTATGCGCCAATCTTGAAGGACACTTGAACGGTGTGCTCCACTTGAATGGTGCCGAAGTCGCTTAGCTATTGGACCTTGTATGGGTGAGGCTGCTTCTTATTGACCAATAGTAGCTTGGTACATAGCTAGTCGCTTGCCAAATTGTGACAACTTCTGTTGTCGATGCTGACCTTGACAGAACGTAAATTGATGCGCGCTTTGGTGTGGAAGATATGGCATCATTGGTATTCGTCTTATTGGTGCTGAAGTGTCTAGAACTTGGAGACAAGAGCGGGGCTCGAATCGTTTTTACAAAATACTTGAGCATCCTCATCTTTGTTCACTTGATGGTGCATGGCCACGTGCTCAAGTGCCTCCATTTCTTCTTCGCTCATGGAAGCATAGGTGCTGTAATCATTGGCAATCATGGTGCACCGAGTGGGGAACTCAAATGTCTTGTGGCCTCGGCCTTGGCATGTGAAGCATTTGATGGAACTCATATTGGCGGTCTCATCCATTGGAGTAGTTGATGATGAAGATCTTGGCTTATAGTTGCTTGTAGTAGAAGGATGACTTAAAGATGTCAAAGGTTTCTTGTAGGTTCATTTTTCACCATTTCTTGGAGAAGCTTTAGTCGAGGTTGATGATGTCATAGTCATTGAAGCTTGAGTGTATGAACCATAGGTTTTGGAAAAGTACTTGGCGTACTTGAGGTCATTTTACACTTGTCACTCCACCTTGGTAGCTTGGTACACTAGCTCAAGGAGGTTGGTGTATGGTTGGAAGTTGGCTATTTTCTTGATCGGGTGGTTGAGTCTATTCAAGTATCGTGCCATAGTTTGCTCATCATATTCTGTGACTTTGGATCATATCATTGCAATCTGCATCTCTTTGTCGTATTCTTCAACGGACTTGGTTCCTTGCTTTACGAGTTGCAACTTCTTGAAGAGAACGCGGCTATAATGTGTAGGCACAAAACATGCTCTCATGACCTCCTTCATTTGATTCCATGTTGTGATGGGTAGGTCACCTTTTTCTTGGCGCCGCTCGATGACTGCTCCCACCAAATGAGAATGTTGTCTTGGAACTCAAGTGAGGCGATGGCAATCTTCTTTTCCTATTCATAGTTGTGAAGACGAAATATCATGTCGACCTTCAATGCCCATGAGAGCTAGTCTTCGGGGTCGTTGTTTCCGGAGAACTTAGGCATGTTGAACTTGACCTTTCCTAGTGTTTCTCTTCATTTTGTTGGAGGCGATGGCGCGCATGTCATGGAGGATGGTCTTCAACCGCTTGCTCCTCATGCTCCGCTTGATTGGCTTGACGTTGAGGACGTGGGATACATGCACGGTTCATCATCTACTCTAAAAGATGGCGCACCCCACCACCACCCCTCCCACCTCATCGACGATCTCCAATTTTGTCCACTAATTTGTGGATCCTCTCCGATCATCCTCTCCAGCACCGTCTCTGGATCATACCAATACCCATCTCCAATGGGTTCTCATGGTGGATCTATCCTTAGCTTGGACTTCTCCATGGGTTTAGCATTCGTAGATGGGATATTCAGATCTATGGGCCTCAGAGTGCATCCAATGTAGGACATGGGATCTTTAACTCTGGTGGTCTCTTTCAGCCGGCATACCTTCCATTTAACAGAACATTATGCAGTAGCAGCTCTTGAATCAACAATTGGGGGTTCTGCCATTGATCTTGGTGTCTCTCAGATCAAAGATCAGGTATTCTCTTTCAATGTTACTTGCAAGAAAGTTGGTTTTCATGTGCTTGATCTTCGTTCCTTTGCTTGCACACATTTTAAGTGTTACTTTAATCTCTAGGGTAATGGGGGGTCCAAACTGGATTGGGGAGCTTAAGATAAGGAGGAAAGAATGTGATGCCGAATGGATTTTGGTTAGCCCTACCAAACATCATTCGAGCATGGGGCTAATGGCTATGCATATGCCTCCTACTAGGTCCTCTCTCAAATCGGCCTCTTCGGCCAAAAAGAAACTCTCATTTTCTACATATGAGAATTATGCCGCGTGCACGGGCCATAGCTTCCCAGCTACTCAAAATTGCATTGATACGGTTCTTGATGCGGGATATGATATCTCCACACATGAAGGAGTCATCATAC
>NC_041390.1:248576258-248595318 GCF_002162155.2 Triticum dicoccoides | reverse complement strand
ACGGTAGCTAGACCACCTCTCACCTTTTGCACCTTCTATCCTTTGTCGGTGACTGGCCGCCAGTTGGCCGACGTGCTCATAGAAGGACATTCGTCTCATACGGCAACAAATCCCGTAGATGGCACTGATCTTGCACTATCCTCAGCGGCGGCTACGTGAAATATTCAAATAGCGTTGGGCTTGGGCCCTTCAGAACATTCCAGTTTGGCTAACCCAGCTGCACAGCAAAACCCACCATGCTTGGGCTATAGTATCTCTGGCCCTCCTGGGGAGGCCGATATTCCATCTACGCAGGAGGCAATTGCCCAGTTTGATGCTATGGTCGATGACATGGTGGACCGCATCCTTTTTTGCTCCCAGAAGGGACACCTATCATCGGCTTGTGGAATGCAAGCGGTCTTCTTGGCTTGCTCACGCCAGGGTCACCGCATGAAGGACTACAATGATTTCACGTGCACACATAGATTTGCATGGAGGATAATTTCTCGGCAACAATATTCAATTTTCTCAAAATCACCTGCCTTCACGTGGAATACTGTTGTGGTTATGGGATAGATTACCCGGTCACTTCATCCATGCCAAAGCCCCAGAGTTCTTACCCCAACGAAAACCCCAACTCTCTGGCATCGATTCCATCTCCAAGCTCCCAACAGAACCACATCTCCATGGCGAACTACGAGCTCGACCCAGAGCGATTTGCTCCGACCGGCCACCACATTATTCACGATGGCCCTCTTCGTTAGCCGTGCACCTTCATCATGCCTACGAATCGGCCACCACGGAGCCATGAAGACTACATGGTGGCTGAGGTCATGCTTGCGCCCCCAATGGTGTGATGGGCCTTGTTTGAGAGGAGATTGTGGAGTTCCTGCAAGGCAGAGGTATTCTGGTCTGTTCCAAGTTAGGGATGCAACAATACGGTACTCTTTTATTTAGCATGCTTCTTTTCGTCTCGGTAATGATCGATTTGTAAGATTAACGAAACATGATGAGGGGGACATGGTTTTCACACGGGATGGCTCATGTTCATTGGTATTCCTTTGGATTAACATACATATAAATTTATTTCTCAAGCAGTGGGGACTTTTGGCAAATTTATTTCTTAGGACAGTGAGAACCCATATCTTGTGAGGACTTTAGTCGAGGCTAGCTTCTCGGACACATCTCTGGTGCCTAGAGATGTGGTTTTTGTAGATTATGCAGAATGTGGAGGGGCATGTGTATCATGGACTACTGCACGTTATGTATTAGGGGCACATTTTGCTGATCAAATGTCCAATGGTGAAGATCTAATGCCCCTAGACAGGAACCCACATCCACTGCCTTGGAATCTTATTCCAAATAATCTGTCGTTTGTCCTCCCTCCCAATCCTTAACTAGGATGGAATGATGTTCCTGAACTGGCTCCAGAGCCTCCAGTGCAATACAATGCAGATGGTAACTGGGGACATGCTATTTGGGGCGAGGAGCCTGAGGTCAATGGGCCAGAAATTCAACTAGAGCAGGAACAGGTCTCCATTGTCATTGATTAGCTAGAGGGCTTTGCTTCGGTGGAGTAGCAAATTCAGCAGTCAGCTCAGCTGAGAACCTGTTAACCTCAACCTCCTATGTTTCAGCAGCAACAATTGTTCATTGGCATGGTTCAGATTGTGGCTGAACCCTCTCTTCCTCCGGAGATTATTTCAAAAAGAACTTTTGACAGCTTACTGGGAGAATTCTCTCTTCGTCAGCTCCAAAGACCGATACTTTTGAAGCCCTTTGGAACTGTGATCTACCCCAACCGGAAATGGTGCATTGCTTTTGATGAGCACATGGGTGTCTGATGTCTACTACACAACTTGTTCTTGTAGACTCGTGTTGGGCCTCCAAGAGCAGAATTTTGTAGGACAGTAGCAGTTTTCGCTCAAGTGGATGACCTAAGGTTTATCACTCTATGGGAGGCATATGATGAAGATGGTCTCTCTCAAACAACCCTGCAACCAAAAAACAAAAAGTCTCTTGTGTCCCCAACACACCAAATACAATGGTAAATTGTATAGGTGCACTAGTTCGGCGAAGAGATGGTGATACAAGTGTAATATGGATAGTAGATATTGAATTTTGTAGTAGTAACAATAAAAAACAACACGGTAGCAATTGATGAAACGGATCACAAACAGTATTGCAATGCTTGATAATGAGGCCTAGGGTCCATACTTTCGCGAGTGCAATCTCTCAACAATGCTAATATAATTGGATCATATAACTATCCCTCAACATGCGATGAAGAATCACTCCAAAGTTCCTATCTAGCAGCAAACATAAGAAGAAATTGTTGTTAGGGTACGAAACCATCTCGAAGCAATTCTTTCCGATTGATCTATCCAAGAGTTCGTACTAAAATATCACCAAGTTATCCTTTTCGATCGATATATCCAGAGTTCATACTAAAATAACACCAAGTTATCCTTTCCGATCGATCTATCAAGAGTTCGTACTAAGATAACACCAAATAATTCCATATTCATAATACTCAATCCAACACAAATAACCTCAAAGAGTGCCCCAAGATTTCCACCGGAGAAACAAAGACAAGAACGTGCATCAACCCCTATGCATAGATTACCTCAATGTTACCTCAGAAATTTGCGAGTTGAGTGCCAAAACATATATCAAGTGAATCAATATGATACCCCATTGTCACGACGGGTAACCATATCAAGACATACATAAAGTGTTCTTAAATCCGTAAAAGTATTCAATCCAATAAGAACGAAATCTCAAAGGGAAAACTCAATTCACAACAAGATTGAGAGGGGAAAACACCATATGATCCAACTATATTAACAAAGCCCGCGATACATCAAGATCGTGACATCTCAAGAACACGAGAGAGAGAGAGAGATTGAACACATAGCTACTGGTATAAACCCTCAGCCCCGAGGGTGGACTAATCCCTCCTCATCATGATGGCCACCGGGATGATGAAGATGGCCACCGATGATGATTTCCCCCTCCGACAAGGTGCCAGAACAGGGTCTAGATTGGTTTTCGTG
This sequence comes from Triticum dicoccoides, assembly GCF_002162155.2. NCBI lineage: Eukaryota > Viridiplantae > Streptophyta > Magnoliopsida > Poales > Poaceae > Triticum > Triticum dicoccoides. The sequence continues at coordinate 248,592,283 of NC_041390.1, read as the reverse complement.
GCTACAGAGGCTTGCATCAGTGGAACTCCTGATCTAGGGTTATTTATGATGATTTCTCTATTTGTAGGAATTTTTGGCATTGGAATCACGCGAAGATGGGCCACGAGGGGCCCATGATACACTAGGGCACGCCTAGGGTGGGACTGGCGCGCCCTTGTGGGTTGTGACTACCTCGTGGCTCTTCTGGCCCTCCCACGAATCTTCTAGTGCCCTCTTTTGCTCCAAAAAAATTTGTCAAAAAGTTTTGTTGCATTTGGAGAACTTTGATTTCTGAACAAAAACAACACCATGGTAGTTCTGCTGAAACAACGTCAGTCCGGGTTAGTTCCTCTCTAATCATACCAAAACCATATAAAATTGTTGTAAACACAGCAGGAATACTTCAAAAATTATAGATACGTTGGAGACGTATCAGTATCCCCAAGCTTAATTACTACTCGTCCTCGAGTAGGTGAATGATAAAAGAAGTAATTTATGCAGTGTAAATGCTAGCATAGTGCATAAGTTTGATCAATGATAATTTCAATCACTTTTCCTAGCATCATAACAACAACCCTTTCTCATAAAACTCATCATGATAAAGTAGCAATTGAAAACAGATTTTTTTTGTTGTGCAATGCTACCTATCATACTCATCATGTGTTCTTTTCTTTTGTAGCATGGACATTTCACTACAGGAATAAGGTAATTTGTCGCCTGCCCTAGCAAACGTCAAAGGACAGATCCACGGATGGCAAAAGTATTTGCCGTCTGCTGGCAGAAAACCCCACTTCCAGCATAGAAAACCACGGTATAGGGCTACTTTGCCATCTGCTTAAATAAAGTGGACGACAAAGGTCTTTGTCATTTGCTATACAGGCCAAACATACGGCAAAGTTAGTGGACGACATAGCACTGAAGTTAGCCCCGTTAGGTGGCTAACGGCAGACTTTGTCGTCTGCATGCGGACGGCAAAGAGACAAGCTCCTTAGTTGGGTAGTGGCAGACTTTGTCGTCTGCCATCGATGGCAACGTCACACTAGCCTTTGTCATCTGCCAGCTGACGACAAACTGACCAAATGGGTCAGACACAGTGCTCCCAGGTTGCACAGGTTGCTGCCATGTGTCACCTTTGCCGTTTGTGGTAGACGGCAAAGTGTATGTATTTCCCTGTTTTATTCATTTTTTTGTTATATCCAAGCATTTCCACAACAAATATAAGATATATAATATATATTTCACATGGCAAACAATATGTGCAAGTTTCACAGCAAATATATGATATCCAACACATGGGAAACTATGTCCCTGCCATATTACTATAATTTCATCCATACATGCATAGTTTCATCCATATTACAATAGTTTCATCTATAGGTAGCAAGTTTCACATTATTCATCGATACAAAATCAAAACATAAAGTAAACACAAGCACTCCATTAATGCAAGCTTCCGTGAAGTGAATCAAATCTGCAAAATGGGAAATAAGAAATTTAGAAGAAGAAGAAGAGTTTTTCTTCTCTTTCTTTTTCTCCTCATGTTTTTCTTCTTATTATTGCTTATTTGTGTCATTTTAGAGCTAACCTAGGTAGTTATGCCATTTTTACCTCACTAAGCTTATTGTGTCATTTTGGAGGAAAATAAGCTAAGTATATGACATTTATGAGGGTACCAAGGTTATTATGCCATTTTTGACATACGTAAGATAATTATGCCATTTTAACATAACTAAGCTAAGTATAGGTCATTATCGAGCTAACCTATGTAATTATTCCATTTTTGAGTTAACTAAGCTTATTATGTCATTTTGGAGGAAACAAAGCTAAGTATAGGTCATTTTAGAGCTAACTTAGGTAAGATAGGTCATTTTGGAGCTAAGTAAGCTTATTGTGTCATTTTGGAGGAAAATAAGCTAAGTATATCACATTTATAAGCTAACCAAGGTTATTATGAAATTTTTGATCTAAGTAAGATAACCATCGCATACATGAACTAAATAAGCTAAGTATAGGTCATTATGCATTTGTTAAGCAAAACACTAGTGAAAACTTATCCTCATCATGCAGGTGAAGCACCGGGGTTGCTCGTGCCAGTTACCCCTGGAGATGGTTCGTGCGATGATTGTATGGAGTTACGTTGCACCAAAGATCATTTGCAATGTCTCGTTAGCATGACGACACTTAAATTTTAAGACTAGTAACTAACACTACTGCAGATTGCTGCTAACGCGAAACTACGATCAGAGACCCTTCGACGAAACTGTGTGCGATGCAATAATCGCAAACGGTGGTGTAAAAGAACCGTCAAAAAATGTGAAAAACGTTTGCGATGCCAGATGCATCAAACACTATTCTGATTTTAATTGCGTGTGCAAAGCAAGGCATACAGTTCAGTTCAATGAACTGTTTCCGATGAGGCAGAACAAAAGAAATGGGTAGCCAGATGAAGGCGTGTGCGATATACAGCATATAGTTCACTTAGATTAACTATTTGTGATGAGGAGGAAAAATAGAAATGGGCAGCTAGATAAAGGTGTGTGCGGTTGAGGGCATACGCCTCAGAAGGATTAACTGTTTGCGATTAGGCAACATAACAGAAATGGTCAGCCAGATCAAAGTGTCTGCGATTGATGGCATACACTTCACACGGATGATCTGTTTGCGATTAGCCACAACAAACAGAAATAGTTAGATAGATCAACGTGTGTGCGCTAGACGGGCACACACATTCTAATTAAAAGAAGCGTGTGTGATGGTAATAACAAGCGCACACGGTTGTTGGAATAAGTCGTGTGCTTACATTGCCTATTGCGGTGCACCCTATGGTGCAAACGCCGTGTATGCGGTTGAGAATGCATGCCCACGTTACACCTTCCAGGAATAGTGTCGCACTTAGAACCGTCAATAAATTTTGAGCCCGCATCCCGTTACATTCCAAATTACTGTCACGTTATATTTAATTGCAAACCTGTTCACACCAATCAAAACCTAAACGGTTTCACACTTAGGAGCGTATTAGTACTTGTTTATAAATACTACTACTCCAAGATGACTGCACATTCCTCCTCAAGTCCTCATCCACAAAAACAAACAAGTCATGCATCATCTTTCCCTTGCGTCTGCCATGGCCAGCGTGAATTCTGTGTCGAGAGAATGCCACTAGGGAGAGGCGAGCATGGAAGCGGAAGCACAAGAGATGTGCCGCCTCACCGCGAAAGCAGCCGGCTTGACCCGCTGCGCGGCCGTAGCAGAACAGAGGTCCCACCGCGTCACCGAAGTAGCACGGAGGTCCCGCCACATCGTCGATGCAGTAGACTGGTCCGGCGGTGCCACGGAAGCAGAAGAGATGTCCCGCTGCATCGCGAATGCAGCAGAGATGTCCTCCAGCACCGCCTCGGCCTGGGAAAATGTCTCGCGGGCAGGCGATTACTCTTACAGGTGCATGCATGCGATCATCCATAGCCAAATGGATCAGATCTTCGGCTGGGCGAGGTTGCAGGACGACATGAAAGCCTCTTTTGAACAGGCTACCAACATCATCCGACAACTAAATGAGAGCAATGCGAAGCTCCTGGCTGAGCGCGACCTTCTGAGGGCAAAGATCGTTGGAATTGTTGAGCAGTAGGAGGAGACCACTGCCTTGTTGAAGAGGACCAGCATCATTGTCGAGAAACTTATGGACGAGAATGCCATGCTGCACATCGAGCGCAGAAGGCTGGTGGGGGAATCCGTGGATGCTCTCAAGCAGCATCTTGAGGACAAGAAAGAGCTCATCGCCGATTGCCGCGGAGACTAGTTCCCGCGGCCTGCAGCAATGCATCAAGAAAGTAGAGATCAGTGAGCCAGATCATTGTCTTCCTTCTTCTTTTGCCCTTGTGAATTTCGGGCGTTGCTGCATGTGGCTTTTTAAAATTATGTTCCTAAATATGTACGACAATTCTTATCCACTGTCGTCGTCCTTATATTCATCATGCTTGCTATAAGTCGTAGTTGATGCTATATAGGTCCGTCGAATCTTACATCAAGATCCATGCAGAACTTTTTTTTCAGATTTTCATTTTTCTCTCATAAATCTCAGTCCAGTGAGACATAGCCACGCCGTGAAATAGGCGCTCGAGCGCCATTAATGGAGATGTTGGGAGGGAGGTGCACAGCGGAGAGAGGTCAAAGGGCTCTCCTCCCGATGAGCACGCGCAGGGGTATGATCGCATGCCTCCTGTAGTTAAATAGCTACCCCGCACGACACCTCCTAGCCAATAAAAAAAGGGAACACGTGGCATCATGTAATTGGTAAGTAGAACGCTCACGGTTTCAATAATACTTGTGTTTCCGATTTGTAACGAGACATGACTTGTTACAAAATGACTTTGTTGATTATTAATGTGTGCGCCTCCGCAAATCAGACAGAAAATTACCACAGCATGTTGGTGCCATGTCATGATACCATGCGTGTTTTGGATTTACAGGAATTAAAAAAACAAGTTCCTCAATTTTTCCGGCCGAGCCATGACGCCCAAATGTTTGAATTTCATTCCCATTTCTTGCATTGGACCTAGAAATTCACCCAAGGAGACACATGTGATTTTTCAACCAACTTTCGTGCAATGGAGCATGTGCTTGTAGTTCAAATTTGAATTATGCACATTAAATGCCCAGAAATTCAATTAATGTATAAAAAGGCAAAACGAACCCGGAATAATTCCAAAATTTAGCACAATACTTCTATTTGGTCTAATCTTCATGTGTAAAAAAGTTAAGGTGGGCGAAGGCAGTGTACGTATGTCGTTTCTCACACAGAGGTGACACGTTACCTCTCACAACCATGAGCCTTCTTGAGAGAAGCTCCGGTTTGCAGGAAGCTTATACCAAATCTTTTCCCAATTCGGCCAAAAAAATTACCGCAGCATGTTGGTGCCATGTCACGACACCATGCCAAGTTTCATGATTTTCACGCGTGTTATGGATTTACATGAATTAAAAAACCAAGTTTCTCGATCTTTCCGGCCGACCCACGATGCCCAGATGTTTGAATTTCATTCCCATTTCTTGCATCGGACCTAGAAATTCACCCAAGGATTTTTCAACCAACTTTGGTGCACTGGAGCATATGCTTGTAGTTAAAATTTGAATTATGCATATTAAATGCCCAGAAATTCAATGAATGTATAAACAAGGCCAAATGAACCAGGAATAATTCCAAAATTTAGCACGATACTTCTATTTGAATTATATCATTTTGCACACGGAGACGAGACGATCCCTCTTGGAACCACAAGCCTTCTTGAGAGAAGATCCGGTTTGCAAGAAGCTTGTACCAAAGCTTGTCCCAATTCGGCCAAAAAATTTACCGCGGCATGGTGGTGCCATGGCATGACACCATGCCAACTTTCATGATTTTCAGGCGTGTTTTGGATTTACATGAATTAAAAAACCAAGTTTCTCGATCTTTCCGGCCGAGCCACGACGCCCAGATGTTTGAATTTCATTCCCATTTCTTGCATGGGACCTATAAATTCACCCAAAGACAAACATGTGATTTTTCAACAAACTTTGGTGCACTCGAGCATGTGCTTGTAGTTGAGATTTGAATTATGCACATTAAATGTCGAGAAACTCAATTAATGCATAAAAATGCCAAACGATCCCGGAATAATTCCAAATTTAAACACGACACTCATGTACTCCCTCCATCTTAGTTTACAAGTCTTGCACGTGTACCTAGGTCGTTAATATGACCAACTTAATAAGAGGCATACATTACAAAAAATATACCATTAGAAACTTTAGATATTCTATTTTATAATGATATATTTTTTATGTTATACTATTTATTTTATATAAGTTAAATTGACGACTTAGATACACTTGCAAGCCTTGTAAACTGAGATGGAAGGAGTAGTTACATGTTCATTGTACGTAAATGTTCTAGCAATTCCAACACCATCCTTTCCATCCGTAACACCATTTTGTCTTTCAAAACATAATGAAAAAATGAGGTATACCACAAATTGTTTACTAGAAAGAATCGTGTGTGATGCAATATAAAATATCTTGGCGCACCGTCTTGTATGGCTTACGCAGGAAGCTTCATCGTCTACAGTACATCGCCCCCGCTTGAACCACACTTGCGCGTTAGTTTCGCGCGGCACCGAGCAAAACTTTTTTGCCACCGCGGAAATATCTATCTCCCCGCCCCTCCCTCCCACCAAAAGCCACATTTCCATTGTTCCTCCTTGCTTTCCAAGTTCAAATCTTCATTGATTATTACTGGCAACTCAGCCTCCTCGCCGGCAACCCTTCTTCTTGAAGCACCACCTCCTCGCCGGTGACCCATCTTCTTGCAGCGCCGCCTCCTCACCGGCGACCCTTTTTCTTGCTATGCGGCCTCCTCGCCGTCGACCCTTCTTCTTGTTGTGCGCCCTTGTCGATATGGTCAGGTAATCCACACCCCACCCACACCATCCTCCTCTTTTCCCGTCCCACATGCCCTGACCGACGGCGCTACACCTTCCGCCGAAATCACAGTCCCCCTCCTCCAATTAAGCGCCGCCCACAACAATTTTGCATGTAGTATAACGTGGAGCTCAGTAGCATGTGGCCGCATGCGCGCATGATGTCACTATGGCTACCATGCGTGGCAACTACCAGATCTTGGAGGAGCACCTCATCTTCGAGGCCACCGTCGACACCGCCACGCGGTTGTCTACTTTAAAATACAGTTTGTGTTGTTTTCTCGAGGCCACCGCCAGTGCCTTCTAGTGATTTGTCCTCTGTAATGTTAATATGCAATATGATGTTCAGTTAACAGTTTGGTCCTCTGAAATGTAATGCTCAGTTAACACTTTGGTCCTCTGAAATGTAATGTTCAATTAACAGTTTGGTCCAATAATTGCTACATTTCGTAGTACTGTTCTCAAGCATTCTTTGTTCTATTAACTGTCTTATCTTCGAGTACATGTTTCTATTCTGCAATGGCATTCTCAGTTAACTATTTTGGTTCATTTGGTCTGCTGTCCATTTAACTATTTGGTTCAGTTCTACAATTTGATTTTCATTTTCTATGTGTACAATTTTGTATTGTTATGCATGTGAAATAAATCGAATTTGGGTGTAATCAATACATATTCTACTGATAGTATGGAAACTCTTTGTTAACCTGATCAAGATCTTCCTTATGTGTGTTGCAGGGAAACAATGGGAGACACTGCGGTTTACCATTGTGGTTTGTTTAAGCATGGTCCTTTCGCTAATCGCACATTATTGTGAAGTTGCAGGAATCATTCTAATATTTAGGTTTCTTATAATTTTCTCTTGCACATGTAGGTCCTGCTGTTAGAGGCTTAGACCCACTGTTCGACCTATTTTGCATATGGGGAAATGAGATGTCCATGAATATCAGTCAAGTCAAGAAGCTCGGAAGGAATGTTAGAATGAATAAACTTGCGACGAATAACATCAAGATCTTTGTTTGCACAATGAAGAAGACATCAGTCAACTATAGGATGGTACTAACTCTTTTACCTTGTTTTTACCCCTTGCACCATTTCAAAATTTATAACAACAATTTATGCATATCTTTGTTTTCAGTAATTTTGAAAGCAGTTCACCGATGATTACCTCTCAAACCACCTGCATGGTCAAAAGGCGAGGAAGGTATTCATGCAACACCCAAGGTACAATATTGAAGTCTTTCTGAAGAGGACGAATGATGGGCGGGCAATTATCCATAGCCACTAGCCTAAAGTTGCAAGGACGTTTAACATCACTGAAGGCTCAATATTTGCCTTTTGCTTCTGCAGTTTCCTAGATGAGATTCATCTATCTATTTACCATGTATGATGCTACTTTCCAAAGGTTTTTGATGTTGCATGTGAAACTTGGTGCTGTTGTGTAATGGTGTAACTGAGTTCCGAAGCTATCTCATGTAATTTGATTATGAAGTCCTGGTTGTTGTTATACGGGTATGAAATATCTAGTGTGTTTTATAAGAAATATCAATTTGATTAGTACATGGATTATCAATAATAGGCTAATTACCCTTCTTATTGGGGTTTTCTATTGCAGACAGTTACTCAGACAGTACCATGGGCGATGAACACAAACAACCCGCATGGTTTCTAGAAAGAAGGCGTGTTCGATCAACTAACAATCACACACGGCTTCCGACAGAGAACTGTTTGCGTTAGGCTACCTTGCACAAATGTTTCCACACAAAAATATGTGTGTGATATACATATGAACAGAAATGATTTTTTGGGATTCACCGTGTGGGATGTACATACCAACAGAAACAATTGGGTTTCGATGCCACACCAGATTGCACATGAGCTCATTTTGCCCCAGCCTGTGTGCCAGGAGGTCCTATCCCCGAGTGTTTCTGGGTCATGTGGGAAGGACCCCCCTATCGCCCACACTCACTTGGTGATGGTTCCAAATGCCGTTGTGGAAAGGGGTTAAAAGCCATTTGTATAGCACGTCGTTGTACCAGTGTAATGACCATTCAAATGAAACTCGCGGTGGTTACCAGAGCAATGACCGACATCGGCAGAGGGGTCTGACCGGTGTTCTCGCACACAGACTGTACATTTGGTTTTCATGAGTCAGTCATATTAGTTAGTAATGAAACGAACATTACGTGCATTATTTGGCTAATATGCAGAAGAAACTTACCACGAGGAGCTCATACATGGCCAGGTGAGCCGCATCATTCCGTGCCCTTTCCTCCTGCAACAGCGTAGCCCTCATCTCCTCCAACTCCCTCTGCTTCTTTGCCGCCTACCGGTCCCTATCCTACAGAAGCGTCTGGGTTGCCTCGCTCTCTTTTCTCAATAGAAGCCTGCAACACCACTCCTTGTTATCATTGTAATCATCGATGGCCGCCCACAGAATGTAATGGAGGAAAGATATCTGAGTCCGTATAACTAACCTTGATGGAGAGCTCGACTGGCCATGGGCGAGGCCTTATCTCAGGACAGGAGCTCGTTTGGCCCGCCTTGATCTTCGGGGGACTGCGAGGACAACATATAAGCCCTTCTCCAATGGCTATCGAGCCATGGGGCCTCCCGCTACCAGATATCATCACCAGCTCTGGATCAAAGGGATGTTGGCTTGGGTTAAAGTCCTCTCCTTTCCTCGCCTTCCCCTCATCTCTATACCTCACGGGCTTGTGGTGTGAGGAGATGTTGGTGAAGTTCTTTGGATGATCGAGGTCAGACATAGAGAATGCCTTGGCCTTCTTGTACAAGGTAGTATGGGCCATGGCATAGAGGTCGTACACCTCGGACACCTCTGTGTTATTGTGTCGTGCCTAAAAGAGAGGAACAAAGTATTAGTAATTAAAGGGCTCAAGCTAGCATGAATAATGAATTGCATAAATCATGAAGCAAACCACATACAAAGTTCCGACCGAATTGATATAAGTTGGCGCTGCCTTGATGGTGTGGCACACCAACCATTTTGGCATGCTGGTCCTTAGCATTGTTGTGGACGGCTAGCCATTCGTCTGAGCACCACTCATCCACCAATGCCTCCCGAGAATCCATCTTATCCAGACACCATCTCGGGGGCTCCTAAGTTAGTAAAGTGAAATTTGAGCACTATGCCTACAAATCAAATTAAGGAAACTATGGACAAGGCCTTAAGAATAGGTAATTACCTTCATGTACTGCTCCTTCATCAGAAACTTTGCACGGCATGATGGCTTGTCCTTCTTAACATCACACGAGGCATAGTAGTTTCGAACAACCTGCGCCCGATCCTTGTGACATAAGTTTTGTATTAGGAAGTTGCACTCGACATCGATAACCTGTGACGCGGCCTCCTCATATCCCTCCTCACACATGTAGAAGGTTTGTAATCAAACGAGACAACATTGATTAGTACAATAACTAGCTATTGTTTATTTTTGATTGTGTAAAGGAGAAATTACCCAAAAAATTCTGATCACTGTGTCGGCCCTCGTGCGACACAACCCACCGTTGATCATCTACTCCGGCGGGGCCGGGGCAGCCAAGTAGTGCTCCTAGCTCAATCCTAGAAGTGGAAGTTGACCCTCACTGGGCAACGCGACAAACCCCGAGAAGTTTTGCCGGCAAATCACACCAAGGACTCGGTTGGGCCTACTAATATCCTTGGCATGTAGCCAACCCCTACAGTATGACAAGGCCAACACATTAGATATTTGAAGAAACGTGAAGGCAAAAGGTTAAAAAGAGTAAATGCACTTACTTCTCCCCATCAGGCCTAATCAACCACCTCTACTCATGGGTCGCCAGCACGGGCCGGAGCCGTGTACTACCACACTCATAGATGGTTGCCCCCCTCAACCACCTCGCCCTCCTATCAGAAAACCGATCCCCGCCACCATCAGCAAGGGCACTTGGCCACTCAGGTGGATCTGGCCAGGTACCCCATCCAGACGTCTCCTGGGACGTAGCCTGGTCCGGAGTCCCGTGGGCCGAAGCATCTGGGACCGGAGTCTCGTGGGCCGAAGGCCCGTCGACCCAAGGCTCGTCGACCGGAGTCTACGTAGCCTCCACCTTAGACGGGTCCACCCTAGCAGTCATGTGCTTGGGTGAATCAGCTAGGGGTGGCAGCGAGGAAGGTGTAGCAGCCTGCCTACCTCTCTCGTGGCCATGTGCACCTCTACTAGCTTTCTTCTTCCCTGGACCTCCTCTCCCGGTGAGCAACGACGCCGATGAAGAAGAGCCCACCAGTGTCTGCATACTGTTGAGCAACACTCTCTAGAGAGACTGGGGTGGAATCGAAGTAACCCTCCCACCACGTGCCAACGAAGAAGGAGCCTCAGAGTGCTCTGGACCCGCGCCCACCATCTTTCAACACCTGCCATGACAAAGAGTAAATGAAATTAGTACAACATAAAAAAATTGAATACCGACATGAATAATAATATGTATATAATTTAAGTGTATCTTCACCATGTACAATATGAAAAAATGAATACCTAACATGAACTAATAATATATATGTATATAATAAAAATTGAATACCTGACATGAATAATAATCTTGATTGTCTATATATGCTCCGGGATCAATAAATGCATCATCATCATCACTACCATGAATGACATGCTCATCGGGTTCAACGGCATTAACATGTGGAAGGCCTCCTTTGTGTAATCGGTCAAGCATTGACAGGTCATCTGCAGCATTAACCACTTCTTGTTCTGGCTCTTCTTGTTTCGGCTTAGGGCTGAAGTCAGATTCACTGTCACCGTCTACTTCATTGTTCTGGGCTGAAGTAAAGTGGTTCTTGAAATGTTTTTTTGAAAGACGTTTTTCTTGGAAGAATTCTCCTTCATATGTGTCTGGGTTAATGTGAGGTTCATGCTCCTCATTGGGGGGAGGTGGTCTAACACGTGGCAACACTTCATAAACGACATCCCAACCATTCAGATTTGGATCAGTTTGGTAGGACCACAGTAGATAGAAAACTTGGGTCGCCTGATGAGCCGTAATATAGACATGGGGAGCATCTAAATGGGTGCTTTGTTTGATTTCGACTAGCCCTATATGTTCATGAGTCCTTCTACTCTCCTTCGCCTGGAACCAATAACATTTGAAGACTACGACGTCTGGTGGGTTTTCACCATAGAATAGAAGTTCATAAATTACTTCAACTCTTCCTTAATACTCGGTACCTCCTTCGTCGATAGCAGAGACACAACAATTTGTAGACTCTCGGTCAGCCATAGATAGCTCTTTGCCAAAGGTATGAAAGCGATACCCATTGATGTCGTATTTGTCAAAGGAATGGACTGTATAGTCAAAACCATTAACAACTTGTCTCAATTTAGTGTCCATAAGCTTTGAATTAGCCTACAAGTTTAATAAAAAAGGATTGTTGCATTAGCCGCAAATTAGACAAAGAAATGAAATGGTCTAATGGAAATTACCATTTGTTTGAACCAAGACATGAAACCGGGATATCCGCCCCCATGCTTTGCCAGAAGCTCATACTCTTTGATGGAATCCTTTTGGATCACCGCTCCATCGGAGAATTTGGCGACGTATTGACTCTATCAAATATCCAGAATAAGAGCAGTTCAAAGGAATTAGAAGTTGTGAAATAATGCACTGAGTACTTACTCGTTGTACAGCCACACTTCTGTTAGGTTGTTGAATATATACAACAAAATGGTCCGCCATTCTTCGACATCCAACACTATTGGTTTTGAAGCACCGGCAGATGCGAGCTTCCCTTTGAATAGGCTGAGGTTGGATCCACCTTTTTTAGGGTCGCCGACATTGTACCTAGGCTTCAGATTATGCAAATGACGATTTTTGCCTTCATAGTGTACTGCCATGAAGTTTGTCGCCTCCTCAATAATGAATGCCTCGGCCAATGATCCTTCAATTCTACGTATATTTTTACATTTTGCTCGAAGCGTCTTCAGCATCCTCTCAGTTGAGTAGCACCAACGACTTTGCAAGCCCCCCAATCTTGCCTCGGTCGGGAGATGCAAAATCAAATGCTGCTTTGGATTAAAGAAGCCCGGTGGAAAGATCTTCTCTAACTTGCATATCAACTCCGGCGCCAACTCTTCTATTTCATGTAGCACGCCAGGAAATAGTCCTTCCACACAAAGAACATGGAAGAAATAGCTCAGCTCTACCAATACTAGCCATTCATCAGGGGTAAAGCCATGCAAACATCACCGGCATTACCCGCTCAAGCCATATGTGCCAATCATGACTCTTGAGAACAAATATTTGCAATTTTTCAAGACTCGCTCCCCTCTTTAGATTCGTTGCATACCCATCGGGGAGCATCAAGTGCAGTTTCACCCACAAGATAATTTCCCTCATAGCTAGCCTACCAAGATTGAACCATGCCTTTGGCTTCGTCCAGTTCTGCTTTCCTTTCGGTTCTCACATGTTTTGTAATGGTCTATCACACAGAGCCTCCTAATCGACTCTAGCCTTAGGATTATGCTTTGACTTCCCCTCTATGCCGAACGATGTACCAAAAAGGGCCCCGGTGATATTCTTCTCGGCGTGCATCACGTCGATGTTGTGTGGGCAAAGGAGGTCTTTGAAGTAAGGCAGATCCCACAAGCATGTCTTGTGAGTTGAGGCGTGTTCCAAATTATACCCTTTGAAATACCCTGGACGCTCTGGACTAGGCTCAAGAGCGTTTAATTGATCTAGGGTCTGTTAGCCTGTCAACGCAGGTGGTGCAGAGTTTTTAACAACTCTACCTTTGATGAAGTTCTTCTTGTCTTTTCCGAAATTATGGCGAGGATCTAGGAACTGTCTATGCAAGTCCAAGAAAGAAAACTTGCGACCCGCCTACAGCCAAGGAAACTGAAGAGCTGCCTTACATGTGGGGCATGGGAACCTTACATGCACACACCAGCCAATGAATAGTGCATACGCCAGAAAGTCATGCATCGAGTACATGTACCACACATTAATTGGGAAGTTTTGTTTTGTAGTGGTGTCGTATATTTTGATCCCATTATCCCAAGCTTCTTGCAATTCATCCTTAAGCAGCTGCATGTACACATTCATATTCTTCCCGAATAGTTGGGCCCAGGAACTATCAACATTAGGAAAATGATCTTTCTTTGCATAATCTGTCCGGGGGGGAGATTGAGTGGAATGACAAATACAGGCCAACAACGGTATTGGGTTGCCATCAGACCAAACAAATTGAACCCATCTGTGCTGATGGCGACTCGAGGATGCCTTGGATATGCCACTTTTTGCTCATGTAATGCATCGAAGTGCTTCCACGTAGAACCATCCGATGTGTGTATCATCATCTCAATCCCATATGCATCTAGTTCGGTACTTTTGCCCATTTTGTGCCATGTCATGTGTCTATCCGTCTCTTCGACCATGAAAAGACGTCAAAATCTTGGTACGATTGGCATATGCCGAAGAACATTAACGGGGATTTTGGTTTGCCTCTTCTCACCCATACCGTTGTCTACCACAACATACCTGGAAGACTTGCAAATGGGACTATAGTTCAAGTCCGCATACTCAAGCCTAAATAAGGCACATCCTTTCTCACATGCATCTATCTTCTCATAGGGCAGCTTAAGTGCACGGAGGATTTTGTCTGCTAGTACAGGTCTGCAGGCATTACACGGCCTTTTGTTAGAAAGCGTCCAAATACTATCATCATAGCGTCGTACCATTCTCTGCCCAAGTTGAATTGAGCCTTTAGAGCCATTACTTGTGCGATGGCATCCAGCTGACAAAGCTCAGTGTGCTCGTGGAGAGGACGTTTTGAAGACTCCAACATTTCATTGAAGGCCTTTCCAGATTCCTCCATCCCATTATCTGAATCCCGAGCATCATCAAAGTCATCCACCATGTCTTCGATCCCGATACCATGCTTGTCGGTGTGACGATGAACCACCTCAGCTCTGGCACGTTGGGCACACTCAACATGAAATATCCCCAAAATATAATCAGGCGAAACCCCCACTTTTGCAGGTGTATAGCCATTTCGCCCTCTATCCTCTTCTAAAAGTTGTCGCACCGGACACATGGGCACCAGGTTTTTCTCTGGACATTTGCAAATGCAGCTCTCACAAAGCCCTTGCTTTTTGTTAACCATTCATTTGTCATGTCTTTCTGACTAGTCTGACCAATGTACATCCACGCATGATCACTCATATTTCCTAGCTACTAGACACACAAGAAAAAAAATATAATTCAGAATATATATTCATTAGTTAATCAAGTTTGTTAGTTTTATTACGTCCATGCAACCAACATGCTAATAGGTAATGATATGTCCTAATCCCACCCAAGTATGTGTAGATTGCGTTCCTTTTCCCATGCTCTGCTCTGGATCCAACGCAAAATTTTGGCAGCACCTCCCCGCTATTCTATTGATACACGTCTCGCAAATACACAAAGAGGATGTTTACCTGGAGAACAATAGGGAGGCACTGACGAAATTTTGCATCGGATCCGGAGCAAAGCATATGGGATAACAAACCCAATCTACACATACTCGGGCTGTCCATGGATAACATTGGACAATTCAAAAGAATCACGGTTATAAATATGCAAATGCATGCATATTTATACATGTAACCCTTTCGAATGGGAGACGCATACTGGTCACGCATACTAATGATTGAAGACACCTATAGCTAGCAAGTTTCCTCGACACGAAGACTAGAACGGAGCAAATGAAGGGGGGAGGTGGAGGCATCATTTGTGCTCACCCACGAACGCAGGGGCGGAGCTCATCAAACACCAGAACCTCGCAACGATGAAACAACTTCACATTTAAATCCAAAGATGAGTAACATAGCATTATTGTTTTTTCCATCATCCTAACTAAATATTTACAACAGGATGCCACCGCCAAGTTGTAGAAACAGGATTCACACTGCTCGTGCCCTCGAACAACACCTAACCTAGAGAGTTATCATTTAGGGTTCTTTCGACACCGAGGCTCCTGCTAACCTAAACACCTGTCATTTATTGTTCCATCGATGCCAAGGCACCCCGTAACCCAAATAGTTCTAATTTAGAATTGCATCAACGCTGAGGTAAGCCCTAACCATAGTTGACATTATTTAAGGTTTCGTCCATGCGGAGGCACCCCTACCCAAAATATATGCCATTCAGGGTTCCATCAACGTCGAGACACCCCTAACCTATATAGATGTCATTTAGGCTTTCATCGACGCCAAGGCACCCCCTAACCTAAATAGTCGTCATTTCTCCTCCTCCTCCTCCTCCTCCTGCTCTTCTTCTTCTCCTCCTCCTCATCCTCTTCTTCTCCTCCTCTTCTTCTTCTTCTTCTTCTTCTTCCTCTTCGTCCTCTTATTCTTCTTCCTCTACTTATTCTTCTTTTAATTTTTTATTTTTTCATCTTTCTTTTTATCCTACCTAATCTAAATAACCATTTTTATTCTACCTAATCTAAAAAAGAGAGAACAAACCAGAAAAAGTCACCTGCAGGGCGTCGGGGCGATGAGTCGAGGTGGGCGCAGCGACCCGTGGGGGCGATGGGCGTCGGGGGAGCTAGGCAGCTGGCTGGGGCGGCGG
>NC_041390.1:248557813-248575929 GCF_002162155.2 Triticum dicoccoides | reverse complement strand
AGAGAGAGAGAGAGAGGAGTGGGAGTTGGGGTGGGCCGTTAGGGCCGTTAGAAGTGATTTATTTGCCGTCCGCTAGCAGGTGGCAAAGAATCTTTGCCGTCAGTTAGCACAAGGCAAAGAATCTTTGGCGCGGGGTGGCCGTTAGAGGATACTGCCCGGCGCTGGCCTCAAGTGGACCCGACCACCTCTTTGCTGTCTGATTTTGTTGACTTTGCCGTCAGCTAGTAGAAGGCGGAGAACTGGCTGATGGATAACTGTATCTTTGCCATCAGCCAGTTCTTTGTCGCCTGTTTTTTGTAAGGGGGCGACAAATACCTTCTGTGTCGTCCACTAGCAGAAGGCAAAGAACTGGGTGATGGCAAATTCTCTGATTCCAGTAGTGTTTGGACTTGATTGATTCAAAGCAATAGTCTATAATTTGACATGAGGGCATCAATACTCAAGCATATTAACAAGCAACCATGTCTTTAAAATATCAACACTAAAGAAAGATATCCCTAGCCCATCATGCTCAATAATTGATCCATTCATGAAACACACTCAAATATTAGCTACATCCAATGCACAAGTATGATCATAGTGCTCCCCAGTTGGTGCTTTATAAGAGAAGATGGAGACTCAAATAACAATAGGGTAAAGTAAATAGATAGGCCCTTCGCAGAGGGAAGAAAAGATTTGTAGAGGTGCCAGAGCTCAAGGCTTAAATTGAGAGATAAAAAAAGTGGGAGGCATGCTTTTCCCATGAACGAAAATGGCAAAGTAATTCCCAACACTTTCCATGCTAGATATATCATAGGTGGTTCCTTTCACACTCCACGACTAGCCGTATCCACGGGTGCCGTCCATACCATCACTTCCAAGGAATTTATTGTTAAACAACATAAGTATATTTTTTGAATTTCAGGATTGGGCATCCCGATTACATTTCCCACACTCTCGTGCAATGAAAAGTGAATAAACACTCATCCTAAGAATAACACATCTAGCATGAAAAAAATTGGCCACCCCCTGCCGCTTCGTGAGCGGTACGAGCACATAAAAAGGAAATTCATATTGGAAATTAGAGATGGCACATACAAATTTACTTAGAATGGCACGGAAATACCGCATATACGTAGGTATGGTGGACTCATGGGGCAAAACTGGGTTTAAGGATTTTGGACGCACAATTACTATTCCCACTTAGTACACAAGAAGGCTAGAAAATAGATGGAGAAGCGACCAACCAAGAAACGAAAAGTATCATAAACGAGCATTAAACATAACTAGCATCGAATAATGCACCACAAGTAGGATGTAATTCTATTGCATAACTATTGACTTTCGTGCTTGCATAGGGAAGACAAACCTTAACACCAATATTCTTACTAAAGCATAATTACTCACTAACATGACTCACATATTATTATCTCTATATCTCAAAACTATTGCAATGAATCAAACTTATCATGTCCAATGATCTACATGAATGTTTTTGTTATATCCTTCTTGGACATCCATCACTTTGGGACCAATTTGATAGCTTGTGCAAATTTTCATCACCATTATAAACTCTCAAAATAATATAAGTGAAGCATGAGAGTGTTCGACAAACTACTCCAAAAAGATAAAAGTGAAGATCAAGTGAGTAGTTAAGTACATGGGTAGCTATTCGTTGACTCTCAGATCTAAGTATTTTATTAAAACAACAAGCAAATTAAAATGAAATGACATTCCAAAAGTTGCACACATCATGTGAAAAAGTAAAAAGAACTTAGGCTCAACTGATACTAATCGATAATTGTTGATGAAGAAAGGTGGGATGCCTACCATGGCGTCCCCAAGCTTAGATGCTTGAGACTTCTTGAAATATTATCTTGGGATGCCTTGGGCATCCCCAAGCTTGAGCTTTTGTGTCTCCTTAATTCCTTTTATATCACGGTTTCCCTAAATCTTAAAAACTTCATCCACACAAAACTCAACAAGAACTTGTGAGAAAAGTTAGTATGAATCAATGCAACACCTTATCATTCTCTACTGTAACAAATCACTAAAATTATTATTTAACATTGCATACTAAATGCCTCTGCATATTTAATACTGCTATCCTCAAATAAAATCATTAAACAAGAAAACATACACAAACAATGCAAACATAGCGGCAATCTCTCTAAACAGGATAGTCTGTAAGGATGCAAGAATATTCATACTTATTTAATTCCAAAAATTCTGAAAATTTAGCACACTGTAGAAAATTTATCATGTCTTATTGTGCAAAACATTCAACATTTTATCACATTCTGACATTTTTTAACAATTCACGCACTAGCGTGCAACGTTCTGTTTTCAAACTGCCACATATAGACTTGCAAAATAAGAATGGTGCAGGCTATACTTGACATTTTATTGGAATGAAAGATGCAAAACATTATTCTAAATAACAACAAGTAAATACAAACAAAATAAAATGACGCTCCAAGAAAAACTCATACCATGCGAGGAATGAAAATATAGCTCCAAGTAAGGTTACTGATAATGATGGAGACGAAAGAGGGGATGCCTTCTGGGGCATCGCCAAGCTTAGTTGCTTGGATATTCCATGAATATTACCCTGGTATGCCTTGGGCATCCCTAAGGTTAGGGTCTTCCTTATTTCCCTCAATCGATATCTCACCCAAAACTTGAAAATTCAATCACACAAAACTTAACGGAACTTCGTGTGATAGGTTAGTATGATAAACAAAAATCATTCACTTTGGTACTATCAAAGACAAGATTCATAATTGTTCTCACACAATGCCAACTATACCTTATCATTTCCCCAATTTATATTGAGCAATATAAGCCATAGAAACTATAAAACAAGCAAAGTATGCATTGAAAACAGAATGTGTCAAAAACAAGTAATCTAAACTTTGACCATAATTATGTAACTCCAAAAGTTCTAAAAAATAGGACAACATAGGAAATTGGTAGATCAATCAACTATAAAAAATTCAAAAAAATCGACGCTCCAGTGAATTTTAACAATTCGGTTACTAGGTGCAAAAGTTTCTATTTTTGCACAGAATCAAGTCAACTATCATCCACACTATCCCAAAGGCTTTACTTGGCACTTTATTGAAACAAAATCTATAAAACATGGTTACTACAGTAGCTTAATTATGTGAACACACAAAAAAGTAGGTAAAAGTGTTGGGTTGTCTCCCAGCAAGCGCTTTTTAATGCCTTTTTAGCTAGGCATGATGATTTCAATGATGCTCACATAAAAGACAGTAATTGAAACACAAAAGGAGCATCATGAAGCATATGACTAGAACATTTAAATCTAACCAACTTCCTCAGCATAGGGATTCTGTGAACAAATAATTTATGGGAGGAAGAATCAACTAGCATAGGGGGGCAAAAAATTATAACTTCAAAAAATTTAACACATAAAGAGGAAGCTTGATATTATTGAGATATGTAAAAGCATAAGTCCCTCTCTCATAATAATTTTCAATATCATCATGAATTAATTCAACAATATAACTATCAATAAATCATTCTTTTCATGATGCAGAAGCATATAAATGTTCTTACTCTCTACATAAGCAAATTTATTCTCATGAATAGTAGTGGGAGCAAATTCAACAAAATGACTATCACGTGATACTTGATTTACATAATCAATTTGAGCATTAAAATGATGATGACATGTTTCTTGGCTATCATTATTCTTTATATCATAAGTGTCATCACAATAATCATCATAGGTAGCAACTTTGTTTTCATAATCAATTGGAACCTCTTCCAAAATAGTGGATTCATCATTAAATAGAAGTCATGACCTCTCCAAATCCACTTTCATCAATATAATCATCATAAATAGGAGGCATGCAATCATCATAATAATTTTCTCATCAAAACTTGGGGGACTAAAAATACCATCTTCATCAAATATAGCACCCCCAAACTAATGGCTTTGCAAATCGTTAGCATCATGGATATTCAAAGAGTTCGTACCAACAACATTGCAATCATGCTCATCATTCAAAGATTGTTTGTCAAGCATTTTATAGAATTCTTCTTCTGTCAATTGAGCACAATTTTCCTTTCCATCATTTTCAAGAAAGATGTTATAAAGATGAATAATATGATGCAACCCCAATTCCTTTTTTGTAGTTTTTTTATAAACCAAACTAGTGATTGTGGCGTCTAGATAATTAAGCTACAATAATCCCATGCTAATGATGCCACGTCACCTCGTTTACTGTTGATAAACTCGCGCTGATTCGAAACTGATTCGAATTCAAATTCAAAATCAAGGAAAAAAATAAAAAAATTCAAATATTAAAACTAAAATGGTCCGGATATGATAAATAAATCACAAATAATATTGTTAAAGGAACCACACTTTATGATGTGTTTAAATGATCTATAGTAAATAAACAGCAACAAAACTATTATTTAAATGTTATTTAAATATTGAACAATTATAAAACTATTTTTAGTTTGGGTAGAAAATCAATGTCACAGTGGCATAGCTGGTAACATTAATTTAGGTGCCACTTTGGTAAGTTAATGAAACTATAGTAAATAGGAACTAAAAGAAACAGAAAAGAAATAAGAGAAGAAAAATAAAAGTAAAAGGAAAAAAGAACAAAGGTAACAAAAAAAGGAGCAGGACCCCCCTGGCCAACTAGGCCAAACGGCCCAGCATGCCAGCCACTGGTCCAGCCGGGCCATCCCACTCCCTTATTCCCTGGGTGACCCAAACCCTAATCCCATCGCTCCCACTTCCCCCTCTCCCACGTCGCTCTCCCCCCTCCCTATCCAATTTGGATCGGGGGGTTGATCCCGGTGTCCCTTCGCCAACCACAGTGACGCCTTCGCCTGGAGTGCCCCCTCGCCAGACCACCTCCATGGAGCACCGTCGCCTCGACCTCGCCCATCCTCGTCCTCCTCCCTAAGCCCGCGTATGCACATATCCAGGGCCCGGTGAGCTGCCGTCCCTCCTCCCTTTCCTCTCAACCCCGGCGCCGTTCAAGGCGCGTGTGACGCGCCCATGCCCCTGCTCACCATGCCCTGCTTCGGCCCGCGCTCGCCACAGCCGCGCTCGCCCCACGTAGCCTGCCCTCGTGCGCCGCTCGCGCTCCAACCCGGCCAACATGCTCCGGCCGCCGCTAGCCTCGCCCGTACCACTGTGCGCCCTCCTGCGCGAGGCCGGGCCATTGTCGCACCCGCGCCGCCCTGTCCTTCCCTCACTCGCGCGCCCCACAGTGCATGACGCGCTCGCTGCTACCGTTGAGCTCCCCATGCGCCACCTCCGTCGCCGAGCCCGCTCCGCCCACGCTGGCCGCTCACCGCATCCGCCCTTGACCTCGTTGGCCTCTTCTTGCTCCGTTCTGCTGCCCCCACGCCTCGCCCCGGTTGGCTGCGCCCGGAGCCAGTGCCCGGGCTTGCCCCGTCGGGTGCCCGCACCCACCTGCCCACACGCCCGCTAAGGCACCCCCGTGCCTATGACAGGTAGGCCAGGCCCACAAAAAAGAGAAGAATAAAAAAACAAAAACTAATTAATTAATTAATTAACTTAATTAACCTGCTAATTAATCTAACTTAATTAACCTGCTAATTAGTCTAACTACTGTTAATTAATTAACAACCAATGACGAATGTGCCCATCTATTAGTTTGACTGGTCAACGGTCATAGTTGACTGCTGATGTCATGCTGATGCAATAAATGTTTTTCGAATTAAACTAGTATGTTAATTCTAGAAAATGATTTAAAATCCTTAAAAATTAATATAAATTAATCCATAACTCGGATGAAAATACTTTCTACATGAGAGTTGCTCAGAACGACGAGACGAATACGGATACACTCTCCGATCGTTTGCCACACGTCCCTAGCATAGCAAACATGCAACCGTCGCCATCTGTTTCATCTGTCCGAAAATGTCAAATACCGGGAACACATTCCCAGATGTTCCCCCCTCGCCAGTATCGCGTAGTACCGCGTTCGATCACACGTAGGGCCGTTTATTGCCATGTCATGCATTGTCATGCATATCTTTGCATTGTATTTATTGTTTCATCCCCCACTTCTCTCGGTTAGACTACGAGACTAACGCCACTACTGCTCCGATTGACTATGGTGTTGATGACCCGTCCTTCTCTACCGAGCTTCCAGGCAAGCAAACCCGCCTTGTTCGTCCCGATATCGCCTACTCTTTCCCTCTACTGCTTGCATTAGAGTAGTGCTACTGATTCATCGGTTTGATCCTATACTACTTCATAGCATGTCCTTGTTACTTTTGTTGTTACCTTACCTGCAATCCTAAATGCTTAGTATAGGTTGCTAGTTTATCATTAGTGGCTCTACATACTCATTCGTCTGCCATGCTGCACTATCAGGCCGTGATCACTTCGGGAGGTGATGACGGGTATATACTATATACTATTACATACTTATGTTATTGTTCATATATGGGGGCTAAAGGGATAGGTGGTTCCATCCAGGTAGTGGTGCGCCTGGGTTCCTGATGGCCCCCGAGTGTTACTTTGTGGCAGAGCGACAGGGAAGGTTGTGACCACCTAGGAGACAGGTGGGCTTGGTCCTGGTCGGCATGTGCGATTACTTCAAATAACACGCTTACCGAGATTGGGTATTTGCTCTGAGTTGGCCACTCGCACTAACCACCACATGGGAACAGTTATGGGCACTCGACGTCGTAGTATCAGTTGAAGCCTCGTAGGCGTCAGCTGTTGAGCAGCACGCGCCGAATTGGACTGGAATGCCTACTGTTGTATTACGGGGGCTAGCTTTGCTTCCAGCCGCCCCTGCAACATGCAGGAGTGCAAAGGGCGATTGGCCCAAGAACCCTGCGCGCTTAGGATTTAGACCGGCGTGCTGACATCTCTGTTAGGCCTAGGTAGGGATGCAACATGTTGATCTTCTGAGGCCGGGCATGACCTAAGAAAGTGTGTCCGGCCATAGGGATCGAGCGTGTTGGGTAATGTGGTGCACCCCTGCAGGGAAGATTGATCTATTTGAATAGCCGTGTCCATGGTAAGAGGACGGCCCAGAGTTGAATTCTGACCTCATGACAACTAGAACCAGATACTTAATAAAACACATCATTTCATGTTCTAGAGACAACTCCATGATCGCTCTCTCACAGGGTGACGAGGAGAGGATCATCAAGGTAGGATTATGCTATACGTTGATACTTGGTGGACTTACTAGCTACTCTCTTCTATATGCTTCAAGATGGAGGCTGCTAGAAGAGTATTTTTCGCTAGGACTAGCTTTCCCCCTCTTATTCTGGCATTATGCAGTTCAGTCCACAGATACTACCCATTTCATAGATACCATTGCATATGTAGTGTAGATATTTGCTTGCGAGTACTTTGGATGAGTACTCACGGTTGCTTTGCTCCCTCTTTCCCCCCTTTTTCCATTCTTCTCAGATGTCACAACCAGATGCTGGAGCCCCGGAGGTAGACGCCACCTTCGATGACTCCTACTACAACGAGGGTGCCTACTACTACGTGTAGGTCACCGACGACCAGGAGTAGTTTAGGAGGATCCCAGGCAGGAGGCATGTGCCTCTTTCGATCTATATCCCAGTTTTTGCTAGCCATCTTATGGCACATTGTTTAACTTATGTCTGTACTCAGGTATTATAGCTTATGCTGGCTCATTTATGTTTGAGCACTTGTATTCGAGCCCTCGAGGCCCCTGGCTTTTAATATAATGCGTGTATGACTTTAATTGTGTTTATAGTTGTGTTGCGATATCTTCCCGTGAGTCCTTGATCTTGATCATACACGTTTGGGTGTATGTTTAGTGTACAATTGAATCGGGGGTATCATAGTAGTAAAACAAGAAACTAAAAGATTCAATTGCAAGATCTAAAGATATACCTTCAAGCACTCATCTCCCCGGCAACTGCGCTAGAAAAGAGCTTGATGTCTACTACACAACTTGTTCTTGTAGACTCGTGTGGGTGTCCAAGCGCAAAGTTTTGTAGGATAGTATTAATTTTCCCTCAAGCGGATGACCTAAAGTTTATCAATCCATGGGAGGCATAGGATGAGATGGTCTCTCTCAAACAACCCTGCAACCAAATAACAAAAAGTCTCTTGTGTCCCCAACACACCAAATACAATGGTAAATTGTGAAGGTGCACTAGTTCGGTGAAGAGATGGTTATACAAGTGTAATATGGATATATATATATATATATTGATTTTTGTAATATTAACAATAAAAACAACAAGGTACCAATTGATAAAATGGAACACAAACGGTCTTGCAATGCTTGAAAATGAGGTCTAGGGTCCATACTTTCGCTAGTGCAATCTCTCAACAATGCTAATATAATTGGATCATATAACTATCTGTCAACGTGTGATGAAGAACCACTCCAAAGTTCCTATCTATTGGAGAACATAAAAAGAAATTTTTGGTAGGGTACGAAACCACCTCGAAGCTATTCTTTCCATCCAAGAGTTCGTACTAAAATAACACCAAGTCATCCTTTCCGGGCGATCTATCGAGAGTTCGTACTAAAATAACACCAAGTTATCCTTTCCGATCGATCTATCAAGAGTTCGTAATAAGATAACACCAAAAAAATTCAGATTCATAATACTCAATCCAACACAAAGAACCTTAGAGAGTGCCCCAAGATTTCTACCTGAGAAACAAAGACAAGAACGTGCATCAACCCCTATGCATAGATTACCCAAATGTCACCTCGGGAATCCGTGAGTTGAGTGCCAAAACATATATCAAGTGAGTCAATATATACCCCATTGTTACCACGGGTATTCATAGCAAGACAAACATAAAGTGTTCTCAAATCCATAAAAGTATCCAATCCGTTAAGAATGAAATCTCAAAGGGACAACTCAATTCATAACAAGATAGAGAGGGGAAAACACCATATGATCCAACTATATTAACAAAGCCCACAATACATCAAGATCATGACATCTCAAGAACATGATAGAGAGAGAGATTAAATAGATAGCTACTAGTACAAACGCTCAACCCCGAGGATGGACTACTCCCTCCTCATCATGGTGGCCGCCGGGATGACGAAGATGGCCACCGGTGATGATTCCCCCCTCCGGCAGGGTGCCGGAATGGGGTCTAGATTGGTTTTTCGTGGCTACAAGGGCTTGCGGTGGTGAAACTCCTGATATAGGGTTATTTTTTATGGTTTCCCTATTTATGGAATTTTTGGCATTGGAATCACGGGAAAATGGCCCACGAGGGGCCCATGATACACCAGGGCGTGCATGGGGCGGGGCGGGGGGGGGGGGTGGCGCGCTCTGGTGGGTTGTGGCCGCCTCATGTCTCTTCTAGCCTCCTACGAAGCTTCTAGTGCATCTTTTGTTCCAAAAAATCATCAAAAGCTTCGTTGCATTGGGAGAACTTTAATTTCTGCACAAAAAACAACACCATGGTAGTTCTGCCGAAAACAATGTCAGTCCGGGTTAGTTCCTCTCAAATCATACCTAAACCATATATAATTGTTGTAAACATGTCATTCATACTTCATAAATTATAGATACGTTGGATACGTATCAGTGTCTTGCTACTTGTGAGCTACGTTGGGATTTCCCCAAAGAGGAGAGGATGATGCAGTACAGTAGAGATAAGTATTTCTCCCAGTTATGAAACCAAGGTTCTCAATCCAGTAGGAGAACCAAGCAACACTATGTAAACATCACCTGCACACAAACAACAAATTCTTGCAACCCAACGCATAGAGGGGTTGTCAGTCCCTCAACGGTTATGAGCAAGATTAAAAGATACAGTTTTTGATAGATAGATCTGAACAAAATTCAAAATAAAATTAATAAAAGAAAATTGCAGCAAGGTATTTTTGGTTTTAATATATGATAGAAAATAGATCCGAGGGCCATAGTTTTCACTAGAGGCTTCTCTCAAGAAAAAATAACATACAATGGGTAAACAAATTATTATTAGGCATTGACAGAAAAGCAAATAATTATGACGATATCCAAGGCAATGATCATGTATATAGGCATCATGTCCGAGACAAGTAGACCGAAACGATTATGTATCTACTACTATTACTCCACACATCGACCACTATCCAGCATGCATCTACTGTATTAAGTTCATGAAAGAACAAAGTAACGCCTGAAGACAGATGACATGATGTAGACAAGATAAACCCATGGATGAAATAAATCCCACCTTGTTACCCTTAATAGCTATGTTACATGCGTGTCATGTATCCTTCTATCACTCAGATTGATCACCGCAAGATCGAACACATCACAAAGCACCCCTTCCCATGGCAAGATAAATCAATCTAGTTGGCCAAAGCAAACCAATATATCAGAGAAGAAATACGAGGCTATAATAATCATGCATAAAAGAGTCCAGAGAAAACTCAAATAATATTCATGGATAGATTTGATAATAAACTCACAATTCATCGGATCCCAACAAACACACTGCAAAAAGTCATTACATCAAATAGATCTCCAAGAACATCTAGGAGAACATTGTATTGAAGATCAAAAAGAGAGAAGAGGCCATATAGCTACTAACTATGGACCCATAGGTTCGTGATAAAATACTCACTCATCATCGGAGGGGCAGCATGGATGATGAAGAACCCCTATGTGATCATTTCCCCCTCTAGCAGAGTGCCGGAAAAGGCCTCTAGATTGGATCTCGTGGTTCTAGAACTTGCGGCGATTGAAAAATTATTTCGTGGACTCCTTAGTAGGTTTTGTGATTTTAGGGTATTTATAGAGGCGGTGGCAGGTCAAACGGCGGGTTGTGGGCCCCACTACCCACCAGATCGCGCCAGAGGCCCCTGGCGCGCCCATGTGCTTAGTGGGCCACTCCTTCGCCTTGTCGTTCCCTCCAGAAGATTCCAGGGTCTCTTATTGCCAAAAAAACTCCAAAAAGTTTTGTGCCATTCGGACATTGTTTGGTACTGATATTCTGCACAGTAGAAAACAAGCAAAAAACAGCAACTGGCACTAGGCACTAAGTTGATAGGTTAGTCCCAAAAATGATATAAAGTTGCTTGTAAATCTATATAAAACATCCAAGATTGATAATATAATACCATGGAACAATAAAAAATATAGATATGTTGGAGACATATCAAGCATCCCCAAGCATAATTCCTGCTCGTGCTTGAGTTGGTAATTGATAAATACAGAATATTTGATGTTGAATGCTACCTAACATATTCATTGTATATTCTTTTCTTTGTAGCATGGACATTTGGGCTTGAATGATTCATAGCAATAGTCTATAATTCGACAAGAAAACATCAATACTCAAGCATATCAACAAGCAACTATGTCTTTCAAAATATCAATGCTAAAGAAAGTTATCCCTAGCCCATATGCTCAGTCATTGATCCATTCATGAAACACACTCAATTATTAACTACAACCAATACACAAGTATGGCAATAGTGTTCCCTAGTTGGTGCTTTATAAGAGAAGATGGAGACACAATAAAAATAAAATTGCATAGAAGTAAATAGATAGGCCCTTCGCAGAGGAAAGCAGAGATTTGTAGAGGTGCTAGAGCTCATAGCTTAAATTGAGATATTTGTTTTGAGAGGAATACTTTTGTTGTCAATGAAAATGATTGAGAATCCCAATATCTTCCATGCTGGACAAATTATAGGTGGTTTCAAAATAGAAAATAAAGTGTATTTCCTGTCCACCATTCTTTCACAATCCATGGCTAGTCGTATCCTCAGGTGCCTTCCATACCAACACTTTCCAAGGAATTTATTATCATAGTATTTTCTTTTGATTTCGGGGCTGGGCATCCCTATTACCTGCCACACTCTCATGCAATGAGAAGTGAATAAACACTCATCATGAGGATAAAATACCTAGAATGGACAATATTGGCCACCCCATGTCGTTTCATGAGCGGTACGGGTACACAAAGCGGATATTCATTTTGAAAACTTTCATGAAGCTCATTGGATATTATAAACTTGATTCATTGCAATAGTTTCACACTATAGAGATAGTGATATGTGAGTCATGTTGGTAAGTAATAATTCTTTATGTGCATGCATATGGAATCACAAACCTTAGCGCCAATCTTCTTACTAAAGCATTGTTACTTACCAACGTGACTCATATATCACTGTCGCTATAGCGCAAAACTATTGCAAGGAAGCAAGTTTATAATATCCAATTATCTTCATGAAAGTTTTTATTAAATCCCCCTTGGATATCTATCACTTCGGGACCAAATTCATATGTAGTGCAAATTAGCATTACTATTCTTAACTCTCAAAAAGATATAAGCGAAGCACAAGAGCACAAATATTTCTTTAAATTTCCCAACTCTCAAAATAATATAAGTGAAGCATGAGAGCATATTTCTTTAAAATTTTCCAACTCTCAAAATAATATAAGTGAAGCAAGAGAGTTTATTTCTTTAAAATATAACCACCGCCGTGCTCAAAAACATATAAGTGGAGCACTAGAGCAACTGCCTAGCTCAAAAGATTTAAGTGAAGCACACAAAGTATTTTAGCAAATCATGATATGCGTGTGGCTCTCTCGAACAAGTGTGTTCAGCAAGGATGATTGTGACAAAATAAAAAGCAAAACAAAGCAGATACTCATATAATACAAAACTCTCCAAGAAAAACTCATGATATGTGATGAATAAAATATAGCTCCAAGTAAAATTAACGATGGTTGTTAGAAGAAAGAGGGAATGCCTTCTGGGGCATCCCCAAGCTTACTTGCTTGGGGGTCCTTGAATATTACCTTCGGGTGCCTCGAGCATCCCCAATCTTAGGCTCTTGCCATTCCTTATTCCTTCATCCATCGTGATCTCA
This sequence comes from Triticum dicoccoides, assembly GCF_002162155.2. Taxonomy (NCBI): domain Eukaryota; kingdom Viridiplantae; phylum Streptophyta; class Magnoliopsida; order Poales; family Poaceae; genus Triticum; species Triticum dicoccoides. The sequence goes on along the minus strand of NC_041390.1, from coordinate 248,563,084 downwards.
CCCAAAACTTGCAAACTTTAGTCACACAAAACTTAACATAACCTTCGCGAGATCCGTTAATATAATAAAGCAAATCACCACTTTAAGCATTGTTGTAAACCCATTCATATTTTCTTATTGCATTGTACCTACGATATTCTAAATATACCATGTCTTATACCCGCTGATACAATCCATAGATTCATTCAAATAAGTACACAATGCAACAAAAACAGAATCTGTCAAAAACAACATGATAATTTGTTGTAATTAGAACTTTGACCATACTTCTGCAACTCCAAAAATTGTGAAAACTTAGGACAACGTGGGCAATTTGTATATCTATTATGTGTAAAATATTTAGAATTTTATCGCGTTCCAGCAGATCACATTGATACGTCTCCAATGTATCTATAGTTTTGATTGTTCCATGCTATTATATTATCATTCTTGGATGTTTTACAATCATTTTATAGCAACTTTATATAATTTTTGGGAATAACCTATTGACATAGTGCCTAGTGCTAGTTGTTGTTTTTTGCTTGTTTTTTACTTCACGGAAAATCAATACCAAATGGAGTCCAAACGCAGCGAAACTTTTTGGAGAATTGTTTTGGACCAGAAGACACACGATGGGCCAAGGAAGTACCGGAGGAGGGCTCCGAGGAGAGCACAACCCACCTGGGAGTGCCTGGGGGCCCAGGCGCACCCTAGTGGGTTGTGCCCACCTTGGCCGCCTCCCGCACCGCCTCTTTCCTCTATAAATACCCTGAAAATCCAAAAACCCTAGGAGAGTCGACGAAACACAATTCTAGCCACCACAAGTTCAGAAACCACAGATCCAATCTTGACACCATCATGGAGGGGTTCATCATCCTCATTGGTGCCTCTCTGATTATGCGTGAGTAGTTCATTGTAGACCTACATGTCTGTAGTTAGTAGCTAGATGGCTTCCTCTATCTCTTTTGATTCTAAACAAAATGGCCTCTTAGGGACCTATTTGATGTAACACTTTTTGTGTGTTTGTTGGGATCCGATGAACTTTGAGTTTATGATCAAATCTATTTTATCCATGAATGTTATTTGAGCTTTCATCTATTATATGCACAATTACTTATAGCATCATATTTCTTCTTCAAATCTTTGGTTTAGTTAGGCCGACTAGATCGATTTTTCTTGCCATGGTAAGAGGTGCTTTGTGATGGGTTCGATGCTCAATCCTAGTGACAGAAAGGGACATGACATGTATGTATTGTTGCTATTAAGTATAACAAGATGGGGTCTATTCCAACATGAATGGATCTTGTCTACATCATGCATCTTTCTTATTGCATTACTCCGTTTTTCCATGAACTTAATACACTAGATGCATGCTAGATAGTGGTCGATGTGTGGAGTAATAGTAGTAGATGCAGGGAGGAGTCGGTCTACTAATCTTGGACGTGATACATGTATAATGATAATTGCCTGGATATCGTCATAATTATTTGAAGTTCTATCAATTGCAGAACAATAATTTGTTTACTCGCCGTATGCTATTATTCTCGAGAGAAGCCACTAGTGAAATCTACGGCCCCCGGGTCTATTCTTTATCATATTTGCCTTCGAGAGCTATTTTTATTTGCTATTATTTTTAGATCTATTAATCCAAAACCAAAAAATACCTTGCCGCCATTTTTTATTACTTATTTTATTTTGCATTTCCGCGAGATCTATTTTTCCAATCTACTACAAATTTATCTATCTTTTTACCTGGGAGGGATTGACAACCCCTCTTACACATTGGGTTGCAAGTATTTTTTTTCTTTGTGTGCAGGTACCGTTTACATAGTGTTGCGTGGTTCTCCTACTGGTTCGATAACCTTGGTCTCATCACTGAGGGAAATACCTACTGTAGCTGTTTTGCATCATCCCGTCCTCTTTGGGGAAATACCGGCATAGTTCAAGCCGCATCACACATCAATTCTGCTAGTGGGCGCAAAAGTTTCTATTAATGCATAGAATCAAAGCAACTATCATCCAAATCTTCCCAAAGCCTTTACTTGGCACAAATACTAATTAAAACACTAGAACAAAATCATAACAGTAGCATAATTTTATATCTATTGAAAAATAGATAGGAAAATAAAAAAATAAAAAAGATATCTATTGGGTTGCCTCCCAACTAGCGCTATTGTTTTACGCCCCTAGCTAGTTATAATGCATAGTTTCAAGTGTTGTCATCTTTGGTTTTAGTTGCATAGGTGGCTCTCATAATTGACTCATATGGTGGCTTAATTCTAGTTCTAAGGAACTGTTCTATACCATTCTTTAACGGAAACTATAATTTAATATTCCCTTCTTTCATCTCAATAACGACACCTATAGTTCATAAAAATGGTCTACCAAGTATGATGGGGCAAGACAGATTGCAATCAATGTCAAGTACAATAAAATCAACAGGTACATAGTTCCTATTTGCAAGAATAAGAACATCATTAATTCTACACAAAGGCTTTTTAATAGTAGAATCTGCCAAGTGCAAACTAAGAGAACATTCATCCATATTGATAAAACCTAGTACATCACATAGAGATTTCAGAATTGTGGAAACACTAGCACTAAAATCACATAAAGAATTCCATTCATAATTTTGAATAATGACTTTAATGGTGGGTTCCCATTCATCATATAATTTTATAGGAATTGAAATCTCTAGTTCTAACTTTTCTTCTAAAGCTTTCATCGTTGCTTCTACAATATGTTTAGGAAAAGATTTATTTTGTTCATATGCATTGGGTGAATTTAGCATGTAATGCAATGAAGAAATACACTCAATCAAAGAGAAACTATCATAATTAAAATCTTTGTAATCTAAGAGAGTGGGCACATTGCTAGTTAAAGTTTTTACCTCGCCAAACCCACTTTTAGCAATTATTTCATCATGATTTTCACCCTCCGAAACATGGGGACGCCTTCTAACTAAAGTTGACTCTTCTTCAGTCCCCTTACCATGAACTTTAACATTAATAAACAAGGAATCAATAGAAGAAACACCAATCATTTTAATCTCTTCATCATTACTACGAAAGAAACCGGGAGGAATCAGTTTTTCTAAAAATTCTCTTTTAGCTCTAAGCAAAGCAGTCTTTTCTTACATTCATCCATAGAGGCATATAAATATTTAATTTATTAATTAATATCAACCTTGGGTGGAAAAATTTTAGTATTAATATTTTTCACATCATGAATAATTCTAACGATGCTCCTAGACATATCATCAAGTTTACTCAACTTTTCCTCTATTGTAGTGTTGAAAACTTTTTGAGCATTGATAAATTCTTTAATATTACTTTGAAGATCAGAGGGCATAAAACTTTATTATTATTATTATTATTATTAATATCATCATTATTATTATTATTATAAGCATTACCATAATTACTAGAGGAATTTCCAAGAAACGGCCTAGGATTAAAATTAGCTTTATAAGCATTACTATTAAAATTGTTTCATGAGACAAAATTCACATCTACAGGATCATTATTTTGCTCAATCAAAGTGGACAAAGGAACATCATTAGGATGAATCGGAGCATTTTTACTAGCAACCAATTTCATAAGTGCATCAACTTTATGAATCAAAGTACTAATTTCTTCAATATAATACACCTTTTACAAGTTGGAGCACTTTCAGTATGCCATTGTGAATAATTTGCCATAATATTATCAAGAAATTTAGTAGCTTCACCCAACTTAATCTCCATAAAAGTACCACCCACGGCGGAATCTAAAATATTTCTAGAAACAAAATTCAATCCCGCATAAATTTTTTGTACGATCATCCACAAATTTAAACCATGAGTATGGCAATTTCTTATCATCAATTTCATCCTTTCCGAAGATTGGGCAACATGTTCATGCCCAAGTTGCTTGAAATTCATAATTTGATTTATAAGGGAAATAATTTTCGCGGGAGGAAAACACTTAGTAATAAAAGCATCTTTGCAGTTGTCCCAAGAATCAATACTATTTCGCGTCAAAGATGAAAACCAATTCTTTGCACGATCACGCAAAGAGAATTGGAATATTTTTAAATTCACAATATCATTGTTTACATCCATTTTATTTTGCATACACACAATTCTATGAAAGTGTTTAGATGGGACGTGACATCCTCATTAGGATTACCGGAAAATTATTCTTTCATAACGAGATTCAACAAAGCGACATTAATATCATAAGACTTTGCACTAGTGGCGGGAGGAGCAATAGGAGTACTAATAAAATCATTATTATTTGTGTTAGAAAATCACACAATTTTGTATTTTCTTTAGACATCGTAACTATGCAAATGAGATAACAAGCAAGCAAAGAAGCAAACAGGAAAAAGGCAAACCGAAAATATTTTTGTATTGTAAAAAAAAATTAGAAGTGGGGCAGATGAAAATAAAGTAAATGCAAGGAGATGAAAGTTTATGCGTAGGTACTTGATAGATGTTGATGATGTCACCCCAACAATGGCGCCAGAAATTATTCCTGCTACTTGTGAGCTGCGTTGGGATTTCTCCGAAGAGGAGAGGATGATGTAGTACAATATAGATGTCACATCCCTAGCTTCTGGTAATGCTCTAGGCTAGCTTCATGTTTGCATCATGTCTAAATTTCTGAAACTTGAACTGAGGAAATTTGGAAGCCTCAAAATTTAAATAAAAGAAGGGCAAAAACCCTAAAAATCTCATTCATTGTTCCAAAATGCTCTTCTTAAATGTTTGATAATTTTTGGCAAGGGTTCTGGTCCCAACCAAAATATTGAACATTTTTAAGGATTTATTCTTGGGACTTTGAATTTAATTCATTAGCTATTTGAATTTGAATTATATTCATATAATTAGAATATAATTTCAAATACCCCTGAAATATTTTATGAGCTTTTGGAAAAGTCCATTTAGCAAAATAAAAATATTCAGAGGAGCTTTTGGCATTGTTTGAATTATTTTTAAATTCAACACAGTGGCAAAACGAAATTAAATAAAACAAAGCAGAAGAAAAAAATAAAACAGAACAGAAAAATTAAAAAGGAGAGAAGCCCAGCCACTTACCTGACTTACCTGCCTGGCCCAGCTCCTCCAGCGCGGCCCAGCCCACCACCGCCGCTTCTCCCCCTGTCGTCTTCCTCCCCCTCGCCCCGAAGCTGCTCGGTGGTGCGCGCCCGAGAGCCCCGGCCACCTCCTGCTTACCTGCTCGCCGCTGGAGGCACCCGAGGGTGCCACGCACTCCCCTCGACCCCCTCTCACTTCTCCCTCGCTCTCTG
>NC_041390.1:248557469-248557711 GCF_002162155.2 Triticum dicoccoides | reverse complement strand
CGCCGACCTCGCTCGCAACCACCGTGGCCACCAGCCACCCTTCGCCCCTCCGCTGAGCTCAGGAGCTCCGCCTCGACCCCCTCTTCCTCCCCACCAAGCCAAGCCCCTCGGGAAGCTCTGCATCGCCTCCACGCCATCATCTTCGTCCTCGACCGCCGCCGATGGTCGCCGTCGATTCACCGCCGTTCGTGCTTCCCCGAGCTCGCTGACCCTCCCTGCATGATCCCCGTGAGCCCCTGCTT
>NC_041390.1:248518623-248557458 GCF_002162155.2 Triticum dicoccoides | reverse complement strand
CTCGACCCCCTCTTCCTCCCCACCAAGCCAAGCCCCTCGGGAAGCTCTGCATCGCCTCCACGCCATCATCTTCGTCCTCGACCGCCGCCGATGGTCGCCGTCGATTCACCGCCGTTCGTGCTTCCCCGAGGTCGCTGACCCTCCCTGCATGATCCCCGTGAGCCCCTGCTTCATTTCCCCCTAACCCCATGTCCGATTTCGAGCTCTAGCCGCCCCTCTACCGGAGCCGAGACGCTCCGCCGCACGGGCTCGTCGCCGGCGAAGCCCCGGTGACCATTTGGTCACGGGCGTGCACCCTTGTGCTTGCCGCGACCCGTAAAGCCCCTCCAGCGCCTCAGCTCCCTCGTTTGTGAGCAGCAGCGCCGAACCCGACCGCACCCGAACTCCGGCCGCCGCTCATGAGCTCGCCGTCGTCGGTACCGGCCACCACCGGCACGGCCACCACCACCGTTCGATGTGCACCAGCAAGGGCTCTCCAACGAGCCCAAGCACGACCTCGCCCGTGCCCTGTAGCGCGTTTCTGATTCGCGCCGCCGCCTTGGGCCTCGCCGGCGTCATGTCGCCGGCAGGTTTGACCTGATCGACCTGGGGTTTGACCCCCCCAGGGTCGCTGACTAGTGGGGCCAGGCCCTGCTAATTTTAGTTAAATATTAACTAAACCTAATTAGCCACTAACACTGACCAGTGGGCCCCGACCCCCCTAATCCTTTAATTAAGCAAATAACCCCCTGTTAACTAACTGTGACACTGACGTGTGGCCCCCACACGTCATGTTTGACTCTGGGCGACCCAGTTGACCTGCTGACATCAGCATGACCTAGTGCTGACGCAATAAATCATTTCTGGATTTATTATTATTTCAGGAAATTCCAGAAAATGTTCAAAACTTCAAAAAATTCATAGTAATTCAACCGTAACTCCAAATTAAATAATTTATATATGAAAAATTGTCAGAAAAATTCAAGGAATCCATCTGTACCATTTTCATGCATGTTAGAACAACTTATAGATGCTGTTTAGCACAAATCAATTAAATGGCATTTGAATAATCACATATGGAGTTTGAATTTGAATCTTGTATTCAAACCAACTTCATTTAATCTGTTGCTAGTTGCATTAGCTCAAAACACATTCATATTGCCATGTCATGAGCATGCATCATATTGTGCATTGCATTGATTGTATTTCTTCCTTGTTGCCGGTATCTGTTCCCTCCCGATAGACGATGTTCCGACGTTGTGATCATTGACACTGATGAAGACTCAATGTTATCTTCAGAAGTGCCAGGCAAGCAAAACCCCCTTGTTCATTCCGATACAATCCTACTCTCTCGCTCCTGCTCTCTTTTAATGCATTAGGACAACAACGATTCAACGGTTACTTGCTGCGGTAGCTGAACCCCTTTATCCTTTGCATGACCTGTCATTGCCACAGTAAATAGATGAAACCCACTAGTATGAGTAGGAGTTGTTTGAGCCATGTTGTGCCTACTCATTCATGTTTGTTGTCATGCCTGCTATTGCTTAGAGTTGAGTCAGGTCTGATTCATCGGGGATGAATCAGAGGTGTGGGAACATGTCCTACTGTGTGTGAGCTAAGTGTGTGAACACGATTTGTTAAAAGGTAACGGTGAGAGGCCATGTAGGAGTACATGGTGGGTTGTCTCATTGAAGCCGTCCTCAGGAACTGAGTTCTGTGTTTGTGATCCATGATTCAGCTACTACCATACATTGGGCCCTGAAATATGACCCCGCTCGACTTCTTATTCACCCTAGTCCTCTGTCCAGGAGTTGCAAGTAGTTTCTGGTGTTTGTAGTATGCTGGAGGCCGTGGACAGCGCTGACCGTAGGGGTGGGCTGTGATGCGGTAGGCACGTGGCCGGGTATACCGGGCGCCCGTTTGGTGTCACGGAACCCTGTTCACATCGTTTGGGGCTGTGAGCGAAACTCCGGCCGGATCTCCTCATGGATGGAACCCGAATAGGCGATAAACCTGGACTAGAGACTTGAGTGTTTAGGTAGGTCGTGGTCTACACCCACGTCGGCTTTCGCTTGAAGTCTGCCGAGCACATGTCGTGTGCAGACGCTAAGTGGTGGAAACATGTATGAAGAAGTACACCCCTGCAGGGTTAATATCATCTATTCGAATAGCCGTGTCCGCGGTAAAGGACTTCTGGGTTGCTTATATCAGTTCATAGACAAGTGAAAGTGGATACTCTAAAATACGCAAGATAAGCGTGAGTGCTATGGATGGCGTTCTCGTAGGGAGACGGGAGCGGATCCATAGTGGTGTATTGATATAGTGAATATGTGGACTCGTGTGCGCCACCTCAAAAGAGTTGCTTGCAGTCGTAGTTTAGGATAGCCACCGAGTCAAAGCTGGCTTGCTGCAGTTAAACCCCACCATCCCCTTGTTGATAATGATGCATATGTAGTTAGTTCTGATGTAAGTCTTGCTGGGTACATTTGTACTCATGTTTGCCTATTTTATGTTTTTCCAGAGAGACTTCGGTCTCACTAGTAGTTCCACGTGGACTTCGACGTTTAGCTTGTTACCTCAGCTACGGTCTTGTGCCTCGGCAGGATTTGGTAGATAGTCAGGCTTCTCAGCCTTTTTCATTTATAGATGTCTGTACTCAGACATGATAGCTTCCGCTTGTGCTTTGATATGTATGCTCTGAATGTTGGGTCATGAGACCCCTGTTTGTAATATCTCACTCCTCGGAGCCTATTTATTAAATACTTGATTTATAGAGTCATGTTGTGATGCCATGTTGTATTTGCACATATCGAGCATATTGTGTGTATGTTATTGAAATGCTTGGTATGTGTGGGATCTGACTATCTAGTTATTTATTCTTAGTAGCCTCTCTTACCGGGAAATGTCTCCTAGTGTTTCCACTGAGCCATGGTAGCTTGCTACTGCTCCGGAACACTTAGGCTGGCCGGCATGTGTCCTTCTTCGTTCCTGTGTCTGTCCCTTCGGGGAAATGTCACGCGATGAATACCAGAGTCCTGTTAGCCCGCTACAGCCCGGTTCACCGGAGTCCTGCTAGCCCAGTGCTACAGCCTGGATTCACTCGCTGATGACCGACACGTTCGATGCTGGGTCATGGATGCCTGTCCCTGTAAGTTTGTGCCACTTTGGGTTTACGACTAGCCATGTCAGCCCGGGCTCCTTATCATATGGATGCTAGCGACACTATCATATACGTGTGCCAAAAGGCGCAAACGGTCCCGGGCAAAGGTAAGGCGACACCCGTGGGAATACCGTGCGTGAGGCCGCGAAGTGATATGAGGTGTTACATGCTAGATCGATGTGGCATTGAGTCAGGGTCCTGACAGCGTTGGTATCAGAGCTTGACTGCCTGTAGGATTACCAAGCCAAACTGGTCGAAGTTGAGTCTAGAAATTCTTTAGTTATATAAGGGAATTGATTGTGGGATGGAACGTAAGGCTCTTTTTACTCCTTATACCTCATGCCCTTCTGATCTGAGTCATCTTATCTTTCCTACGGGGATTAAGAGCTAGGCTATCTCTTCTTTCTATCAGGATCACGCGTTACTAATCCGTAGACTTATAAGATTGTTGGATTTAAGCTTGAGTTCAGTTTCTACTACTTCCGTATGTTAATTGTTGATCTCGAAACCTTGATATTGTGCTTCTGAGTGGTTATGCCACCATTTTTGTGAATGTCTCAAATCTCTTCTGAGCATTTACAGCCGTTATGCTGTCCGAGTCATTCCAGGTTTCTAAATAGTCTGATGCATTTGCAAAATCCTTTCCCTCTGGTTTCGATGCTCCTTTATGCCAGCTCAATCACACTAATTGTTGAGTTGAGGTATTCTACTGCCTCGACCTTTATGTTGGAATAATTATTATGACCCTAGGTGTCTCAGGGGATCATCTAGTGGTCTAGCCATGATTTGTGTCCTAGTGTGATGATTCTGGCCTTTATTCTCGAAAGCATTCCGTGATGCTACTTAGGAGTAGGTATTCTATTCCTGGGTTTTGAACCCGAGATTCATCCTACTTACATCATGTTGATAGTATTGCTAGTTCCTTTAGGAAAATAGTAACCTTTGCGATAGTCCTCGAGGTTCATGGTACATCCTTCTTCCAATTACCATGAATCATTCTTGGCAGGAGTTCTTCTGAACCAAAAGATGACAACAAGAGCGCTCTCGATGAGTTCTCCATGCTATATTGTGACTCTGCCAGCTCAACCTTTCTGCATGGGTTATCCGGAAGAATTATGTTGAACTTGGTTCGACATACTAATTTATGCATCCACAACTCAGAAAGTTATATGTTCCTTTGAGTTGTCCCTCTTTAGTTGTCTACTGACCTTCGTCTATCAATTGATAGTCAAGAGTATGCGTGCGTTCGTTTATCGATGCCTATTACTCTTGTGGTCCGTCAAGCCATTCTATCGCGGAATGATAGGAGAAACAAACTCCAGTACCTCTTCCATATCTAGGATTGGGTCAAAGCAATTGTGCTCCGCAGATCAAAATGCCAGCCCAGCTTTTGATTCTGTTCTACCCTGAAGTATTACCGTCTTTATGTCAGGATTTTCATGAGGATTGCACCGGCTCTTGTGGATTCTTGATGTAGTGATACTTGTCGCCATCATTATTCATCCCTCGGTTCCGTGTTGTCGCAACCGGAATGCCGACAAGTGAATCGTGATGTGTGAATTCAATACTCCTAGCAACCTTGTTGCTTGGTAGTTAATGGACAATAATTTCATTCTTAGCGTGTTGGTTTTGAATCATCATTCTAAGGTTGATCATGCTACCTAGTCCTTGTTCTCGGTGCACTCCTCGATCGATGAGTTAGGATTATTTCAAATCTTCGCTCTATTGATCATATCGTCTTGCCTCAAAAAGCAAGATTGTTCTCGAGCTTAGTAACATATTGGTGGTTCGTGATTTTCCGAAGATCTTCTCGGAAGTATTACCAGGTTGTCACCTGACCGCTGTGTTGAGCTCGTGATCAAGTTGGTTTCTTGTGAACCACCCTTCTCCAAGAATCTGTTGGATATCCCTGAGCTAGTTGGTTAAGCTAGACAACAACTTGGAGAGTTGGAAGATAAAAGCTTGCCTGACTTAGTTCGTTCCAAAGGGATATTCTTGTGTAGTATGTGTTGACGAAAGATGATATCTTCATCGATTGGTCCCTGTGATCAGTTGCTGGACCTATCTTTTTTATCTAACCTTTGATTGGAGTATGGGCTATCATCCAATCAGACCAGAACCAACGATATTCGTAATGTTGTCTTACTCGTGGTTGATCCCTCGAGCATACACCATTATATCTTTCGGGTCTAACCAATGCTATCACTTGTTCACTTAACTATGGAATTCCTTTTAAAGGGAAACCCGGAAGAATTGTTGTTGAGCCCATTGGCAACATCCTTATCTCCTCCATGATGTTGTTGAACATTAAGCTAGTGTTGGAAACTTTTGAAAGCATTTTCTTCATGCTAGCTCATGAAGTATTTGTTTGATGAAAGGAGTGACTTCCTCTTATACACGTGCATTTGGTGAAAGTTGCCGCCGTGAATTTGAGAAAGATTGTTTTGTTTCCTTTGGAATCATCCCAAATCAGTCATGCACACGTGCGAAGTATTCTGTAGTCTGGAGACTTGCAACCTTCATTCTATATGTGTCCCTAGCACACTAAGCCACTGATTGACTTGTTCAAGGAAAAGAAGTCTATGCTTGGGATCTAATCCATGGACTTGCGTAAAGACTTCGATATCCTCGATTATGGTTCCCCACCCGAACTCGGTAGTGTTTGATTATAAGACTACTACGTGGCCATGCTTGTCTGGGACAACGTGTTCACATGTTAGTAGCAGAACCAGCTCATGTTTGGAGCTTGCTATCGTAGTTCATTCCCGAGAATCTCGCAACGTCATCTCATCGATTCGTGTTGCAAACTTTCGTTTTTCTTCCTAGACTCGATGAGTCTGGAATATCCTGACACCAACCAGATCTGAATCTCAGGCAGATATGATGGTTTGGAACATTTCCCAAGAACTATAATATCGGTCCCTCGAAAACCGGTAAAGTGGATGTCGTGGCCAACACACCTAGCCGGAAGACCTGTTATTATAATATCTTGATTGAGGAAGTTGGCCACCTCCCCATAGGGATTTCGTAGGATTTACTCCCTAGTTGCCCCTATGGATTTTGAGATCCCGAAGTCCGACCTTTTTACTTGATGTTCTAGATATCAAACCATATCTATGAATGGGTTACACTAGCACATCAAGGAGAACATTAGAAGCGGAGTGCTAAATGTCTCTCGGTCGATCATCCAGATTTTATTTCCTTGGCCTCGCCAAGGGTGAAATCTAAGAAAGTGTTATCTTCCTTTGCATCTGCATCATCCATCATCATTCATCATGGTAGCAAGTTGTGTTGCCAGGATCCTTGACACGGATGTCGGTAAAACTTTGATGATTGTGGAAATGCTCAAGTTCTTGAGAGCACGCACAAGCGCTAGGTATTATCATCGACACTAACTGGGATTGCTCTCAGTTCCCTCGATTCTGCTATAACTTTCAAACAGTGAATTCACTCTCTATTGTTGGGTTCTTCCCCCAGTTACCAGAATCATTCCCAGCATTTGCATTCTGTTCCCAGCTTGCACCGCCAATGTGCCATTCTACCATGGGTCCCTTCCATTTCCGGTGGTAAGCAAAATCATCCATTACGTTGTCTTCAACAAGGTAATCCACATCATCCAAGTCCGAGTATGCCATTCTACCGACCCCCTCCAAACGATCGCTCGAGAATTGCCTTAGGCTGGTTTAAAGGGTTTCAATGATCTCTGAATCAAAGGTAATTCTTTTTGCCACTTAAGGGGATATTTCTACGAGTCACCTTCCCTAAGATGCATCGTTATGGTATCATGGAAACTCAACTCCTCGCTACGTTGACAATCGATTACCACCTCCTTAAGCGTGAAATTGTTGTCTACCTAGTGAACCTTCGTCATCTGCTTCACTCCATTCCCATGGATGTATGTTTAGTGTCTCAGCTCGAGAGAGGTTGCTATGTCTCATTCCGTGAGTAATCCTGAGTTGTTCGATCTTCGAGAAGATCGATCCTTCTAGAGTTTTCCTTTCCTCTTCTTGTCATGATTAGCTGAAGTTCTCGGAGGAAGACATCGAGTCAAAGATGGTGATCGATTCAACGTTCATTTGAAGTGCAACCCGGATCATGAAGATTATACTAGTTTGGGTTCCCCCTTCACCTTACCCTACGCTTGAATCTCGGGACGAGATTTTTGTTTAGTGGGGGTGAGTTGTCACATCCCTAGCTTCTGGTAATGCTCTAGGCTAGCTTCATGTTTGCATCATGTCTAAATTTCTGAAACTTGAACTGAGGAAATTTGGAAGCCTCAAAATTTAAATAAAAGAAGGGCAAAAACCCTAAAAATCTCATTCATTGTTCCAAAATGCTCTTCTTAAATGTTTGATAATTTTTGGCAAGGGTTCTGGTCCCAACCAAAATATTGAACATTTTTAAGGATTTATTCTTGGGACTTTGAATTTAATTCATTAGCTATTTGAATTTGAATTATATTCATATAATTAGAATATAATTTCAAATACCCCTGAAATATTTTATGAGCTTTTGGAAAAGTCCATCTAGCAAAATAAAAATATTCAGAGGAGCTTTAGGCATTGTTTGAATTATTTTTAAATTCAAAACAGTGGCAAAACAAAATTAAATAAAACAAAGCAGAAGAAAAAAATAAAACAGAACAGAAAAATTAAAAAGGAGAGAAGCCCAGCCACTTACCTGACTTACCTGCCTGGCCCAGCTCCTCCAGCGCGGCCCAGCCCACCACCGCCGCTTCTCCCCCTGTCGTCTTCCTCCCCCTCGCCCCGAAGCTGCTCGGTGGCGCGCGCCCGAGAGCCCCGGCCACCTCCTGCTTACCTGCTCGCCGCTGGAGGCACCCGAGGGTGCCACGCACTCCCCTCGACCCCATCTCACTTCTCCCTCGCTCTCTGGACCTCCCTCCCCCTCGCTCCTCTGCTCCCCCCCCATGACCGAGAGCCACCGCCGACCTCGCTCGCAACCACCGTGGCCACCAGCCACCCTTCGCCCCTCCGCTGAGCTCAGGAGCTCCGCCTCGACCCCCTCTTCCTCCCCACCAAGCCAAGCCCCTCGGGAAGCTCTGCATCGCCTCCACGCCATCATCTTCGTCCTCGACCGCCGCCGATGGTTGCCGTCGATTCACCGCCGTTCGTGCTTCCCCGAGCTCGCTGACCCTCCCTGCATGATCCCCGTGAACCCCTGCTTCGTTTCCCCCTAACCCCATGTCCGATTTCGAGCTCTAGCCGCCCCTCTACCGGAGCCGAGATGCTCCGCCGCACGGGCTCGTCGCCGGCGAAGCCCCGGTGACCATTTGGTCACGGGCGTGCACCCGTTGTGCTTGCCGCGACCCATAAAGCCCCTCCAGCGCCTCAGCTCTCTCGTTTGTGAGCAGCACCGCCGAACCCGACCGCACCCGAACTCCGGCCGCCGCTCACGAGCTCGCCGTCGTCGGTACCGGCCACCACCGGCACGGCCACCACCACCGTTCAATGCGCACCAGCAAGGGCTCTCCAACGAGCCCAAGCACGGCCTCGCCCGTGCCCTGTAGCGCGTTTCCGATTCGCGCCGCCGCCTCGGGCCTCGCCGGCGTCATGTCGCCGGCAGGTTTGACCTGATCGACCTGGGGTTTGACCCCCCCAGGGTCGCTGACTAGTGGGGCCAGGCCCTGCTAATTTTAGTTAAATATTAACTAAACCTAATTAGCCACTAACACTGACCAGTGGGCCCCGACCCCCCTAATCCTTTAATTAAGCAAATAACCCCCTATTAACTAACTGTGACACTGACGTGTGGCCCCCACACGTCAGGTTTGACTCTGGGCGACCCAGTTGACCCGCTGACATCAGCATGACCTAGTGCTGATGCAATAAATCATTTCTGGATTTATTATTATTTCAGGAAATTCCAGAAAATGTTCAAAACTTCAAAAAATTCATAGTAATTCAACCGTAACTCAAAATTAAATAATTTATATATGAAAAATTATCAGAAAAATTCAAGGAATCCATCTGTACCATTTTCATGCATGTTAGAACAACTTATAGATGCTGTTTAGCACAAATCAATTAAATGGCATTTGAATAATCACATATGGAGTTTGAATTTGAATCTTGTATTCAAACCAACTTCATTTAATCTGTTGCTAGTTGCATTAGCTCAAAACACATTCATATTGCCATGTCATGAGCATGCATCATATTGTGCATTGCATTGATTGTATTTCTTCCTTGTTGCCGGTATCTGTTCCCTCCCGATAGACGATGTTCCGACGTTGTGATCATTGACACTGATGAAGACTCAATGTTATCTTCAGAAGTGCCAGGCAAGCAAAACCCCCTTGTTCATTCCGATACAATCCTACTCTCTCGCTCCTGCTCTCTTTTAATGCATTAGGACAACAACGATTCAACTATTACTTGCTGCGGTAGCTGAACCCCTTTATCATTTGCATGACCTGTCATTGCCACAGTAAATAGATGAAACCCACTAGTATGAGTAGGAGTTGTTTGAGCCATGTTGTGCCTACTCATTCATGTTTGTTGTCATGCCTGCTATTGCTTAGAGTTGACTCAGGTCTGATTCATCGGGGATGAATTAGAGGTGTGGGAACATGTCCTACTGTGTGTGAGCTAAGTGTGTGAACACGATTTGGTAAAAGGTAACGGTGAGAGGCCATGTAGGAGTACATGGTGGGTTGTCTCATTGAAGCCGTCCTCAGGAACTGAGTTCTGTGTTTGTGATCCATGATTCAGCTACTACCATACATTGGGCCCTGAAATATGACCCCGCTCGACTTCTTATTCACCCTAGTCCTCTGTCCAGGAGTTGCAAGTAGTTTCTGGTGTTTGTAGTATGCTGGAGGCCGTGGACAGCGCTGACCATAGGGGTGGGCTGTGATGCGGTAGGAACGTGGCCGGGTATACCGGGCGCCTGTTTGGTGTCACGGAACCCTGTTCACATCGTTTGAGGCTGTGAGCGAAACTCCGGCCGGATCTCCTCATGGATGGAACCCAAATAGGCGATAAACCTGGACTAGAGACTTGAGTGTTTAGGTAGGTCGTGGTCTACACCCACGTCGGCTTTCGCTTGAAGTCTGCCGAGCACATGTCGTGTGCAGACGCTAAGTGGTGGAAACATGTATGAAGAAGTACACCCCTGCAGGGTTAATATCATCTATTCGAATAGCCGTGTCCGCGGTAAAGGACTTCTGGGTTGCTTATATCAGTTCATAGACAAGTGAAAGTGGATACTCTAAAATACGCAAGATAAGTGTGAGTGCTATGGATGGCGTTCTCGTAGGGAGACGGGAGCGGATCCATAGTGGTGTATTGATATGGTGAATATGTGGACTCGTGTGCGCCACCTCAAAAGAGTTGCTTGCAGTCGTAGTTTAGGATAGCCACCGAGTCAAAGCTGGCTTGCTGCAGTTAAACCCCACCATCCCCTTGTTGATAATGATGCATATGTAGTTAGTTCTGATGTAAGTCTTGCTGGGTACATTTGTACTCACGTTTGCCTATTTTATGTTTTTCCAGAGAGACTTCGGTCTCACTATTAGTTCCACGTGGACTTCGACGTTTAGCTTGTTACCTCAGCTACGGTTTTGTGCCTCGGCAGGATTTGGTAGATAGTCAGGCTTCTCAGCCTTTTTCATTTATAGATGTCTGTACTCAGACATGATAGCTTCCGCTTGTGCTTTGATATGTATGCTCTGAATGTTGGGTCATGAGACCCCTGTTTGTAATATCTCGCTCCTCGGAGCCTATTGATTAAATACTTGAGTTATAGAGTCATGTTGTGATGCCATGTTGTATTTGCACATATCGAGCATATTGTGTGTATGTTATTGAAATGCTTGGTATGTGTGGCATCTGACTATCTAGTTGTTTATTCTTAGTAGCCTCTCTTACAGGGAAATGTCTCCTAGTGTTTCCACTGAGCCATGGTAGCTTGCTACTGCTCCGGAACACTTAGGCTGGCCGGCATGTGTCCTTCTTCGTTCCTATGTCTGTCCCTTCGGGGAAATGTCACGCGATGAATACCAGAGTCCTGTTAGCCCGCTACAGCCCGGTTCACCGGAGTCCTGCTAGCCCAGTGCTACAGCCTGGATTCACTCGCTGATGACCGACACGTTCGATGCTGGGTCATGGATGCCTGTCCCTGTAAGTTTGTGCCACTTTGGGTTTACGACTAGCCATGTCAGCCCGGGCTCCTTATCATATGGATGCTAGCGACACTATCATATACGTGTGCCAAAAGGCGCAAACGGTCCCGGGCAAAGGTAAGGCGACACCCGTGGGAATACCGTGCGTGAGGCCGCAAAGTGATATGAGGTGTTACATGCTAGATCGATGTGGCATTGAGTCAGGGTCCTGACAATAGATAAGTATTTCCCTCAGTTATGAAAGCAAGGTTATCAATCCAGTAGAAGAACCAAGCAACACTACGTAAACAACACCTGCACACAAAGAACAAATACTTGCAACCTAATGCGTAGAGGGGTTGTCAATCCCTCGACCGTTATGAGCAAGATTAAAAGATATATTATTCGATAGATAGATCTGACAAAAATACAAAATAAAATAAAATAAATAAAATTGCAGCAAGGTATTTTTGGTGTTAATATATGATAGAAAATATACCCGGGGGCCATAGTTTTCACTTGAGGCTTCTCTCAAGAAAATAGCATACTGTGGGTAAGCAAATTACTGTTGGGCATTTGAGAGAAAAGAAAATAATTTTTGTGATATCCAAGGCAATGATCATGTATATAGGCATCACGTCTGAGATAGGTAGACCGAAATGATTTTGCATCTACTATAATTACTCCACATATCGACCGCTATCCAGCATTGCGTTTAGTATATTAAGTTCATGAAAGAACGGACTAACGCCTTAAGCAAGATGACATGATGTAGACAAGATAAACTCACGGATGATATAAATCCCATTTTGTTACCCTTAATAGCAATGATACATGCGTGTCATGACTCTTTCTGTCACTGAGATTGAGCACTGCAAGATCGAATCCATCACAAAGCATCCCTACCCAGGGCATGATAAGCAATCTAGTTGGCCAAACCAAACCAATAAATCGGAGAAGAAATACACGGCTATAATAATCTTGCATAAAAGAGTTCAGAGAAAACTCAAATAATATTCATGGATAGATCTGATCATAAACTCACAATTCATCGTATCCCAGCAAACACACCGCAAAAAGTCATTACTTCAAATAGATCTCCAAGAACACCAAGGAGAACACTGTATTGAAGATCAAAAAGAGATAATAAGTCATCTAGCTACTAACTAGGGACCCATAGGTCCGTGGTAAGCTACTCACACATCATCGGAGGGGCAGCAAGGATGATGAAGAACCCCTCCGTGACCGTTTCCCCCTCTGGCAGAGTGTCGAAAAAGGCCTCTAAATTGGATCTCGGGGGTCTAGAACTCGCGGTGGTGGAAAAAGTTTTTCCTGGACTCCCTGGTATGTTTTGTAATTTTAGGATATTTATAGAGCTGGATGTAGGTCAAACGGAGGCTTGTGGGCCCCATTACCCACCAGGGTGTGCTAGAGGCCCCTTGCGTGCCATGTTACTTAATTAGTGGGCCACTCATTCGTCTTCTCGTTCCCTCCAGAAACATCCAGGGTCTCTTATTTTCAGAAAAAAATCTCCAAAAAGTTTTGTGGCATTTGGACTTCGTTTGGTACTGATATCCTGCAAAGTCGAAAACAAGCAAAAAACAACAACTAGCACTGGGCACTAAGTTAATTGGTTTGTCCCAAAAAATGATA
Organism: Triticum dicoccoides; assembly: GCF_002162155.2. Taxonomy (NCBI): domain Eukaryota; kingdom Viridiplantae; phylum Streptophyta; class Magnoliopsida; order Poales; family Poaceae; genus Triticum; species Triticum dicoccoides. Next base: position 248,544,544 of record NC_041390.1, on the reverse strand, counting down.
TAAAGTTTCTTGTAAATGTATATAAAACATCCAAGATTGATAATATAATAGCATGGAACAATAAAAAATTATAGATTCGTTGGAGACGAATCATGTCTCCATGCTGCGACCTGTGTTAGTGTCTTCTTTCAAGCGAGTTCTGTCAGCAGTCAAACATTGAGTGGCATGTGCGCTATTTCTAGATTAGTAGGCTGCACCCTCTAAAATTATCTTCTCTCCTGAGAACGCTGAATGTAACAAGTTTGGCATAGCAAAGAGGAAGAAATCTGCACCTATTGTGGATATTGCTGTCAGGCGCTGCACCAGAGGTTGAGTTAAGCGAGATGGTTTCAAAAATGTGGTCTTTGAAGAGCTGTTGCTACTTCTTGAGCTTGCGTTGGTTTTTTCGTTGAAGAGGAAAGGGTGATGCAGAAAATTAGAGACAAGTATTTCCCTTAGTTGAGAATCAAGGTATCAATCCAGTAGGAGGAACACACAAGCCACCAATAATTGCACCTACACAAATAAACAAATACTTGCACCCAATGCGATAAAAAGGGGTTGTCAATCCCTTCACGGTTACTTGCAAGGATTAGCTCGGATAGTGATAGATATAAGAGATAAGTAAAAGTGCAAAATAAAATAAAAGTAAATAAATTGCAGAATGGCACTTTTGTGTTTTTGATTTTATAGATCTGGAAATAATATGTTAAAAGATAGACTTGGGGGCCATAGTTTTCACTAGAAGCTTCCCTCTTGAAAGAAATCATACGGTGGGTAAACAAATTACTGTTGAGCAATTGATAGAAAAGTGCATAGTCATGATGGTATCTAAGGCAATGATCATGTATATAGGCATCACGTCCATGACAAGTAGACCAACTACTGCCTGCATCTTCTACTATTACTCCACACATCGACCTCTATCCAGCATGCATCTAGTGTATGAAGTTAAAACAAGAACGGAGTAACGCCTTAAGCAAGCTGACATGATTTAGAGGGATATATCGAATCAATATGAACAAACCCCATATTTTCATCCTTAATGGCAACAATACAAATACGTGTCATGTCCCTTTTTTTACTGGGAATAAGCACCACAAGATCGAACCCATTACAAAGCACCTCTCCCATTGCAAGAAAAATCAATCTAGTTCGCCAAACCAAATCAATAGATCGGAGAGAAATACTAATCTATATTAATCATGCATAAAGAGTTTAGAGAAGACTCAAATAATATTCATAGATAACCTGATCATAAACCCACAATTCACCAGATCCCAAAAAACGCACCACAAAAGAAATTACATCGAATAGATCTCCAAGAACATCGAAGAGAACATTGTATTGAAGATCAAAGAGAGATAAGAAGCCATCTAGCTACTAGCTATGGAATCGTAGGTCTGCGGTAAACTACTCACACATCATTGGAAGGGCAGCAAGGTTGATGTAGAAGCTCTTCATCATCGAATATCCCTTCAGCAGAGTGCGAAAAAGGTCCCCAAATGGGATCTCATGAAGACAGAAATTTTCAGTGGTGGGAAAGTATTTTTGGTGTTCCCTCTGGTCTACGGGGAATATTTGGGTATATATAGAAGAAACATTAGGTTTGGAAGTGCCATGGGGGTGTTGGGGATATAACTATTGGGTATAACCCGCCCAGGAGGGGTCGGGTTATCCCCATGGCGGTTCATCTAGACGAAGCCCACAAGTATGTGAAGGTGACGGTTCATGAAGCAGGCATGTGAAGGAGCCCAAACCAAGAGCCGGCTTAAGGCCCATGATTATAAACTGCCATGTATATATAACTTGTGTTATAAGGCATGTAAGACAAGTCACCGAGCCGAACATGTTTGTATGAGCCGGCCAGGACTCTGTAGGCCGCAGGGCGTCAACCCGTGTATATAAGGGGACGACCCTGCAGCGGCTTAGGGCAAGAAACAACAAGTCGAAAGCCAGCCAAAGTGTATTTGCTCCCTGGTAATCGAAACCCTAGCAATACCACCTCAGACTGGAGTAGGCTTTTACCATCACCGTAAGGGGCCGATCTAGTATAAACTCTCAGTTTCCTTTGTCCCGTTTAACCCCTTTAAGCTAACCTTGTCGCAATGGCTCCACAACTAAGTCTTACGAGGACAGTTGCCGTGACAATTCCACAACAGTTGGCGCCCACCATGGGGCCAGCGCATGGTGGTTTTGATTTCTTAAAGGGCGGCTTCGAAGGGCTCAAGGGATACGCTGTGGGCCGGGTGACCAAGAGTCGTCACGGCAAGCTCTACATCGATGATGCAGGATGGGGCCCCGAGGCCGGCTGAATTGAGTATGGGTACCGGGTTCCCATCGGCAGAATCCACGTCTTCATTTGCAACATCGGCGAACCGGGCCCTGAGCCGGACATTTGCACTAACATCATCGAGATGGCTCAGCGTGCACGACCCGCCCGGGTTCAACCCGCCATAAAGCATGTCTTCGTTGGGTTCACCCATGGGGCTGAGTTGGAAGGCTCTGTGTCTCGCGGTCAGACGGCCATCTACTCTGATGATGAGTCACCTACGGGCGAGACCAACTCAATGTATCAGCTACAAGACGGGCGGCTCGGGGGCTGTTCCGATGGCGACAGTATTCCGGACCCCCGTGAGCTGCCAAACAGGGTGGCGATCTTCATGGTTGGCACCCAACTGGTTGTTGGTTCGACAGCCGCTGTGGCTATGTCTTCTAGTGCAGTAGCGGTAACAACAGTCGGGGCTTGCGGTTCAGCGCACCCGCCGACTCAAGTTTTAACAGATCTGTTGGATGCTCTAACGCCTCTGATGGAGGTTGAGGTAACCCCAGACAACCAGGAGCAGCACAAGGCAGAAGTAGCTAAGTTGCATGATGAGATAGCGCAAGCCAAGGCGGAATTGGCGGTAGATAATGCCAGGATGGCTGCAGAGCGGGCCATTTTAAGTGCCCAAGCACAGCGGATACAAGCAGATTCATACGGGCACACGGTGTATCAGAATGCGTCAAACAAAGTTTTGAGGAGAAAATACCGAAGTTGTCTGCCCTCAGTTTATGAGTCAAGGGACATCTTTAACACCCCTAGAGCTGGGGCCAGTAACCCGCCGGTGGTGAATCAGATGACTGAAGCACTAGGCGTTGGGGTGCCGGGTCAGCCGCGCGTGACAAGTTCTTCACATATGAACAACACCACGCGTCAACACATGGTAACACCATCGGGTCATTATTCCACCCCTTTGGACAACATGATTGAAGCAGGGACACGACTGGCGGCTTTACCAGCCAAGGGTGAGACTCCGACGGTGGTTGAAACCCGAAGGGCCAGGGAGCTCCTTCAAACGGCTTTGGTGCAGCAACCGGCTTATTCTTATAGCCGTGACCGGATTCATTCAACCCCTCATCCAAGCCGGAGCTATAGTAGGCATATTGACTCACCAGCTGTTTCGAGTATAGAGCGGCACCGTAACCAGCCTCATGGGCATGACCCAGTGCGCAATGGTTTTAATGCACATGATTTGGTCGACCAGGGCAGAGCACGTCGGGAGGCTGAACTGGTGGCTCAGCTGGCGGCTCATCAGCACGCGCTGGCTTACCCGACGGCTTCATTTGAGGAAGGTGTAACTTCAAAGGCTTTCGGTGTGCCGTGTCTAACAGCGACTCTACGAAATGGGCGTCTGCCCAAGGACTTCAAAGGCCCTCGTAAGGTGCCTAATTACACAGCAGATCAGCTCCCTGAGGCATGGGTGGAGAGTTATGAGATGGCCATGGAGATGCTGGATGTTAGTGAAGCTGCGTACGCTAAGTATTTCACCATGATGTTAGAAGGGACGGCTCGAACCTGGTTGAAGGGACTGCCGGCTAACTCCATTGGATCATGGGCGGAGTTGAAGGCCCGGTTTATCCAGAATTTTAAATATACATGCAAATAGCCCATGTCGATCGTGGATTTGGTTTCTTGCGTTCAGGCTGAGGGAGAGTCCACGACTAGCTGGGTGCGCCGGGTCTCGACTATCATACATTCTTCAGATAAAATCAATGTCAGCTCAGCGGTTCTAATGTTGGTGAAAAATTGCCGTTTTATTCCACTTAAGCAGAAGCTTGGGCAACTTAAGCGTCGTTGCAATGACATGGGGGAGCTTATGGCGGCTCTTGTTAAGTATGCCGACTCTGATGGTACCAAGGACCCCGACTCTGAGGATGAGAGATCGGGAAAGGGAAAGAAGAGTAGCGGCATGAAGGGGCAGCAGTACAACCCTACCAGTCAGGGCAGCAACGATAAGTGGAAGGCTGAGGATTTAGTGGCTAACACCGATGCGCACAATTATAACCAGGGTCATAAGGGACCACCGGCTCAAGGGACAAGGTTTGACCTTGATGTAGTATTAAATCAGCCATGTCAAAAACACGGAACGGAACAGAAGCCGGCTGCTCATCTATGGAAAGATTGCAGCATAAGTAGAAGCTTTAGTGAGTCCATCCAACACAACCGTGGCCCGAACGGCGGTTCAGGGTCTGGCTCTCATGGTCCGGGTCATGGAGGGGGGCGGTTCAAATTTCGGGTATCAAGGCCACGGCAACCAAGGTAATTACAACCAACAGAATTATCAGGGGAATTAGCAGCAGCAATAGTCTGGTTATCAGAGTAACCCGAAGCAACTGAATAGTGGGCAATACCACGTCTTCACCACCAGTTTGTTTAAGTGGGATCAGAAGCTTCACAAGAAAGTTGTGAATGCTGTTGAACCGGCGGTGCCACGTTATTTACGGTGGTCAGAGCAGCCTATTGTGTGGAGCCGTGAGGATCATCCACCCCGGGTTGATAATCCGAGTCACCTGGCACTGGTGGTGGCACCACTGGTCGGAGGTTATAAGTTTACTAAGGTACTCATGGATGGAGGTAGCGGCATTAACATGCTTTATTATGCGACCTTCCGTCGCATGGGACTGACGGATAAGAATCTTAAGCCGTTAAACACTATTTTTCATGGTGTGGTACCGGGTAAGTCAGCCTACCCAGTGGGTAAGATATCTTTGGAAGTTGCCTTTGGAGATGAGCATGATTCCAGGTCCGAGACTTTCACTTTCAAAGTGGTCAAGATCAAGAGCCCTTACCATGCTTTGTTTGGGTGGCCATCTCATGCCAAGTTCATGGCAAGGCCTTGTTATGTTTACTTGCAGCTTAAGATGCCGAGTTATAAAGGCACCGTCATAGTATACGGGAGTCCCAAGGTGGCCTTGGAGTGTGAGGAAGGTGATGCGGCTTATGCTAAATCGGTTTGTGCAACAGAGGAGCTGAAATTTTACAAGGATAATGTTGACCCGACAGACATGACGTCCTTGAAAAATCCAACTACAGAGCATGATCCTTTGTTAAAATTTAAGTCGGCAGATGACACTAAATTGGTTGACTTCGTTCCTGGGGACCCATCTAAGCAGTTCAGCATCAGCGCTAACATGGATCCGAAATAGGAAAGCGCGCTCATCGAGTTCATCCATGAGAACCGGGACATCTTTGCATGGAAGCCTTCAGACATGCCGGGTGTACCGAGGGAACTTGCTGAGCACACTTTTAATATTGATCCAAAGTTCAAGCCGGTCAAGCAATTCCTCCATCATTTTAATGAGGAGTGTCGGAAGGCCATTGGTGAAGAAGTGTCCCAGCTCTTAGCGGCCTGGTTTATTGTTGAAGTTTTTCATCCTGAGTGGTTGGCTAACCCGGTGTTGGTGCTTAAGAAGAATGGCACTTGGTGGATGTGTGTGGATTACATGGACTTAAACAAGGCTTGTCTGGCTGATCCGTTTGCTCTCCCTCGTATTGATCAAATCATTGATGCTACGGCAGGTTGTGAGCATTTGAGTTTTTTGGATTCTTATTCTGGTTATCATCAAATCAAGATGTCTGGTAAAGACCAGGAGAAAATAGCTTTTATTACTCCGTTTGGAGCCTTCTGCTATGTATCTATGCCCTTTGCAACCAATAGTGCCCAGGCGACTTACCAGCGGTGTATGCAAAATTGCCTTCACAATCAGATCGGGCGTAATGTTCATGCTTACATGGATGACATTATGGTGAAGTCAAGGAAAAAAGAGACCTTGATTGATGATTTGAAGGAGACATTTGACAATCTCCGGATCTACAAGATGATGCTTAACCCGGCCAAGTGTGTTTTTGGTGTACCAGCGGGCAAGCTTTTGGGTTTTCTGGTTTCTAACAGAGGCATTGAAGCTAACCCGGAGAAGATCAAAGCCATTACTTCTTTCGCTAAACCAGCATGTGTTAGTGATGTTTAGCGTTTGGCGGGTCGTATTGCGGCCTTGAGCCGGTTCATAAGCCGGTTAGGGGAGAAGGCTTTCCCTCATTATCAGATGATGAAGAAGACAGATCACTTCGTTTGGAGTGATGCTACTGATCAAGCATTTGAGGATTTGAAGAAACAGTTGGCTGAGCCGCCCGTTCTTGCTCCTCCTGTTGATAAGGAGCCTCTATTGTTATATGTGGCTGCTAATAGCTGAGCCGTCAGTGTAGCCATTGTGGTGGAAAGGAAAGAGGCAGGCAAGGAATAACTGGTTCAATGGCCGGTTTACTACATCAGTGAGGTACTTATTGAGACCAAGCGAAGGTATCCGCACTGGCACAAGCTTGTGTATGGGGTTTTTATGGCAAGCCGGAAGCTTAAGCAATATTCTCTGGGTCACCCCATTACTGTGGTCAGCTCTGCTCCTTTGGGGGACATAATCCAAAATAGAGAAGCCACGGGCCGGATTGCCAAGTGGGTCATTAAGCTTGGGCCCCATGGTTTGAAATATGTGCCTCGTACGGCCATCAAGTCACAAGCACTCGTGGATTTTATCAATGATTGGACAGAATTGCAGGCACCTAAGGAAAATCCAGATAACACATATTGGACTATTCATTTTGGTGGATCCAGGCAGTTGGAAGGCTCGGGGGCTGGAGTTGTCTTCACTTCCCCACGAGGTGATAAATTTTCTTATGTTCTTCGGTTAATGCTCTCTTGTACTAACAATGCAGCTGAGTATGAGGCCTTGCTTCACGGTCTTCAGATGGCCAAGGAGATGAACTTAAGCCGGGTGAGGTGTTTCAGCGATTCAGATCTGGTGGCTCAACAGGTTTCTATCACTTGGGATTGTAAGGATCCAATCATGGCGGCTTATCGTTGAGAGGTTAACGCTATTGTGGGTGTCACATCCCTAGTTCTGGTATGACCTAAACTAGCTAGTCATGTGTGCATCATGTTTAAATTTCAATGAATTTGAAATGGGGACATGTGAAAGCCTTAGAAATCATTTCCGAAAATGACCAAGATAAAAATTGCTTCAAATAGGTCCAAGAAAATGTTCACGTTTCTCCCTGAAGATATTGGCCAGAGCTAAAATTCAAACCAATATTTTTAGGTGATGATAAATATTTATTTTGAGCATTTGGAGTTAATGCAATAACTATTTGCATTGGATTTACATTTGCTATATATTTAATATAAGTCCAATAATTCTGTAAATTTGTGTGGGGCTCTGGAATAGATCGACTAGCCCACACAATATTTATCAGAAGCAGTAAATTTGATTTAGTTTGAAAACTAAATCGAAAACAAATTACAGAAAATAGAAACAGAACAAAATAGAAAAAAACAGAGAGAGAGAGAGAGAGAGAGAGAGAGAGAGGAAAACCCACCTGGCACTTACCGCAGCCCACTGGCCAGCCCAATGCTGTGCAGCCCAGCTGCCAGTCATCGCCTACCTCGCGCCAAAAGGACGCGAGGCGCGTGGTCGCCATGCGTCGGCCACCTCCTACTTGCCGCTTGCTCCTGGACGTCGCTAAGTGCGCCACGCAGACCCCCAAAGCCTTCACATTCGCTTCCCCCCCTCTGTTCGTCCTCTCCCTCGCCCTCTCGCCCGACCCGAGCGCCCCCGTCGCCTCCGCTCGCCACTGCCGTCCCTAGCGCCACTCCCGCTGTGGCCATCGGCTCCGCCACATCACCCTGGAGCTCCAAGCCTACGGACGCAAGCCTGGAAGCCCTGGAACGTCGCCGGCATCGTCATGTTCACCGTCGGGCACCGGAGATTGTCGGCGCTGATTCGTCATCCACGGGGCCTCCCCGAGCTCGCTGACCCCCTCTCCGACACCGCTGTGAGCCTCTCCGTCGTCCTCCCATCTCTGTTTTGTCATTCGTGCATAGTAGCCTGCGCCCTCTCGGAGCTGAACTCCGGCCACCGCCTAGCTTCTCGTCGCCGCCTACTCCGGCCACCCCAGCCGCTATCGCTCGCCTAGTTGGATGCAGTGCACCTTCAGCTACCCGAAGATGCAAACCACTTGCAAAACCGAGCCCCGTAGAGGTTTTCCGGCGACCTTCCGGTGCGGCTTGAGGTCGCCGCCTGCCAACTCTGGTGTGCCAATGTGGCCGCGTGATTAGTGCTAATCACTGCCAGCTAACCACCCAACAACCACTCACAGTGGGCCTCGTAGCGAGTCAAACCACGAGTCAATGCGGGATTAGCCACTCTGTCACTGAACAGTGGGCTCGACAGGTCAGGTTTGACCTGGACCAGCCGTGTTGACCGCTGACATCACAGTGATGTCATGCTAACGTAGTAATTCCTTTCTGGAATTTAAATAAATATTAAATGGTTTATTTATTTCAGGAAATGTTACAAACTTCTAAAAATCATATAAAATCAACCGTAACTCCAAATGAAATAATTTATATATGAAAAATTATCAGAAAAATTCAATCTATCCATCTGTACCATTTTCATGCATGTTGGAACAACTTATAGTTGCTGAATTGGACAAAAAAGTAAATGGAATTTGAATTTCATGTATGGGGTTTAAATTTGAATCTTGTGTTCAAACCAACTCCATTTAAATTGCTGCTAGTTGCATTAGCTCAAATCATGACATGTTGCCATGTCATTATTATGCATCATAATTGTTGCATCGCATTGATCATGTTCTTCCTTGTTTGCCGGTATTTGTCCCCTCTCAGTGGATGTGGTTCTAACGATAAGATTGATGACACCGATGAAGAACTATATTATCTTTAGAAGTGCCAGGCAAGCAAAACCCCCTTGTTCATTCTGATACAATCCCGCTCTCTCACTCCTGTTCACTTTTACTGCATTAGAACAACAAGGATTCAGCTGTTACATGATGCGCAGTTGAACCCCTTTCCTTTGCATGACCTATCATTGCCACATTAAATAGATGGCACCCACTGGCATGAGTAGGAGTTGTTTGAGCCCTGATGTGCCTACTCATTCATGCTTGTTGTCATGCCTGCTACTGCTTAGAGTTGAGTCAGGTCCAATTCATCGGGGATGAATTGGAATATGGTGAACATGTCCTACTGTTGAGAGCTAAGTGTGTGAACACGTTTTCATAATGGTAGCGGTGAGAGGCCACATAGGAGTACATGGTGGGTTGCCTCATTGAAGCCATCCTCAGGAACTGAGTTCTGTGTTTGTGATCCATGAACAACTACTACCACATGTTGGGCCCTGAAATATGACCCCGCTCGACTTATTAACCCCCCTTGTCCTCTGTCCTGGAGTTGCAAGTAGTTTCTAGTGTTTGTAGTATGCTGGAGGCCATGTGCAGCGCTGACCCGAGGGGTGGGCTGTGATGCGGAAGGCACCTGGCACGGTGTACCGGGACGCCCGGTTGGTGCCTCGGGAACCCTGCACACATCGTTCGGGGCCGTAAGTGGAAACCTCACCCGGACTTGCTTCGGATGGAACCTGAATAGGCGATAAACCTGGACTAGGGACTTGTGTGCTTAGGCAGGTCGTGGTTTACACCCACGTTGGCTTTCTCTTGAATTCTGCTGAGCAGATGTCGTGTGCAGACGCTAAGTGGTGGAAACATGTGTGCAGAAGTACACCCCTGCAAGGTTATAAATGATCTATTGGAAATAGCCGTGTACACGGTAAAGGACCTGTCGGTTGCCTATACAGTTCATAGACAAGTGAAAGTGGATACTCTAAAATGCGCAAGATAAGCGTGAGTGCTATGGATGGCGTTCTCGTAGGGAGACGGGAGCGGATCCATAGTGGGGTATTGATTGGTGAATATGTGGACTTGTGTGCACCACCCCAAAAGAGTTACTTGCATACGTAGTTCAGGATAGCCACTGAGTGAAAGATGGCTTGCTGTAGTTAAACTCCACCACCCCCTTTGTTTATACTGATGCATATGTAGCTAGTTCTGATGTAAGTCTTGCTGGGTACATTTGTACTCACATTTGCTTAATTTATGTTTTTGCAGAGAGACTTCAGTCTCACTAGTAGTTCCGCGTGGAATTCGACATTTAGCCTGTTACCTCAGCTACGATATTGTTCCCTCGGAAGGGTCTTGTAGATAGTCAGGCTTCTCAGCCTTTTCATTTGTAGTTGTCTATACTGAGACAAGTTAAGCTTCCGCTTGTGCTTGTTGCTTGTATGACTTGAATGCTGGGTCATCAGACCCATGTTTCTAATATCTGGCTCTTTGGGGCTAATGAATAAATACTTTGAGTTGTAGAGTTTTGTTGTGGTGCCCGGTTGTATTTGCACATATCGAGCATATTGTGTGTATGATTTGAAATGCTTGGTATGTGTGGGATCCGACAACCTAGTTGTTTATCCTTGGTAGCCTCTCTTACCGGGAAATGTCTCCTAGTGCTTCCACTGAGCCATGGTTGCTTGCTACTACTTCGGAACACTTAGGCTGGCCGACATGTGTCCTTCTTCGTTCGTATGTCTGTCCCTTCGGGGAAATGTCACACGGTGTCTACCGGAGTCCTGCTAGCCTGCTACAGCCCGGATTCACTCGCTGATGACTGACACGTTCGTTGCTGGGTCATGTATGCCTGTCCCTGTATGTTAGTGCCACTTTGGGTTTACGATTAGTCATGTCGGCCTGGGTTCTCTGTCTTATGGATGCTAGCGACACTATAATATACGTGAGCCAAAAGGCGCAAATGGTCTCGGGCCAAGTAAGGTGGCACCCGTGGGAATACCCTGCGTGAGGTCGCAAAGTGATATGATGTGTTACATGCTAGATCGGTGTGACTTAGGATCGGGGTCCTGACAGTGGGTCACTTCAAAGGTTACCAAGTTGAGCATATTGATCGCAGGAAGAACGAGGCGGCCGACACTTTAAGCCGGTTAGGGTCTCAATGTAAGCCCGTCCCACCTAACACCTTCCTAGATGTTGTGCTTAACCCTTTGGTCAAGTTGCCTATAGAGGAGGATCTTGCTGTTCCTGACCCGGAAGCACAGTTGGTGGCGGCTCTTCATGCTATTGTTGATTGGACAATGTCGTATCTGGCTTACATGACCCAGGGTGAGCTACCTGAAGATGAGATTTTAGCCAGGCAGATAACCCGGTGATCTAAGTCAATGACGATTGTGAATGGGGAGTTGCACCATCGAAGTGTTACAGGGGCGTTTCAACATTGTGTTTCACCTGAAGAAGGTTGTGAGATTCTGTAAGAGATTCATGAAGGAGATTGTGGTCATCATGCCGACTCTAAATATCTTGTTGCCAAGGCTTTTCGTCATGGTTTTTATTGGTTGACGGCTCACGCTGATGTTGTGGATTTGGTCAGCAGATGTGACGGTTGTCAGAAATTTTCACGGCGAGCTCATGTTCCGGCTCAAGAATTGAGGATGATTCCAATTACTTGGCCGTTTGCAACTTGGGGGCTTGATATGGTTGGGCCTTTTAAGAGGTACCCAGATAAAAAGACCCACCTTTTGGTGGCGGTGGACAAGTTCACTAAGTGGGTTGAAGCAGAGCCAATTAGCAAGTGTGATGTCGCAACGACAGTTAAATTTATCAAGAAGGTGATTTTCCGTTTTGGTTTTCCCCATAGTGGTACTAATTTGTCTAAAGGTGCCATGAAAGAATTTTGTTAACAAGAGCATATTCGACTTGATGTATCCTCTGTGACTCACCCCCAGTCCAATGGTCAAGCGGAACGAACTAATCAAGATATTCTGCGAGGTATCAAGCCCCGACTTATGGTTCCTTTGCAAAGAATGTCGGGCTGTTGGGTGGAGGAGTTACCCTCAGTATTATGGAGTATCACTACAATCCCTAACAGATCCATGGGTTACACTCCTTTTTTCATGGTTTATGGGGCAGAGGCGGTTCTCCCAAGTGACATCCGTCACGATTCACCCCGGGTGGCGGCTTACATTGAAGCTGACAATGAACAAGCATGACAAGACACTTGACATGTTAGATGAGGAGCGTGATATTGTTGCGGCTCGTTCGGCGATTTACCAGCAAGATCTGCGTCGTTATCACAGCCACCGGGTCAAAACCAGAACATTTCAAGAAGGCAATTTGGTGCTCCGACTCATCCAGGATCAAACGGATATGCATAAACTATCACTGCCTTGGGAAGGACCTTTTGTGGTCAGCAAGAATCTGCATAATGGGTCTTATTACCTTATCGATGTTCGAAACCACAAGGACTCACGCACATCGGAGGAGGAGACCCATCGGCCATGGAACATTGCTCATCTTCGACCTTACTATACTTGAGCCACTGGCTCTCATGATGTACATAATCCGATGGTGTATATATTATAGACAGTATAATAAAGTCGGCATCCCTGATAATTTAGGGCCTCTGTCATTTCACTTCCTTGAAGCTGAGTCTTTATCATCTTCTTACACGTTCATTTAGGAGGCTTCGCGCCCAAACTGTACGGACCAATGAGAGTTGGATGCGCAACACAACTCAAACATAGGTCCCTAACGAAGCATGATTAGTCAGTATGTCACTTGGGGGTGTCTTGTCCAAACATAGCCGTATTCGACCAAAGAGAACATAGCGTTACTACTGTAGGCATGTCCCAGTAGGGGTAATCTTTACACATCCCATGTACTGAATAAGAAAGAAGTACAAAGTTGGCTTACAATCGCCACTTCACACAATACATGATTAAAGCATTACATCATCCAGATACAATCAAGGTCCGAGTATGGAACCAAAATAAAAGAAGACCACCCCTAATGCTATAGATCCCCGATCGCCCTGACTGGGCTCCACTACTTGAACAACAGGAAATGGAAACAACATAAGGAACACGATCTTCATCGAGCTCCTCCTTGAGCTTGGTTGCGTCACCTGCACGGTATCATCGGCACCTGCAAACTGGTTTTGGAAGTATTTGTGAGTCACGGGGACTGAGCAATCTCACACCCTCGCGATCAAGACTATTTAAGCTTTTGGGTAAGGAAAAAGGTATGAGGTGGAGCTGCAGCAAGCATTAGCATATATGGTGGCTAACATATGCAAATGAGAGCGAGGAGAGAAGGCAAAGCACGTTCGAGAATCTATGATCAAGAAGTGATCCTAGACTACTTACGCTCAAGCATAACTCCAACATCGTGTTCGCTTCCCGGACTCTGAGTCATCAAGGCGGTTGATGCCTTTTAATTAAGATAAGTTTCAGGTTTTCTACAACTGGACATTAACAAATTCCCATCTGCCCATAACCACGGGCACGGCTTTCGAAAGTTCAAATCCCTGCAGGGGTGTCCCAACTTAGCCCATCACAAGCTCTCACGGTCAACGAAGGATATTCCTTCTCCCAAGACAACCCGATCAGACTCGGAATCCCGGTTACAAGACATCTTGACAATGGTAAAACAAGACCAGCAAAGCCACCCGAATATGCCGACAAATCCCGATAGGAGCTGCACATATCTCGTCCTCAGGGCACACCGGATTGTCCAAGGTTCCCATTATTCAAGGCGAACTGTCAAGGGGTTCCCATTATAACCCAACGTGTAAGGAACGCAAAAATCAAGGAACATAACACCGGTATGACGGAAACTAGGGCAGCAAGAGTGGAACAGAACACCGGGCATAAGGCCGAGCCTTCCACCCTTTACCAAGTATATAGATGCATTAATTAAATAAGAGATATTGTGATATCCCAACAATAAACATGTTCCAACAAGGAACAAACTCCATCTTCACCTACAACTAGCAACGCTATAAGAGGGGCTGAGCAAAGCGGTAACATAGACAAACAACGGTTTGCTAGGACAAGGTGGGTTAGAGGTTTGACATGGCAATATGGGAGGCATGATAATCAAGTGGTAGGTATCGCAGCATAGGCATAGAAAAAGAGCGAGCAACTAGCAAGCAAAGATAGAAGTGATTTCGAGGGTATGGTCATATTGCCTGAGATCCCGTAAGGAAGAAGAACGAGTCCATGAAGAAGAAAAACGGACGTAGTAGAACGGATCCTTACAAACGCGACGTTATCGGAACTAACCCGAAGAAGAAACACCGGAAAGAAGCAAACAACAAAGTAAACAACCACCACATAAACATGGCATGATGCACAACCAAGTATGATGCATGTCCGGTTTAAATATGCATCACATGGCAACGTGCAACAAACAAAACTACAAATTAAGTGGAGCTCAATATGCAACGGGTTGCATATTGATGAAACACCACAACAATTATTTAGTTCTCTCCCGGTTAGGTACTCAACAATACTAAATGTTGGTTAACATGGCAAGAGGTGAGGCATAACAAAACTACACCATCTAAACAATTTAAATGGGGCCAGATATAACAAATAACGAATCCGGTAAATCCCCATATGCCTTAGTAATTTATTGCAACAACAATCCAAACATTTTAATTGTTGTTATCATGATGCAGATGACATGAACACGTTTATGCAATTCTTATTAAAAGTTGACAAGAGCGTTATGAAGCATTTGTCACCGTGGTGGAAAGGAAAGGGGTGTCACGGCAACGATAACGAAAATGGTGCCATGCAGCATTTCAGTTCTGGTAACTCGATTGAGATACTGATGCAAAGGAGAAGTGTGCAGATGCGTGCAAAAGATGATGGGGCGCTCCCGGATTCCGGTGTCCCACGAGTTGGCAACAAGGAAACGAGTGGCAATTTGGACATGGTGCAAGTACAAGCATCTCAAACATCGCAAGCATTCGTTCCCGGACGTCGTCTCGAGGTTATACCTTCGAAGCGTGCAAGCCGGACAATTCTCGTTCGGTGCAAAGTAGAGGCAGTAGACTTTCTCGCGACGGCGGTAGTGGAAGTAGTCGTTCTCGCAAGCTCTAGGGTCGACGGTAGAGGTTCTCGCAATCACGGCGACGGTAGTGGTACATGTTTATCGTTGCACGAGTTTCCATAGCCATTCATGTCATCGGTGTCGTGGTACTTGGGGTCTTCGGACTTTCTGGTCCCGTTTTTGCGACGGTAGTCGTTCACGTTCGTTCGGAGAGGTACTTTATGATTCCAACGTCTTCGGGGCGACAGTAGTTGTACACAGTCCATGAGACGTCGATCGTTCGGGGTCCTACTTGCGGGTCTTGCCGACATGAGTGGTTCTTGGCATTTTTGTGTAGATGAACTTGGCGCATCCGAAGGGTTACACTCGTCGTCGTGGGAACTTGGTGAACCCAAGGTCTTCGAGGTCAACGGTAGTTGTACATCTCATAATGGAACTTGATGGATCTGAGGACTCCAGGCGTCATGGTACTTGTCGAAATCCTCATCGGATGTAATTGAACATTTTGAAACGGAACTTGGTCCGTCATCGAGTGGTCGTATGTCGAGGCAGGGAAGCTCGGCCACGCGCGCTGGACGGGTAGAGGCAGACCCGAGCATGGTCAATGACCACACGCACTCGTCCCTGGGTGCGAGGCAAAGGGGGGTAGCCGGAGTTGGCGGGCTCCGGTGGAGGGAGCCGAGGAGCTCGAGGAGGACCGAGTGGAGGCTGGAGCTGCTGCTGTTTGAGGACGACGAGGACGCCACAACGCGGAGGGGCTCGGTTCAAGCAAGGTTGCGGAGGTGCTGGCCATGGCATCGGGCAGAGGTTCCCGAGGTGGTGCAGATGGCCCAAGGCGAGGTGCAGTGGGACAGAGCACGACGGAGCAAGGTGGCGGAGGTGCTCGACGCGGGCCGACTCGATCTGGCTGGATCCGGCGGCTGGGGGTCGGGGATGAGGCCGGCGACGCGAGGACGAAGCGGGTCGACGGGGCGGCGCTGCTTGCCCTAGCAGAGGAGGTCGAGGCAGGTGCAGCAGAGCAGGGGCTCGCCAGCAGCAGCCATGGAGGACGGCGGCGCTGAGGCGCAACCGCATCGGAGCAGGGGGGCAGCTTGGTCGTGGTGCGGGCGATGGGAGGAGCTTAGAAGGCTCGAGCGAGGGAGGAACCGAGAGGGAGATCGAGAGAAGAAGGGGGTCGAGGGAGATGGGTCACGGGTGAGAGGAGTGGTCGAACGCCGTGCCTTCTCTCCTGGCGGCACGAGGGAGGGATCGAGAGGGAGAGGTGCGCGAGGGATCAGGCTAACGTAGCGCTAGGGTTAGGTGGCTGGGCTGCGGGAGGCCTTGGCCAAACGGGCCAGCGCGGTGGAGTATGGTTGGCCGGCCTGGGCCTTAGGGAGAAGTTGGGAAGCAGGCCGGCCTAGCACTGAGGCCCAAGTGGCCAACTGGACCTCTCTCTCCCCCTCATAATTCTTTAGCAGAAAAACATTAGTGAATAAAAAGAAGAGATGGTTAGGGAAAGAATTGGAGCATGGGGTTAATTTTCTCAGACTCAGAAAAATATGCTTGTTCCGAGAAAATTAGAAAAGGCCAGATCGAACGAAAAGAATTCAAACTCATTTGAATTTAATCCGAATGGGTTTGAACTAGGACAAGGTTTTTGGAGTGACCAAAAATGTTGGAATTTTAGGTGGAGCTCCGGAAAATGACGGAAGGGTATAAGGGAAGGTTAGAGAGCAACTCGAAGCAGAAAAGACTTGAGAGTTACATTGCAAGTGTGTCACGGTAATTCCACATTAAAGGAAATATTTATAATAGCACCATAATATCGGGAGTATATGTTATAAAGAGAAATCACCATTGTGAATATCCCTCGATTTAAATGGACCAAAGAACCATACGATTTATTTCGTTGAGTTAAGAAAAAGAAATGACATGATGGCATGATGACATGATGCAATGATGAATGCAATGAACCAAACAAACCACACGACGAAACCCGAAACCCTGGAAGGCATCTGAAGCTCCGGTCTTGGGGCGTTACAACTACCCTCTTGACTAGGTTAGTTCAAACATAGGCATACTCGACCAAAGAGAACATAACCTTTCCGGGTCATCCTACCTGTAGCCACCTGCTTCAACTCCATCAGGTAATCCTGATTGACCCGCCGAACTCTTAAACGATCAGTCTTTACGGCGTATTTGACCAACATATGAGCTCGTTAAGGTTAAAACGTCGGTTGTCATGTGAGAGAACGGCTTACAACTAGTCAGGATAGATCCAGGCTTCATCAACCGCCTTCCTTGAAACTTGGATAAATCGGCCCGTGATGTATGCTGTTACTCTGATCCCGCGTACTCTTGATAAGTCGATAAAGCAAGATGTGACTTTATCTGGGTTCAAATGTTGATTGGGTACTGTGAGTCAGGCTCATGGATAGCACGTACCTTCCAGTGGCTCCGGCTAGTTTCATTGAAGAAGATACTTTGGTTTGGCGATCCTCAAAAGACATGAACTTTTTTCTTTTCTTTTCTTTATACGATTTCTTTTTTCCATCTGGTTTTTGCACATCGGGTCAAGCTGCCCTAATAATGGCTCATATTTGAAGCCTCCTTTGGGTTTTTTACAACCCGCCAGAATGGTAGACTCTAAGTCATTAGGAGTATCATAATACTATGATTGGAATTATAGTTCTACAAACTTCGAACTGGATCAAGTTGATAAACCGGTAATTTAAGCACATGCTATAGGTATGACATTTTATTATGTTAAACATTATGGCCAGACCAGCCCTGGTTATGGACTGCTCGTCCCCAGTGGCCTTCAATTGGATATCATGACCCGCCCGGCGGTAAACCGCCAGGGCACTTGTGACTTGTTTGTGTGTAGGAGAATAATCAAGTTTGATCTGCATAAATCAATACTGTCATAAGAGAAAGGATCATCTTTTAACTTGGCGTATCATTAGTATTGTACAAAACAGAAACATGCATGATGGCACGATAGATTCAAGTTTTTTACTACCCTATTACATGGCTCCATGAAGCCGAACGACATTAAGTGTTTTTTCAAAGGATAAAGTATGTAAACCGCCTGGCGGTTCATTCTTCTTGGTCTAGCTCTGGATCATCCTTGCCGGTTCTTCGTCCTCCTCCGTCGTCTAGAAGTTTGGTGTTGACCAGTCAATGCCACGCAAGGCATAGAATTTAGCTTCATCATCAATAAGATTGGACGGGTCAATTTCAGGGGCGAAGGTGTGCTTATGAATTGGAGGAATCAAATCCATCACTTTATATGCAGGAGTAGACATCTTCTGATTTTCTGCACCATAAGCCGGCTGATATTTGGAGAGATTGGTTTCTTCAGCAATGACTATCGCATGAGGACTAATTTCTTTAACACAAGTGGCAAAGTCTTGTTGATCAAAAGAAGTCCCATCTTCCTTCAGACTTGGATACCAACTGGCTACATCGGCCGGGTCTAACTCCGGCACCCATGCCTTAGCACGGCTCAAGGCTGTCACAGCACCGGCTCTCGCACAAGACCGTTTTATCTCTTGAATTCTGGTGGGCAGGATTGACAATTTCTTTAACACATCACTTAACAGATTGGGTCCTTGGTTTTTTGGAGAAATGGTAGCTAATGTGCGTTAATTTCAGGTGTATAGTTGTTCAACCAACGTATATACGGCTTTCAGCTTCATTACTACATCTTGATTCAGATTGCTGCTCCTAGGACCTGCACAAATTACAGATTAGTTCAATGGTGGTTTATATTATCATGACATGGATTCACTTTTGATGATTAGCAAAGTAACTCACCAAAGATAGCAGAAACCATCTGAGAGACACGGTGTTTTAAGGTGGAGAGTTCAGTGGTTACTTCTTGAAGAGCTGCCTCGACTTTTTTAGCTCGCTGCGTTAAAGTAGTCTTTTCTTCAGCCCAAGTGTTTTTCTCCGTCTTAAAATTGGTCTTCAGCTTTTCCGATTCAGCTATGCTAAACTGAAATTTGGCTTCAGCCTTCCGGGTTTCGGACTCCTGACACGCCATCCGGGTCTTCGCATCCGTCAACTATGACTCAAGCTCAGCATTAACAGCCTGTATGAAGCGCAGACTTGTCAACACACTCAGAATTACAAGAATATAAGTCCCAAGTCCTTTGCAAGCAACAACACTTGGCACTTGGGGGCTAATGTCTGTTAAAGAATTACTTTAAGTAAAATGGCTCTTATAAATAAAGTCCCAAGCACTTTGCAAGCAAGAGTACTTGGCACTTGGGGGCTAGTGCCTAATGCAGAGTTTTTTCCTAAACTGATTCATATGATTAAGTCCGAAGCACTTTGCAAGCAATATTACTTAGCACTTGGGGGCTAATGGATATTTGTTCATATCTCATTCTTGTTTCATGATGACCCGCCAGTGCAACGGACAGCCACAACCGACTCATGGGGGCTACATAAGTAAGTTCTGCTTTCTACAACTGAGAAGTACCGGCTCATTCATGCTGATTAACCCGCCCCATGGGGACTACGGATGCAATGCTAAATTGTTTCCACATCCGGCTTAAATCTAATTATGATAGCCAGTTTTGGAAGGATTCTATTACAGATGTTTATGGATTATTCTAAGTCTACAGCTTATTCAGTCTTATCATAACTAGTAGACTTGAGGGCTGGCAGGATGTACATAACTTATTTAAAGCCGAAAGACATACCTCATATTTTTGGTGCATCTGTTTCACCATCTCAATTTCACAGCTGAAGTGTACTTGGTTGAGATAACCGGACAATACTTCACTAGTGCTCAATTGAGCATAGTGGGAGATATCAAACCTCACTTTTCGTCTTTCAATAACTTCCTGCTTGGCAGAGTGTTTGGCTAAAACAGTTGGATTTCCCGGTTCAGTAAAACCGGTGCCAGTGATTAGAACGTCATCAGTATGGGTCTCTGATGGCTTAAGTGAGCTTGACGGTCTAGTATTCAATGAGTCGGTGTTGGTTTGATCAACGTAGAGGTCAGGTATCTTAGGTGGAATGTCAGAAGCAGGTTCTTCTGGCTGATTTTCAGAGGCAGCAAGTACAGAGTCTTATTGCTCCGGTTCAAGAACTTTTGGATCCTCAACCGACTTGGACACCTTTTCCTTCTTGTTAGGTTTTTCTTGTTCACTGAACGGCTCTCGTGCTATTCCGAGTCTGGCGCCGGCTGTCATGCTGCTGTTGCTTCAAAAGAAAGTGAGGATCCCAATGAGCTAAGGGGTGTGAAAAGCTTACTTTATGGACCATTCGTCGAATTTTCTGTCTTGACAAGGGATCTGAGTCAGAGGAAATGATAGTTACCTCTTCATCAACTGCTTGACTGGCCCCTGTATAATCCTGAGAGTAATCTATGTCAATAAGATAATTGAAAAAGGAGCCAAGAGAGTCAAGGGCTACCTCTGACTCAAAAGGTTCATCTAGATTAAGCAGGTCAGAGGCTGTTGGTTTCTTCTTGTGCTTCTTGGTGGTTTTCTTGGCGGCTTTCGTGGCAGCCCTAGCCTTTTTCGCAGCTTCATGCTCATATTTTGCCTTCCAGAAATAAGATTTAGCCTGTGAAAGATTACCATACTTGAGTTAAGACAGTATTTGGATGATGAGATAATAGTAAGGAAAATTAAGAGACTCACATCTGGTGGCGGGTTAAATTTGCAGAAAGGGCTCAGACCCAATTTGCTGCAGTCTTTGAATTTTCCATTCACAAGTGTTTTTGTAATTTCAATAATTGCCTCTTTAGTCAAACGCAAAGAGTTGTGGCATAATAGATCGTCTGTTTCTCCGGTATAAGTACACATCAAACCAGGTCGGCGTCTCAAGGGTATGATCCACCATGAGACCCAGCATCGGCGCAAATCAATGCCGGTTAACCCATTCCCCAGCAGGGCCTTGAACTTCGCGATAGTGGGGGCATGTTTTTTACGTTCAGTGGCAGTAAGTTTTTCAGGGAGTTGATGTCTTGGGTCAAGACGTTCAGCACGATAACCCGGTAATAGATTTTCATCGGCCGGAGAGATATCCTTGAAGTAAAACCATGTCTGATTCCAGTCCTTAGGGTGACTCGGTAGAACTGCATGAGGGAAGATGACATCTCTTCTGCGTTGAATCAAGATTGCGCCAAGTTCCAAGATGGGCCCGTTTGTAAACTCGTTTTGGCAGTTCAGATAGAAGAATTCCCTGAAAAGTTTGACACTAGGCTCCTCTTGAAGGTATACTTCACAGAAAACTTGAAAGTTGCAAATGTTTGACACAGAATTGGGTCCGATGTCTTGAGGATGAAGTTGGAAGAATTGCATAATGTCTCAGAAAAATTTAGAACCGGGCGGAGAAAATCCCCGGTTCATGTGATCTGTAAAAACAACCACTTCATTATCCTTTGGCAGAGGTCTTTCGTCACCTCGATCGGGGGTGCGGTAATGCATGACACTCTTTGCTGGTAAATACCCAACCTTGACGAAGTGTTTCAAAGTACCCTTAGTGATGATGGAGGGAACCCACTTACATGTAGTAAGTGTGTTTGGCGGCATCATGGAAAGGGAGGCCTAAAAGGAAGAAAGTTCTTCGGTTTAAAGATTAATCCATTTAAGCCGGCGGAAAATGTTATAAGTATTTCTTGGAGAAATCACAAAGTTAACAGTTATAGTATATACTCAGGATGGCGGCTTAAGTGAGGAATAATGATATATGAGTAATTTTAAGTTGGACATGTAAGCCCCATGACACGTACTGGTATTCAAGATCTGACAAAAGCAAAGTTTTACTAAGTGTTGGGGCAAATAGGTTTCTTATATTGAAGCTATAAGTTTGGATCTGCAGCTATTCAAAAAAATGGAATAAAATTTGAACCTAAGGTGGCGGCAACAGAAGAGTGGGGGTCCTCAGATGAGATCTATTGCAAAGAAGATATAGTCTGATATCAAAAAATAAGTACTAAAATTGCTACAACGCGAGTTCTATGCTATTTTCAGATCAAAACTATGTGATCTAGGACGGAGAAAGGGAAGAATGGCGATGAACATCGATGAACAAAGAAACCCTAACATAGATCAATGTATGAAGAGGAAAGATAGAGACTTACTAACGATGGTTAACAACAAAGGAGCGGCGCGATGTTCTAGTCCATTTAGGGTGATGCAGCGGCCGGAGTCGATGAAGGAGACGAAGGTCGATCGCGGTGGAGATCGGACACACTGGAGCATCACAAGGAGGAAGAAGAATGAGAGAAGGCAAAGGGGGAGAATGAAAGGTGAACCCATGGCCCTATTTATAAGGCTGGAATGATAAGTGGCATGTGGGTCGATCGAGGAGACAGGAAAATGGATAGTTGGCGGTGGGAGCACCTCGATTTTTGAAGGGTCGGTAAAGAAAAATATTTAACTAAGATTTGGGCCGTGTGTAGTATTAATTATAGGTGACATCACGGCGCGTTACCGCAATTTCCGGAGATGACGTCATGACGGTTTACAGGTAAACACAACAAGATGAAGGAAGATTTTTTCTAAAGTGTTGAAGATTGACATGAACAAGTTCAAATCAACATGGGGCCTAATGTTGGGGATATAACTATTAGGTATAACCCGCCCAGGAGGGGCCGGGTTATCCCCATGGTGATTCATCTAGACAAAGCCCATAAGTATGTGAAGGTGGCGGTTCATGAAGCAGGCCTGTTAAGGGGCCCAAACCAAGAGGCGGCTTAAGGCCCGTGAGTATAAACCGCCATGTATATGTAACTTGTGTTTTAAGGCATGTAAGATAAGTCACCGCGCCGGACATGTTTGTATGAGCCGGCCGGGACTCTATAGGATGTAGGGCGTCAACCTGTGTATATAAGGGGACGACCCGGCAGCGGCATAGGGCAAGAAACAACTAGTCGAAAGCCAGGCAAAGTGTATTTGCTCCCTGGTAATCGAGACCCTAGCAATACCACCTGAGACTGGAGTAGGCTTTTACCATCAACATAAGGGGATGAACCAGTATAAACTCTTCATGTCCTTTGTCCCGTTTAACCCCTTTATGCTAACCTCGTCGCAATGGCTCCACAACTAAGTCCTTCTACAAGGACATCCGCTATGACAATTCAATGACGGGGGGCCCTCAAGCTTGCCCCGCCCCTAGGGCACGCCCTCCAAGCTTGTGGCCACATCGTGGCTCTTCTGGGCTCCTCCCGAACACTAGTAGAAAAAGGGTCAAATGTGAAGCACATTAGTGCCGGTTTGAATTTGAGCCAGCACTAATGTGTCCATTAGTGCCGGTTCCAACGGCTAGGCGGGCGGACATCATTAGTACCGGTTCGTGGCGAACCTTTAGCACCGGTCGTGCCACTAACCGGTACTAAAGTGAGTGGTGGCAGGATGTTGTCAGTCCGGGGCCCCTCCAGCACCTTTAGTACCGGGTCGTATCACGAACCGGTACTAAAGGTTGTCCTACATACACCCTTCGTCCACCCGAGCTTGCTCTATTCTACCCCTTTCCCCTCTCCTCTCTGTTTTTTCCCTCTTCCTCTCAAGCTCATCACACATTTTGCCCACAATTTGTCAAGATTTGAAGGCCCCCATCCATTCAAATGATCACAAAGGTTAGAAACTTTGTCCTTTCATCTCTCATTGCTAGATTAGCTCGTGCAATGCTTTATATAGTGATTGAATTTTGGGTTTAGTAATTTGGGAGGAATTATATATGTGTGATAGTATTTGATTTATATGCAATTTGAGGTCAAAAATAACACTTAGTTTGCATATGTAGGTTTGGTTTACTTAGTGCCTTCTAAATCTCCGTCGTAACCACCGTCGATCGCCCGCAACGTCCCGTCGCCGGCACCACCTTGTGGTGAGCATCTTGTTCATGAATGGTTTATATAAAAAATTGATGTTTGTGTGATTTGGATATATAGTTACTCATATAATTATCTTACCCATATGTTGTTTGTTATACATAGTGTCATGGTTTTGATATCCGTCCCCATCGGCCCTCGTCCGAGTTATGATTCGGATGTGGTATATTCTCTTTTAAAACTATTTGTTGCATTTCGTGTTTATGACAAATTATGCCCATCAAGTTGACATAGATATTTGTATGTAGGAGGTAGTTGAATCGGAAATTCCAACCGACCCTATTGTCGAGAGGTTAAATTTAGTTGAAACAGAAAATGAGGATCTGAAGGAAAAATTGAAAAGAATTGAGGGGGAGAAGATGGAATTGGAGTTGCATGTTGCCGATGTCGTCGTTGATCACAAGATTAAGATGGAGAAAATGCGCTTGAAGATTAGAAAGATTAGAAAATATGCCATTCATAGTGAGGCTTGGTATCATTATGCTGTTGGATCAATTGTTACCTTAGTTGCGATCTTGATCGCATTTGTTGTTGCATTTAAATTCTTTAGCTAGAGAGTTATTTGTTTGTTGCATTTAAGTGTTGTATGAACTTTATGTATTGTATTAATTTGGTGTTTTCGGTGCTGTGTATTGAAGATGAGCCGGCAATGGATGTACGATGACCGATGCTCTCTCGAGTTCATTAATGGTGTGCATACTTTTCTGCTTGCGGCTGAGGCAAACAAGCGGGCGGATTGTTTTATGTCTTGTCCATGTGCTGGCTATAAGAATGGTCACAATTACTCTACGTCAAGAACCATTCACGTCCACCTGTTTGAGTCCGGTTTCATGCCCCACTACAATGTTTGGACCAAGCACGGAGAAAGAGGGGTTATGATGGAAGACAATGAAGAAGAAGAGGATGATGACAGCTATCCTGGGCATGGGTTCCCTGAATATGATGATACAACAATGCGGAAAGAAGCTGAGCCAGCAATGCGGGAAGAAGCTGAAGAAGACACATCGGATGAGCCCGCTGATGATCTAGGTCGGGCCATTGCCGATGCAAAGAGAAACTGTGAAAGTGATTTGGAGAAGAAGAAGTTGCAGCGCATGTTAGAGGATCACAAAAAATTTTTGTACCCGAATTGTGTAGGTGACAAGAAAAAGCAGGGCACCACACTGGAATTGCTGCAATGGAAGGCAGAAAATGGTGTATCTGACAAGGGATTTGGAAAGTTGCTGGTAATGATAAATAATATGTTCCCAAAGGACAACGAATTGCCCGAGAGTACGTACGAAGCAAAGAAGGCTTTTTGCCCTCTAGGGTTAGTGGTGCAGAAGATACATGCATGCCCTAATGATTGCATCCTCTACTGCGGTGAGTACGAGGATTTGAACACTTGCCTGGTATGTAACATCCCAAATTTGCAATTTGGAATGTTGTACACTAGATCATCAAGCATATCATATTTTCATGCATTTTAGTTGATCCTAGAAATTTCACGCAACTCAAGGACCTTCGGAGAGAGTTGGAGATTTCGTTATTTTCATATTTGAGAGTTTTCTCAAATTTGAAAAGAGGATCATTTGATTTATTTATTTCATCTTCAATTATTTTTCCAATATAAAAAAATGAGAGAGGGAATAATATGAGTTTTCCAAAGTTAGGAAAAATGAAGATCTAATGAATAAATCAAATTTTGGTTTTGCCGGAGTTTTGTTTGCTTTTTATTTGGATAGGGAAAAATGCGCGTTTTCAAAAAAAAATGCATTTTAGGCCCGGAGAAAAGTTCATTTTGTTCGACTCATTTTTAGGAGTCGGGGAAAATTTACTTTAGATTTTTTTCGGAGTTCGTTTAGTCTTCTTTTCTTTTGTTTTTCTGCGCACGTAACCGTTTAAAAAAAAGGAGACCGCAGCGCCCGCCTGGGCCAAGGGCCCAGCCGGCCGGCCTAGCCGCCCCGTGCGCCAGGCGCAGCCGCCAGCCCTGCCGCCTGCCTTGCGCCGCCCCTAGGCCGAGTCCTAGTAGGACTCTAACCCCCCCTCCTATTGCT
>NC_041390.1:248510117-248518194 GCF_002162155.2 Triticum dicoccoides | reverse complement strand
CACCACCCCAAGCCCCAAGCCGCCGCCGCCTATAGCCGCCGCCGCCTATAGCCGCCTTAGCCGCGCTGCCGCCGCCGGAGGTAGCCCCGCGCCGCGCCTCTTTTTCTTTCCCCGGTTCGGTTTTTCTTAAAAGAACCGTTCCGTTTCTTTTCCGTTTCTTTCCGGTTTTTCTTTTCGGTTTCTTTTCCGAAAACCCTAGATCGGTTTTCGTTCTTCTTTCGGACCGTTCGTCTCAACGAACATGATCACCGATTTTTCCCGGTTAACGACGCCCGTTCGTTTAACCGTTCGTCTCTTTCTTTTCGTCGGATTTATTCCGCGATCGTGATCTCAGATCCGATCTTTGTTCTAGTCTTTCTTCTCGCTCGTTTATTGGAATCGGGTGATTCAAGCGCCTGGAGTTTCGTTTCGAAACCGCCGTTCCGTCTAATCAACTTGAACAAGCCTTTGCTACAGTAAAATTTGACCTAGTTTCAACCTGCTAGAACCGAGTTGTTTTCTTCCGCCATTTATTTTTCGTTTCTTTGTTCGGTTCATTCTTTCTTTGCAACCGGAGTTCTTAAGTTGAACTTTCTGGTTCATTCTCTTGTTCGAGTTTTACCTGTGCATTAGATGAGTACTTATTGTGTGCTTGTTGTTTGTCTGCGATAGATCACCCGGATTGCGCCGCTTGTTACTTCGAAACCCTAGGTCTCGCGGATCATCAGCAAGGCAAGTAACACTTTGATCATACCTTTTCTACAACCCATGTTTTATTGCATTAGATCAATCCTCTCACATTGCATGATTAGGATCTAATTAAATTGTGGGATGGGAAGTAGATGAGGTAGTACCTATTACCTGCATTATTATCAAACCTTTGGGAGTTACTTCTACGTTTGCTTACTATGCCATGCTATGCTAGTAGACGTGGATTGGGTGAGTGATATCCATGACATATGTGAGATTGATAATTAAGGGTTTATCTAAGGTGGCAACTTAAACACACATCTGGGTGGATTGAGGCACCTGATGTCTATCATGACTTGCCTGTTTTTATTTCGGACCGCCACCCAGGCTCAAAGGGATCATAAGATTATTCATGCTAGTAACTTCCGTGTGCAGCCACAAGCCATTATGGGCTTTGGCATAGTTTACTAAGTTGTGCAAACTCTTACGGGTAGACTAGCAGATGTAGGGGAAAGTAGGTGTACCAGTCTACCCACACGTAAGGTGCTAGCGCTTCTGAAAGACTGTGTCTCGGTCATCCGTTTCTCAAACACCATGTAGTGCGAGAAACCAAACGGAGGCGATCGAGTCTTGTGGGGAAAAGTGCGCAAACCTCTGTAGAGTGTAACAAACTAATCATGATTAGTCGTGTCCCCGGTTATGGACAACTTGAGTATCTAGTACTTGAATATCATGTGAATCTCATCATGTTACTTCTAATTAATGTTGTTGGGTTTTAATTGTTCACTTAATTGGGATCGGAATGCTGTCAACCATTCTCGATGTTTAACAACTACCATGATAGTTAAATAAATTTATTCCTTTGCAGTAGGGAAAAACTGGCTTTACTCAAAACTGTAACCATAGAGCTTTCCACCAGCCATATATGCATATAGTATAGCTGTTTCATTCCATTACTCTCTATGTGTTACTTTGCCAGCATATTCCATGTGCTGACCCATTTTCGTGCTGCAACCTTCATGTTGCAGACTTTTCAGACGACGAGTAAGGTGCTTTTAGGTCGTGGTTCTATACTCAGTGATGCCGTTGGAGTTGATGGACCCATTTATCTTCTGAGTCTTCCGCTGTTATCGTTATTAGATGGCCTAAAGCCATATTTATTGTAATATTTTCTCTTTGAGACAACGATGTAATAAGTGTGTGATTGCCACTCTGCTATAAATCCTTCGACATACTGTGTGGTGTCAGCATTACTGATCCAGGGATGATACCGGAGCACAGTAGACTTGATCCATTCAGGTCGGGTCGCTACAGAGATGGTATCAGAGCACACACTGACTGTAGGACACGACCACTAAGTTAAAGCCATAGATCACTATTCTCTTCTCATTTTCTAACTCCTCATCTTTTCTACTCTTTTTGGATGACGAACGCGAAGATTAAGTATGCTCAATCGGATGAAGGCACACCATTTGGATTTCACCTAAAGGAAGTCACCAAGTACTTGAACATTGGATTACCAAGCTTCACGGGAACCTTCAACGCCACTCTGCCTGAAGAGGAGCGCTGGAAGATTCAAGCTCACGTTCCGGGAAGGACATTCGCACCAATCACGAAGCCATAGATAGTGTTTTCAATGCACCAACCTGGAGTCTGGGAAGGAGCATGGCAGCTCATATCACCATGGGACGCATTGGAGAAGTTTATCAAGAAGACCTCAAGGACACTATCTACTAGATTTGCGGACGCCGAGACGAACAATGGGAGTTTGTCAGCACCAAGGATAGATCCATTGCATATTTCATCCAGGAGTTAAACCAGCACATTCGACGCCACGAGAACCAGATGTGCAATGATATGATAGAGTTGAAGAATGCAAAGGCAAGGATCATCGAGCTAGAAGGAGAACTGAAGTCTACACGCAAGGACTACATGGACGAGATCGTAGCTCTAGCAAGACACAATGGCGATCTTAAGCAGGAGATTGAAGAACTCAAGAGGAAGTGAGCATCCAAGGAGGAAGACGAGTACGTCGCATGTCCGGACAACTACATCATCATCGACGACACCGATTCGGATCCAAGTGAACCCGACTTTGAAGACGAAGCTGGAGCAGATATCATGGAGTCTTCCACCGGTTCAAATTTCTAGATGACCAACAGATAGTAGTAGTATTCCCCCATGTAAACATCATAGTCGAGCACTTTTGCGATAGTTTTAGACCGATTTTAAGCCCTTGTTTGATTGAATGAAGTGATTTTGTGTGCATTTGCTCATGCGCATTGGGGTAGTGTTTTTCTCTTTAGACCTCACTCTATTCTTAATTCTCGTCTTTTCTAAACCCTCAGATGCCTCCGAGACGTGACAATGGATTCCCACCGGAGCTCACTCAGTTGATCCAGCAGCAGAATCAATTGATGCAGATGTTAGTCCAGAACCAGCAGAACAACAACAACAACAACCCACCACCACCACCACCTGTTGACCACTTAGCCCGTTTCCTTAGGCTGAATCCGCCAGTGTTTTCCAGTAGCACTGAGCCAATAGTAGCAGACGATTGGCTCCGCAAGATAGGAAGGGAGTTGACCACTGCAGGATGCATAGATGGTGAGAAAGTGAAGTTTGCCGCACATCAGCTTGACGGACCCGCGGCAGCATGGTGGAGAATTTCACAGCCACTTACCTAGTTGACACTGTCACATGGGATCAGTTTCAGCAAGCTTTCCGCACTGCCCATATTTCAGCAGGAGCTATGGCCATGAAGAAGCATGAGTTTCGCAACTTACGCCAAGCAGGAAGGACAGTTGGCCAGTACGTTGACGATTTCAGCAAGTTAGCACGTTATGCCCCAGATGACGTTGCTACAGATGCAGCTAAGCAGTAGAAGTTTTTGGAAGGACTGAATGATGAACTAAGCATGCAGTTGATGGTAGCGAGTTTCAACAACTACCAGGAGTTGGTAGATCGTGCCATCATGATTGAAGGAAAGCAACAGCAGATTGAGAACCGTAAGAGGAAGTATGGACAGGGGAAGTATAACTCTAGAGCCCAGCAGAAGCCCCGTTTTACCCCTAAACCGGGATTTCAGTTTCAGCATACCCATGGAGGAGGTAGTTCGCACAACCATAATGTCCACAAGAATGGTAATGGGAATGAAGGAAGCTACGGCCAGAACCGTACCACCCCATCGACCCCAACCAAGAGAGATCTGAGTCAAGTCACTTGTTTCAAGTGTTCCAAGACCGGACATTATGCCAATGAATGTCCCGAAGGCCAGAATGGAAATGGCAATGGAAGCTCTGGGAAGAAGCCGAACCCTTTCAATAGGGGACAGGTGAACCACGTTAATGTGGAGGGGGTTGCAGATCAGCCTGATGCAGTAATCGGTAAGTTTTTGGTTAAGACATTTACCGCACTCGTTCTTTTTGATACTGGTGCATCACATTCATACATATCAAGGGGATTTGTGGAAAAGTATAGCCTGCCCACTAGGATTCTTAAAACGCCTATGCTAGTAAGCTCGCCAGGAGCAGAGTACATGGCCAGACAAGGATGTTTCCAAGTGCCATTAAGTATAGGAAGGCATGTTTTCCCAACGGATTTAATTATTCTGGAGTCCCAAGGTCTGGATGTGATTCTTGGTATGGATTGGCTGTCGATGTATGGAGGAAACATCGATTGCGCTAGTAAGACAATTTTGCTTACCACACCAGAAGGAAGAAGGATCAAGTATGTATCCCGGCATGTGCCAAACAGGACACAAGTAAACTACCTTACAGGAGTTGTGCAAGAAGAAGTACCAGTGGTAAAGGATTTTCCTGATGTATTTCCTGAGGAATTACCAGGCATGCCACCGGATAGAGACATTAAGTTTTTGATTGAGTTATTGCCAGGTACAGGCCCAATATCGAAGCAACCGTACCGGATGCCAGCAAAGGATTTGGTGGAAATTAAGAATCAGATTAAGGAGTTATTGGATAAAGGTTACATTCGCCCAAGTTCTTCACCTTGGGGATCACCCGTACTTCTAGTGGAAAAGAAGGATGGATCATTAAGGATGGTTGTTGATTATCGAGGATTGAATGAAGTAACCATCAAGAATAAGTACCCACTGCCAATGATTAATGATCTGTTTGATCGTTTGCAAGGAGCTAAAGTGTTTTCCAAGATCGATTTGCGATCAGGGTACCATCAATTGAAGATCCGAGAGCATGACATACCTAAGACAGCATTCACCACAAGATATGGACTGTATGAGTATACCGTTATGTCATTTGGATTGACTAATGCACCTGCCTATTTTATGAACCTGATGAACAAAGTGTTTATGGAGTTTTTGGATAAGTTCGTCGTAGTGTTCATTGATGACATCCTGGTTTATTCAAAGAATGAAGAGGAGCATAAGGAACATTTGCGTTTGGTTTTGGAGAAACTAAGGGAACATCAGTTATGCGCCAAATTCAGCAAATGTGAGTTTTGGTTGAAGGAAGTTGGATTCCTCGGACACGTTATATCCGGAGAAGGTATAGCAGTTGACCCCACTAAGGTTGAGACCGTAACCGAATGGGAATCACCAACGACAGTTGGAGAGATCTGGAGTTTTCTTGGACTCGCAGGATACTACCGGAGGTTCATTGAGAACTTTTCAAAGATTGCAAAGCCTATGACTGAATTGTTGAAGAAGGATACTAAGTTCAAATGGACTGAGGAGTGTGAGGCTGGTTTCCAGGAGTTGAAGAAACGCTTGGTTACCTCACCAGTATTGATTTTGCCAGATCAGACCAAGGATTATGAGGTGTATTGCGACGCTTCACGTCGAGGACTTGGAGCAGTGCTTATGCAGGAAGGGAGAGTTGTTTCGTATGCTTCACGGCAACTGAAGCCTCATGAGTTGAATTATGCAACGCATGATTTGGAGTTAGCAGCCGTAGTGCATGCATTGAAAACGTGGAGACATTTCCTCATTGGAAATCATTGTGAGGTGTACACGGATCACAAGAGTTTGAAGTACATTTTCACGCAGAAGGAGTTGAACCTCAGACAAAGGAGATGGTTGGAGCTCATCAAGGATTATGACATGAGATTGCATTACCATCCCGGAAAAGCTAATGTGGTAGCTGACGCATTGAGCCATAAGAGCCATGTCAACACCCTAGTGACGGGAGAAGTACCAAAGGAGCTAGCAAAAAACCTTCGTGAGCTATGTTTGGAAATAGTTCCGAGAGGCTATGTAGCAACATTGGAGATTCAGTCAACATTGATGGATAAAATCAGAGAAGCTCAGAAATCTGACAAGGAGATTGCTGCTATAAAAGAGAAATTGAGCGAAGGAAAAGCAAAGAGATTTCGTGAGGATGAGCACAATACCCTATGGTTTGAGGACCGTGTTTATGTGCCAAATGACCCGGAGATCAGGAAGTTGATTTTGCACGAGGCACATGATTCACCGTATTCGATTCACCCAGGGAATACCGAGATGTATTTGGATTTGAAGGAAACATTCTGGTGGACCGGAATGAAGAAGGATATTGCAGCATATGTAGCAGTTTGTGACGTTTGCCAGAGAGTAAAGGCAGAGCATCAGAAGCCAGCAGGATTGTTACAACCATTGCTGATACCCGAATGGAAGTGGGATAAGATAGGCATGGATTTTATCACAGGACTACCCAGGACGAAAGCAGGCTATGACTCGATATGGGTAGTAGTTGATCGTTTGACAAAGGTAGCACATTTCATTCCAGTTAAGACCACTTACACCAGTGCTAAGTTGGCAAAGATATACATGACTAGGATCATTTGTTTGCATGGAGTTCCGAGGAGTATCGTATCAGATAGAGGAACTCAATTTACCTCAAAATTTTGGAATCAGTTGCATGAAACTTTAGGAACCAGACTAGAGTTCAGCACAGCTTTTTCATCCGCAGACAGATGGACAAACCGAGAGAGTCAATCAGATTTTGGAAGATATGCTGAGAGCTTGTGCACTAGATTATGGATCTAGCTGGAACGATAACTTGCCGTATGCGGAGTTTTCTTATAACAACAGTTACCAAACCAGTTTGAAGATGGCACCTTTCGAAGCTTTATACGGAAGGAGGTGCAGGACACCGTTGTCATGGGACGAAGTTGGAGACCGTCAATTCTTTGGACCAGATTTGATTAAGGAGTCTGAACGGAAAGTTAAGTTGATTCGTGATAGGCTCAAGGTAGCCCAGTCCAGGCAAAAGAGCTACGCAGATTCAAAACGCAAGGAGACAATTTACGAAACTGGAGACAGAGTTTACCTTCGAGTATCCCCACTTCGAGGAGTTAAGCGCTTTGGAGTTAAGGGAAAATTAGCACCGCGCTTCGTTGGACCGTACAAGATCTTGCAACGTATGGGAGAAGTCGCTTATAAGTTGGAATTACCAGAGGAGCTGTCAGGAGTTCATGATGTATTCCATGTTTCTCAGCTGAAGAAATGTCATGCCGAGATGGCGGAGGTACCGCTAAGAGATACAGTACCGCTTGAAGCAATTCAGTTGGAGGATGACTTAACATATGAGGAGAAGCCAGTCAAGATTCTCGATTATGCCAGTAGAGTTACCCGCAGCAAGGTTATCAAGTTTTGCAAAGTTCAGTGGAACCACCACTCAGAGGATGAAGCCACCTGGGAAAGAGAAGAAGATTTTCTCAAGGACCACCCTCACCTATTTTCTAGCCAACCCGAATCTTGAGGGCGAGATTCATTTTAAGGGGGGTAGGTTTGTGACATCCCAAATTTGCAATTTGGAATGTTATACACTAGATCATCATGCATATCATATTTTCATGCATTTTAGTTGATCCTAGAAATTTCACGCAACTCAAGGACCTTCGGAGAGAGTTGGAGATTTCGTTATTTTCATATTTGAGAGTTTTCTCAAATTTGAAAAGAGGATCATTTGATTTATTTATTTCATCTTCAATTATTTTTCCATTATCAAAAAAAATGGGAGAGGGAATAATATGACTTTCCGAAAGTTAGGAAAAATGAAGATCTAATGAATAAATCAAATTTTGGTTTTGCCGGAGTTTTGTTTGCTTTTTATTTGGATAGGGAAAAATGCGCGTTTTCAAAAAAAATTGCATTTTAGGCCCGGAGAAAAGTTCATTTTGTTCGACTCATTTTTAGGAGTCAGGGAAAATTTACTTTAGATTTTTTTCGGTGTTCGTTTAGTCTTCTTTTCTTTTGTTTTTCTGCGCGCGTAACCGTTTAAAAAAAAAGGAGACCGCAGCGCCCGCCTGGGCCAAGGGCCCAGCCGGCCGGCCCAGCCGCCCCGTGCGCCAGGCGCAGCCGCCAGCCCCGCCGCCTGCCTTGCGCCGCCCCTAGGCCGAGTCCTAGTAGGACTCTAACCCCCCCTCCTATTGCTTGCCCCCTCCCCCAAGA
>NC_041390.1:248501733-248509683 GCF_002162155.2 Triticum dicoccoides | reverse complement strand
AAGCCCCAAGCCGCCGCCTATAGCCGCCGCCGCCTATAGCCGCCTTAGTCGCGCCGCCGCCGCGGAGGTAGCCCCGCGCCGCGCCTCTTTTTCTTTCCCCGGTTCGGTTTTTCTTAAAAGAACCGTTCCGTTTCTTTTCCGTTTTCTTTCCGGTTTTTCTTTTCGGTTTCTTTTCCGAAAACCATAGATCGGTTTTCGTTCTTCTTTCGGACCGTTCGTCTCAACGAACGTGATCACCGATTTTTCCTGGTTAACGACGCCCGTTCGTTTAACCGTTCGTCTCTTTCTTTTCGTCGGATTTATTCCACGATCATGATCTCAGATCTGATCTTTGTTCTAGTCTTTCTTCTCGCTCTTTTATCGGAATCGGGTGATTCAAGCACCTAGAGTTTCGTTTCGAAACCGCCATTCCGTCTAATCAACTTGAACAAGCCTTTGCTACAGTAAAATTTGACCTAGTTTCAACCTGCTAGAACCGAGTTGTTTTCTTCCGCCGTTTGTTTTCCGTTTCTTTGTTCGGTTCGTTCTTTCTTTGCAACCGGAGTTCTTAAGTTGAACTTTCTGGTTCGTTCTCTTGTTCGAGTTTTACCTGTGCATTAGATGAGTACTTATTGTGTGCTTGTTGTTTGTCTGCGATAGATCACCCGGATTGCGCCGCTTGTTACTTCAAAACCCTAGGTCTCGCGGATCATCAGCAAGGCAAGTAACAATTTGATCATACCTTTTCTACAACCCATGTTTTATTGCATTAGATCAATCCTCTCACATTGCATGATTAGGATCTAATTAAATTGTGGGATGGGAAGTATATGAGGTAGTACCTATTACCTGCATTATTATCAAACCTTTGGGAGTTACTTCTACGTTTGCTTATTATGCCATGCTATGCTAGTAGACGTGGATTGGGTGAGTGATATCCGTGACAGATGCAAGATTGATAATTAAGGGTTTATCTAAGGTGGCAACTTAAACACACATCTGGGTGGATTGAGGCACCTGATGTCTATCAGGACTTGCCTGTTTTTATTTCGGACCGCCACCCAGGCTCAAAGGGATCATAAGATCATTCATGCTAGTAACTTCCGTGTGCAGCCACAAGGCATTATGGGCTCTGGCATAGTTGACTAAGTTGTGCGAACTCTTACGGGTAGACTAGCAGATGTAGGGGAAAGTAGGTGTACCGGTCTACCCACATGTAAGGTGCTAGCGCTTCTGAAAGACTGTGTCTCGGTCATCCGTTTCTCAAACACCATGTAGTGCGAGAAACCAAACGGAGGCGATCGAGTCTTGTGGGGAAAAGTGCGCAAACCTCTGCAGAGTGTAACAAACTAATTATGATTAGCCATGTCCCCGATTATGGACAACTTGAGTATCTAGTACTTGAATATCATGTGAATCTCATCATGTTACTTCTAATTAATGTTGTTGGGTTTTAATTGTTCACTTAATTGGGATCGGAATGCTGTCAACCATTCTCGATGTTTAACAACTACCATGATAGTTAAATAAATTTATTCCTTTGCAGTAGGGAAAAACTGGCTTTACGCAAAACTGTAACCATAGAGCTTTCCACCAGCCATATATGCATATAATATAGCTGTTTCATTCCATTACTCTCTATGTGTTACTTTGCCAGCATATTCCATGTGCTGACCCGTTTTCGGGCTGCAACCTTCATGTTGCAGACTTTTCAGACGACGAGTAAGGTGCTTTTAGGTCGTGGTTCTATACTCAGTGATGCCGTTGTAGTTGATGGACCCATTTATCTTCCGAGTCTTCCGCTGTTATCGTTATTAGATGGCCTAAAGCCATATTTATTGTAATAAGTTCTCTTTGAGACAACGATGTAATAAGTGTGTGATTGCCACTCTGCTATAAATCCTTCGACGTACTGTGTGGTGTCAGCATTACTGATCCAGGGATGACACCGGAGCACAGTAGACTTGATCCATTCGGGTCGGGTCGCTACATGGTATGCGGTGCATTGCGCTATAAGATCAGCCGCGATGACCTTGGTGATGTCGAGGGCGAGCGCCCCAGGAAGAAGATTTCTGCCAAGGTGATGTGGTATGCTCCTATAATACCACGGTTGAAACGTTTGTTCCAAAACAAAGAGCATGCCAAGGCGATGCAATGGCACAGAGAAGACCGTAAGAAAGACGGAAAGTTGAGAGTACCCGCTGACGGGTCGCAGTGGAGAAAAATAAAGAGAAAGTACGGGAAGGAGTTTGCAGATGACGCAAGGAACGTATGGTTTGGTCTAAGCGCAGATGGCATTAGTCCTTTTGGGGAGCAGAGCAGCAACCATAGCACCTGGCCTGTGACTCTATGTTTGTATAGCCTTCCTCCTTGGTTGTGCATGAAGCGGAAGTTCATTATGATGTCAGTGCTCATCCAAGGCCCTAAGCAACTCGGAAAAGATATTGATGTGTGCCTAAGGCCATTAGTTGAAGAACTCTTACAACTGTGGAATGGAACAGGTGTACGTGCGTGGGATGAGCACATGGGGGAAGAATTTGACCTAAAGGCGTTGCTGTTCGTGACCATCAATGATTGTCCTGCTCTCAGTAACCTTTTAGGACAGACAAACAAGGGATACCGCGCATGCACGCATTGTTTGGACGATACCGACAGTATATATTTGGCTAATTGTAAGAAGAATGTGTACCTGGGACATCATCAATTTCTTCCGAGCAGGCATGCCGTAAGAAAGAAAGGCAAGCATTTCAAAGGTGAGGCAGATCACCAGATGAAGCCTCGCCACCGTACTGTTTCTGATGTACATGATATGGTCAAGGATTTGAAGGTAGTCTTTGGAAAGGGTCCTGGCGGACAACCTGTTCTAAATGACGCTGACGGACGCGCACCCATGTGGAAGAAGAAATCTATATTTTGGGACCTGCCCTATTGGAAAGACCTAGAGGTCCGTTACGCAATCGACGTGATGCAGATGACGAAGAATCTTTGCGTGACCCTGCTTGGCTTCTTGGGCGTGTATGGGAAGACAAAAGATACACCTGAGTCATGGGAGGACCAGCAACGTATGCACGGAAAAGACGGCATACATCAGGGTCATGCCAGCTACGCTCTTACCAAAGAAGAGAAGGAAATATTTTTTGAATGCCTGCTCAGTATTAAGGTACCGTCTGGCTTCTCGTCGAATATAAAGGGAATAATAAACATGGCAGAGAAAAAGTTCCAGAACCTAAAGTCTCATGACTGCCAAGTGATTATGGCGCAACTGCTTTCGGTTGCATTGAGGGGGCTTCTACCGGAAAATGTTCGATTAGCCACTGTGAAGCTATGTGCATTCCTCAATGCAATCTCTCAGAAGGTAATCGATCCAGAAATCATACCAAGGTTAGAGAATGATTTGGTGCCATGTCTAGTCAGTTTCGAGTTGGTGTTCCCACCATCCTTCTTCAACATCATGACGCACGTCCTAGTTCACCTATGCGAAGAGATTAACGTTTTGGGTCCTGTATTTCTACACAATATGTTCCCCTTTGAGAGGTTCATGGGAGTCTTAAAGAAATATGTTCATAACCGTGCTAGTCCAGAAGGAAGCATCTCCAAGGGCCATGAAAATGAGGAGGTCATTGAGTTTTGTATTGACTTTATTCCTGACCTTAAGCCGATTGGTGTTCTTGAATCGCGGCATAAGGGCAGACTGGATGGAAAAGGCACGCTAGGAGGGGATCAAATAATGTGTATGGACGAACATTCTCTAACTGAAGCACACTACACAGTTCTACAGAATTCTGCCTTGGTGGCTCCGTATATGGACGAACACAAGAATTTTCTACGCTCCAAACACACGGAGCGATCTGATGACTGGATTACATGTGAACAAACCAGGAGTTTCGCCGGCTGGTTGCAGACACGTACCATGCATGACGCCTCTATTGAAGATGACCTGTACTCACTGTCCCAGTTACCATCTTCGAATATAATGACTTCCAAAGGGTACGAGATAAATGGTAATACATTTTACACGATCGCCCAAGATAAGAAGAGCACCAACCAAAATAGTGGTGTCCTCTTTGATGCAACAACCAAGACGAGAAAGGAAACATATTATGGTTACATATAGGATATATGGGAACTTGACTATGGACGTGGTTTGAAGGTCCCTTTGTTTCGGTGCAAATGGGTCAATATGACACGAGGCGGGGTAACGGAAGACCGGCAGTATGGAATGACAACAGTGGATCTCAACAATCTTGCGTATGCAGACGAACCATTCGTCCTAGCTAATGATGTGGCACAGGTTTTCTATGTGAAGGATATGTCTACCAAGCCGACAAAAAGAAAAGATAAGGAAGCGAATGCATTATACGATGAGCCAAAGCGCCACAAAGTTCTTTCTGGGAAGAGAAACATCATGGGAGTGGATGACAAGATAGACATGTCAGAAGATTATGAAAAGTTTGATGAAATTGCTCCATTCACAGTGAATATTGACCCGAGCATCCAGTTAAATGATGAAGATTTTACAT
Source organism: Triticum dicoccoides (assembly GCF_002162155.2). Taxonomy (NCBI): domain Eukaryota; kingdom Viridiplantae; phylum Streptophyta; class Magnoliopsida; order Poales; family Poaceae; genus Triticum; species Triticum dicoccoides. The sequence continues at coordinate 248,505,184 of NC_041390.1, read as the reverse complement.
GGCTACGGCGCAAAGGGACACACGCGAAGAAAAAGTTTCACACCCAAAGATCTGGGATGTGATCGGCTTCACTACCATCACTTTCTTCTGTGTTTCACACCCAGGAGGGAATCTCTATATAGTTAGGGTAGTTATGTGTTTTGGCATTTGAAACGCGTAGAAATTTTATGTGCAAACAAATTCTTTCATGCATTTACTGATTTTTTCAGCTAAATGACCCTGAAATTGAAAAGCATTTCAAATGAACTCAGAAAAGGTTGAAAGTTGGCATTGTATCATAATTTCACCCACATAGCATGTGCAAAAAGTAGAGAGGGTTACCGCAAAAACTGGATGCACTTCGTGTACAAAATGGACAATCTCTTTCGAAGTATCAGGGTTTCGGACGAAAACTCATCCGTTACAAAGGCATTTCATTTTTTAAATAACCTAAGCATTACCAAATTGTATATAATGATAAAACACACTAATATTAAACATAAGAAAAAAGAATCACTGAAAAATCTATTTTCGAAGTTAAGTTATTCACAAACTAGTGATTCACACAGATTTCAAATAATTCAAAATTTAAACTATTCAAATTTGTAAACTACCGGCACTAATAGAAAGTTTGTAATTTTTTGTACCTAAAGCAAAAATATTCACAAAGAAACTCTAAATACAGCAAAAAACAACTCAAAAATAAATAAAGCAAAACAAGCCCGCCTACTGCGCCACAACGCCTGCATACGACTAGAAACCCAACCTGTTGTTGGGCCAGGATGCAGGCCCGCAAAGGCCCAGTAGGCCCACAGGGCAGCACAAAACATTTAGGTCCAGTAGGCCTGCTTTGGAGGGGAGCTCGAGAGAGCTACCGCACTGGGGCTTATAAACCAGTGCGGACGCCCCTCGGCTAGCGAGGTGGGACTAAACATGACACACCGCACCTGCGCCACCGCACCCCCTTTAGTACCGGGTGGTGGCTCAAACCAGTACTAAAGGGGGGGGTCTTTAGTACCGGTTGGAGCCTCCACCTGTTACTAAAAGGGTGTCGTTCCCGCCGCTTGGCCTGGCCAAAACAGACCTTTAGTACCGATTGGTGGCTTCAACCGGTACTAAAGGTTGTTCTATATAAGAAAACACTTCAAAAAATTTGTCAGTTTCTCATCTCTCCCCCTGCTTCTTTCTCCTCTGCCTCGTCGCCACCGCCCCTCGTCGCCGCCCCCATTGCCGTCCGTCGCCGTCCCCGTCCTCGTCGTCCCCGTCGCCGCGCCATGCCCCGCCCCGTCCTCCCATCCTCCCCGCACGGCCCGTCCCCGTCCCCGTCGTCGCCGCCCCGTCCCCATCCCCGTCGTCACCGCCCATCTCCGTCCCCGTCGCCGCCCCCCGTCGTCGCGCCTTGCCGGTGAGCTCCTGGCCCGGCCGCACACACACACACACACACTGTGTTATAGAAATATTAGAAATTTTAGTTATATAGAAATGTTTTTTAGTTATAGAAATATTAGAAATGTTAGTTATATAGAAATGTTAGTTATATACAATTTTTTTTAGTTATAGAAATATTAGAAATGTTAGTTTTAGTTATAGAAACATTAGAAATGTTAGTTTTAGTTATAAAATTTAGAATTTGCATATATGAAATCACAATCCATCATTTAAAAAATGTTGTCGATGATGCCAGGCCCGCATCCTCGCCGTCGACTAGTTCGCGACGACGTCCTGCTTCAGAGGAGCCATGTCCGGGACTGGGCTCCGCCGGGCTGGCACTAGGAGGTGCTACCTTCAGGGGCGCGACGGTTGGTGAGGAACCCGGCCCCGGGTCCCGTCGTCGACCCTGATCTCCTTTGGTGGCGTTCGCGTGGGCCACTTTCGGTGCGGAGGGAGCCGGCCCCGCCGGAGGTGGTACATCGCCGTGTTAGGGAGGAGGACGAGCATGTCCATCGCTACATGGCTGCTATGGACGTCAGGTTCTCCAATACCTGGCAGGTTCTTTGGGGAGATCACCCGAGCTATGATCCAGTGATGGTTCCTCACTTTGGTTGTCCACCGCCTAGATTACTCTCTAGTATTCGATCTTTATTAGCTAGCTAGCTAGTGATGTATTCGATATATAATATTCGAGATGATTTATTCGAGATTATATATATTATTCGAGACGATGTATTCGAGATTATATCTATTATTCGAGATGACGTATTCGAGATTATATTCGATGATGCTTATTGTGTACTATGATTGATTCAGTTATTCCTTATTAATTGATTTCATCCATGCATTATAATTTTAATATATTTCTTTTGGATTAGTTAAATAAAACCTATGGCGGACAATACCGGCAGAGAGGGAGAAGAGGCCCTGTTCAATATCATACGCAATCCTCTCGGGCTAGATGATGATCAGAATGAAGAAGATTATGACGGCTCCGAATATCTAAACAACACCGGGGAGGGTGATATGATATTCGATCGCGATGAGCGAATTGATGAAGTCATAAACTATGAACATGATGAAGAAAATGTTGATCTTGAAACAACAAAGACCAGGAGGTATATTTATATAAGCATGCATCTGGTGATCATCACATGTTTTAAATTACTTGAAGATATATATTAGCGAATCGATCTTTCTTCTTTCAGGCATCCGGATCGGGCAAATCTTCAGGCAGCAGGTTAGTACGAGGCCCGAACAAAAATTTGAAGGAGGGCAGAAAGTACAATATCGAGGCCATCAAACCTAATGGCGAACCATTAGCGCCTAAGAAGATTGTGGACAAGTTCATTCATCAGTGCGGAGTTCTTGTGAAGGACCAAGTCCCGATCTCCCTTCAAGAATGGAGAGAGCCAGCAAAGCCACGTCCAGATCTTACTGTTGTCGACGACAGACAAAAACTTATGCTTTGGGAAACGCTCATGGAACATTTCACCCTACCAGATCATTTCATAGATGCAGATGTGGAGAAAGTCAAGGACGCTGCTCTTAGGAAGATGGCGGTTGCATTCAACAACCACAAGAATCGTGTATGGGACCAGTACGTCAAGGGAGGAAAGAAGACTCTAGTATTCAAGGGAACACTAGAGAAGCAAAGTGCTCATTGGGACGATTTCATGAAATTCAAGGAATCGGAATTATCTAAGGAACCACTACTAGGAAAACGGCTATAGATGGAAATGACACTAATGGCGCACCAGACATGTGGTGCGCCATTACTATATACTAATGGCGCACCATGTGTTGGAGCGCCATTAGTGTCCAAATACTAATGGCGCACCACATCTACGGTGCGCCATTAGTAACAATTTTTTTAATTTTTTCAAAACTACTAATGGCACACCGTGGGAGTGGTGCGTCATTACTAGTTGAACTAGTAATTAGTAAAAAAAATATTTTTTTTTCAAAACTTCTAATGGCGCACCGTGGGAGTGGTGCGCCATTACTAGTTGAACTAGTAATGGCGCACCACTCCCACGGT
>NC_041390.1:248343495-248501248 GCF_002162155.2 Triticum dicoccoides | reverse complement strand
TTCCCATTTGATATGTGGTCAAGTTGTTAGCAAAATTTACAAACATGAATTTTCGACTTTTTTGCAAAATCTCTCGAGAATTTGTAAAAATGGGCATAACTTTTGCGTACGAACTCAGATGAAAAAGTTTTTTATATGAAAAATCATCTAGTCGAAAAGTTACATCCGAATTTAATCAGGGGAACCCTGTTAAACATTTTCAAAATCCCCAAAAACCTAACAGAAAAAAGTTACGGGGCTTCTAAGATCCGGAGGCAAAAAATTTCAAAAAATTTCAAACTTACTAGTGGCGCACCGTATGCTAGGTGCGCCACTAGTAACAGAAAAAAATTGGTTTTGAAAAAAAATTTGAATTATTTTTCAAAATATGATACGTAATATGATCGGGAAGTTTGAAATATTCTTTCAAAATTTCATCATACTCATGAACATGAACAAAGTCCTAGACATCAGCAGGGTTTAATAGGATTGATATGATAGATATATCAACAAGTGCCTGTGAAGTCAGGTGCTGCTGGGGTTTGATAGAACTATGAAGTTAAGCGTGCTTGGGCTGGAGTAGTGTGAGGATGGGTGACCTTTTGAGAAGTTTGACCATAGAGTGCGATTTGACCTGAGATTAGGCATATTGACTTGAGATTAAGCCATAGTGACCCGAGATTAAGAAAAAACATTTGAATTTTTTAAAAAAATGAAAAACTTTTGAATTTCTAAAAAAAATGAAAAAAAATTGATTTTTTTTAAAATGAAAAAAAAATCGGAAAAAAATTATTACTAATGGCGCACTTCTATGTGGTGCGCCATTACTAAGTCAGATAGTAATGGCGCACCTCTAGGCATACTAATGGCGCACTACTAGTGCGCCATTAGTATGTGGTATACTAATGGCGCACCAGTGGTGCGCCATTAGTAAAAAATACTAGTGGCGTGCTACTAATGGCGCACCAGTAGTGCACCATTAGTAGGCAAAACTGGTGCGCCATTAGTAGGCCTTTTCCTAGTAGTGAACGGTCGAGAATAAACAAGGCCAATGCCGCAAAAAAGGATAAGTTCCATAAGCTGGGGCCAGGTGGCTACGCGGTGGGAATGCCTAAGTGGGATAATTCTGAGAAAGAGATGGAGGATGCAGGTGTCACTCCAGAAACATTGAGCTGGCCCCCTAGGTGCAGGACTTGGTTCTATGCGCACGGGGGGGAGTTGGACCCGAACTCAGGCAAAGTTTCGAAGAAGGCATGTCTGGACGGAGCCAAATATAAGCTACTTGTTGCAATAGAAGAGGCTTGATAGGGGGTGTTCGAGCCCAACAGACAGAACGACGATCTTACGCGTGCCCTGGGAAATCCTGAACACCCGGTAAGAACACGAGGCAAGGGCGCTATTCCATGGTATGAGGGGTTTTCGGACTGGAATGCCGACTACAGAACCCGTGCGAGAAAGAAGATTGCGGAGGAGAAGAAGAGGAAGATGGAGGAGGAGCAGAGGAAGCTGGACTATGAACGCCTTCAAGGCCTAGAATCAGCGCATGCGGACTTGGTAGTCAAATTCCAGCGGCAGCAGGAGCAGATCGACTCATTTAGTCAGCGAAGGGGGTCTCAGCAGCTGCAACAGCTAGCGGATGATCCAACATTGGATAGCACCGTCCCATCCACGCCGAGAAGCAGCATGGGTTCCTCCCCGGGCGACGCATTGCTGGATAGCTACCAAGTGGATGACATCATGGAGAACACTAACTGCGAGCTACACTTCAAAATGAAGAACATATCCATGAAGGTGGCGGACGTCGTTGCTTTTACAAATCCCCCGAGGCAACCTTGCATTGCAACCCGATTCCAGCGGGCTATGCTCGTGTCTTGGTTGATGAGGTGGTGGACCAATATTCGGGGCTAGTGCTTGACATTCCTGGAGGTGACGAGGAGCACACACTGGGAGAGGCCAACCATCGTATCATCCTATGGACAAAGGATTGCATCATCTTTCGAAGGCCACCAACACCGTGTCATCCGACTCCTCGTCAAAGTCCGCCACCAAGTCAGCAGACTCCTGCTCCTCCAAGTCCACCAACGCGTCAGGCCACTCCTCCTCCAAGTCCGGCACAGCTTCAGGCCACTCCTCCTCCTCCAAGTCCGGCAAAGCGTCAGGCCACTCCTCCTCCAAGTCCAGCACAACTTCAGGCCACTCCTCGTCCTCCAACTCAGCCACATCAGCCGTCTTCGCCGCCTCAGCTATGTTGCGTAGTGGTACAAGTCGAGGTAGTACTAGTGGTATAGGCGGAGGCAAGCGATTTCAATATGGTCCAAGCAGCCTCGCGCCTCTTCCATAGAGGCCTTACGACAAGTCCGAGGAGGAAAACGCAACTATATCAAAGGGCGAGGTGGAAGCCCATTTTGCACCAAAAGTGCCACCACCGCCAAGGGAGAAAGTGCCTGAGGAAAGATTGTCCACTTCATTCATATGGCTAGAGCACCAGCTCCCAAGCCTGTTGACACAGACTATGAGCGCCACCTCAGGAAGTTAAATCGAGCACGTCTACAGAAAGAGGCGAGCTCGAGCTCGATCAAAACAGCTGGCAAAAGGAGCGGTAAAACTGTTCCCCGGCTGGGAGAACAGGCGGCGCAATCAATCCCCCTGCTTGTTGTGCCAACAACACATGAGAGTACGCGCGCCCAATATTATTGTGGGCAAACCATTAATGTTCCCGGGCTAGGCGATGTGGTAATAACCGAGGAGTGTATTGAGCAGGCTAAAAGGCTCATGATCACTGTTGGACAACTCCTCGATATCGAGCCCATGTCTCTGATTAGAGAGGAGGAAATAAAACAGAAATATGTTCGAGGCCAACCTTTGGTCGAGCGAGACAAGGTCAAGAAGCTCCCAACGATAATGTATGAATTGCATCAATGGTACTTGGACATTACCAAGATTTCCAATCGAGAGTCCCTCATGGTGAATGTCAAGAAGGATCATTACTACCATGAGAAAGCTGTGTCCGTTGAGTATTCAGAACTATTTCAGTTATACAATCAAGACGCACTCGACAAATCTATCGTCTTTTCTATTGTCTATAAGTGATTTCTTTCTGTAATTTAAGTCTCAAGCTAGCTGTAGTGATCATTTTGATCAATCATTCTTGTAATTATCCTCACTATATTCTATTCTGTGGTATTATGCATGATGAAGATTTATGAAATGAAAAAAGGTGGACGCTATGGCATTGGGTTCATTAACCCAAATAGCATTAATGAATACACATGGAAATTAGATCCATATTATGAAAAAGTGTAGAGTAAATCATGCTAGAGTTCTTCAAGCGCCTCAATACCAATGAAGATATACTACTTCCTTACAACTTCGAGTGAATCACATTGTCTTGTAGTACAAATTCTGTTTTTGCCTACTAGCTAGCTACATGTTTTTGCTTACGTATGCCCGCTTAATTAAGACATGCAGACGTGTGTGCATGCAGATTTCACTGGATCTTGTTAATCATTAAAGTTGATGAAGGAACAGTTGAAATACTGGACTCACTACTTAAAAAAGAAAGTGACTACACCATCTTGTTTGGGATAGTCAACAGGTAATTTCAATCATTATTAACTATATCTCGACCTATTTAGTTCGTAATTTCCTGATATGAACTATTTAATAACCCCTTTATTCATTTTCTTTGTCGGCGGGCAGGGCTTTGGCAAAGTTCATCAGCGTCACTCCAGGCCAATGGAAAAAAAGCTGGAATGGTATCGACCCAACATAAGTAATTAAGTAGTACTAGCTAGCTAGCTGCCATCTCTTTAATTATCATGCTTGATTAATTATTATCTGATCAAATTCCATTCTCGTAAAGGCCCTGAAGTAGGCGCCGGGGAATAATCTGTGTGCATACTATGTTTGCGACAACATTCACATGATGGCGTTCGAAAGGAGCAGATCTCAAAGACAGGAGTGGGTACGTTTGTCAGAACACTATTCACAATTTTTACACCATTATCGATATCTAGTCACACAACTAATACACATGCATATTGATCTCCTTCTTAACAGTTCAAAGAGGTGTGGGAGCAGCTCGTAGCAGAGGACCGCATAGAAGCAATTCAAGAGGAAATAGAGTGATTTTTGCTTGACCAGGTCATAGATCCCAAAGGAGAATACTATTACCCGCCACTGCCCCTATGAACCACTTCCAATTGTCATCATGCTCTGAAGGCAACAATTAGGCTAATGCCACTGGCTCCAGAGGCACCAATTAGGAGAAATTGTATATAGCTAGCTAATTGTATATATATATACATGTGTGTGCATATGTGTGAATTAATTAATGGTGGTTGTGATACATTCGATGATATATATATATATATGATCGGTTCTACTAGAAATTCTGTTTATATATATGCATAACGTGTACAATATGTAGTATCGTAAAATACCAGCAAACGAAAAAGAATTAAATGGAGAACACAAAATTAAATGAAAAAGAAATCATAAACCCAAAACCCCCCAACCTTTTAATACCGGTTGGTGTCACCAACCGGTACTAAAGGGCTCCCTGCCCCCGGAGCTGGCTCGTGCCACGTGGTTGCCCTTTAGCACCGGTTCGTGCTGAACCAGTACTAAAGGTGGGGGGCTTTAGTGCCCACACTTTAGTGTCGGTTACCGAACCGGCACTAAAGGGCCTTACGAACCGGCGCTATTGCCCAGTTCTGCACTAGTGGAAGCTTCCAGGGTGTCTTTTGGTCCAAGAAAAATTATCAAAAAGTTTTGTTCTGTTTGGTATTGATTTTCTGTTAATACAAAAACAAGGAAAAACAACAACTGGCACTATGCACTAGGTTAAGAGGTTAGTCCCAAAAAATGATACAAAATAGCATAATAATTCATAGAAAATATCCAAGATTGATAATATAATAGCATGGAACAATAAAAAGTATAGATACATTGGAGACATATCAAGAATCCAAAAGCTTAATTCTTGCTCCTCCTCAAGTAGGTAAATGATAAAAACAGAATTTTTTATGTGGAATGCTACCTAACATGTTTATCATCTAATCTTTCTTTATGTGGCATGAATATTCAGATTCGTAAGATTCAAAAAAGTTTAATACTGACGTAAAAATAATAACACTTCAAGCATACTAAAAAGCAGTCATATCTTTTCAAAATATCACGGCTAAAGAAAGTTATCCCTACAAAATCATATAGTCTTGTCATGCTCCTTCTTCTTAAAATAAAGTATTTATCATGCACAACCCCGATGACAAGACAATCAATTGGTTCATGCTTTTTAATGATTTTTAGCTTTTTCAACTCTCACGTAATACATGAGCCTGAGCCATGGATATAGCACTATGGGTGGAATAGACTATGATGTTGGAGGTTGTGTGGAGAAGACAAAAATGGAGGAAGTCTCACATTGACAAGGCTAATCAACAGGCTATGGAGATGCCCATAAATTGATATCAATTCAAGGAGTAGGGACTGCCATGCAACAGATACACTAGGGCTATAAGTGTATGAAATCTCAAAAGAAAACTAAGTGGGTGTGCATCCAACTTCCTTGCTCAGAAGACCCCGGTCATTTGAGGGGGCCCATCATTGGAACATATAAACCAAGTTTGATAATGAAAAATTCCCACTAGTAAAATATGAAAGTGACAGAATAGGAGACTCTCTATCATGAAGAACATGGTGCTACTTCGTTGCACAAGTGTGGAAAAGGATAGTAACATTGTCCTTTCTCTCTTTTTCTCTCATTTTTTTATTTTCTCATTTTTTCTTTTTTTGTTAGGGTCCTTTTGGTCTCTTTTTTTCCTTTGGAGTCTCATCCCGACTTATGGGGGAATCATAGTCTTCATCATCCTTTCCTCACATGGGACAATGCTCTAATAATGATTATCATCACACTTTTATTTACTAACAACTCAAGAATTACAACTCGATACTAGAACAAAAATATGAATCTATATGAATGCCTACGGCGGTGTACCGGGATGTGCAATGTTCTAGCATAACACGCATAAAAAATATGAACGGTGGCCTAGCCACAAATACTATGTCAATTATATGTTCATGCAAAGAAATATGACAATGATGATCTGTATCATAATAAAACGGAACGGTGGAAGTTGCATGGAAACATATCTCGGAATGGATATGGAAATGCCATAATAGGTAGGTATGGTGGCTGCTTTGAGGAAAATATAAGGAGGCTTATGTGTGAAAGAGCGTATCATATCATGGTGTTTGGATGCGCCGGCGAAGTTTGCACCACGACTCAAGGTGAAAAAGGGCAATGCACGGTACTGAAGAGGATAGAAAAATGCGGAAAGGTGAGAGTGCATATAATCCATGGACTCACAGAACTCACATACAACAAAAGTTTATTAGCCCTCGAAGCAAAGTACTACTGCGCATGCTCCTAGGGCATAGATTGGTCGGAAAATACGATCGATCATCCATGACTGCCACTCATAAGGAAGACAATCAATAATAAATCATGCTCCAATTTCATAGCATAACGAGAGACCATACGTGCATGCTCTGATAATCACAAACCTTAAGAAAAATATTCTTACTAAACAACAATTACTCACTAGCATGACTCTAATATCACCATCTTTATATATCAAAACAAATGCAATGGATTAAACTTCTCATATATTCAATGATCTTCATGAATGTTTTTATTGTATCCCTCTTGAATACCCATCATATTAGGACTAAATTCATAAACTAAGTAAATTGCCATACAATTTATAAGACCATCAAAATAATATAAGTGAAGCAAGAGATTTCATCAATTTCTTTAAAATGTAACCACTGGCCCTCAAGCGCTTTCGCCACACCACGTCCAGGTAGTCGCCCTGCAGCAACAGTGGTGGCACAGCGCTACCGCTGTTGGCATCGTCAAGAGCCGAGCGACGGTACGATTGACTTCATCAACATCCATGCCAAGCATGGCTTCGGAAGCCATGGCGCGAGCTCAGCTGCTGCTGAGGTTTCCACCGGTGGCCAAGCAGATGGAGCAATGGCATGCCACCATGCAAAGCCTACTCGGTTTCGCCGAAGCTGGGGGCTCACGGTGAGCTGGTCCGCCATGACCTCCCCAAGCGAAAGCAATAGCTCGTGCTGCTGACCGCATGGAAGGGGCCATCCCCGCGGTGCAATCCCCGTCCCAGCAGCCAGTATGAGCGCAACAGAATCAAGACCCTGACGACGTCTCGATGGCCTCTTCTGACCCTCAAGCACGTCCAGGCCAATGTGGAGCCCTGGAGGATAGGTGGAGAGGATATGCGCGCATCGTCGAGCAGCGTCGCGACGACCTCCGCTGGACTAATGGGTACGACGGCCTCAACGTCGACGAGCCTGCGCTCGGTGTTGGCGGGTGCCTACCTTTCGAGGTTGGTTGCCCTACCTTTACACGAGAGCTGCGGCAAGTCTGTTGGCCATCCGTTGGCACGTTAAGGCCAGAGATACCTGAGAAGTAAGATGGAAGGCTGAACCCGGCAAAGTTCCTGAGCATCTACACCATCGCTATTCAGGTTGCTAGGGGAAGAGATGAGAAGGTGAGGTCTTGACTGATGCACCTACCGGAGAACTCCATTTCATCACGGGCTAACCTGTGCCACGATTTCATTGTAGCCTTCACTGGTGGTCATCAGGAACCTGGCAGGCCCAGCGATTTGCAGATTCTCTAGCAGAAAGAAGGAGATCCAGCAAAGTTCATAGGAATATCCCAAATATCCATTCCAAGATGAACGTACGGTTGCCCAAGAATATGAAGGAGCTTTAACACTATTGGATAAGTGCGCTTGGATGGAAGAGGGAAGGAAGTTACCCCAAAGAGGAAGATTGCACCAATGATGATTCAGAGGATGAGGATGAATCAACTAGTATGAAAAAGAGCAAGAAGCGCAGTAAGAAGCAGAGAGATAAAGCAGTGATGATCGTTGAAGGATCGGGTGCGCCTAGTATCGGCAAGAAGGCAAAGCTGAGGTCCCCGGAAAGGAAGCTACCGCGTGCACCGATTGTCGGGAAGCCGCCACCGCTGAGAAAGTCGGGAAGGGTGATGGCCTGTACTGCAAGATTCATCGGACCAAGGGCCACGACCTTCAAGAGTGTTATCGGGTTGAGCAGCTTGTCAAGAAACAGAAAGCAGAGTATGAGAAGCAAGATAAGGAAAAGGGTCAGAATGTTGCTGGAGGTAAGAGCCGAGGTGGTGAAGTAGGATGCCCCGGCAAACCCTTTCGGAGCCAAGGAAAGACCGCCAGAGCTCGAGGGAAGGAAACATGTGATGCTGAGAGTGATGGAAGGGATGAAGAGGAAACTAGTGAGCATGAGTTTCAAAAGGCCATAGATGCCCTGTGCATTGATAGAGGTGCATCTCTACACACTTCTCACCGCCAGCTCAAATGGTGAGCGTGAGAAGTTAATGTCGTGGAGCCAGCGCCAGAGGCCTAGAAGCCGCTCAAATGGTCCCGTACGCCCATCATCTTTGACGAACAAGACCATCCTAGCCGTACCACTTCGGTAGGATGTTTGCCGTTGTTGGTCTCTCCAACAATCCGCAAGAACAAGGTCACAAAGATGCTGGTGGATGACAGGGCCGGGTTGAATCTGATTTCCCCGACAGTCATCAACAAGCTTCAGATAGGAGAAGAAGAGCTAGAGGTTACCGACACGTTTCAATGAGTTAATCCCGGCAGGAGCCATCCCAAGGGAAAGATCACGTTGCCGTTAATGTTTGGGGGAGAGATAAACTACCAAACTGAGAGGATTGTGTTTGATGTGGTTGATCTCCCCTTGTCGTACAATGGGATTCTTGGACGCCCGGCCCTAGCTATGTTCATGGCTGCATCCCACTATGCCTATAATACCTTAAAGATGCCTGGGCCACTAGGAGTCATTACTATCCCCTCAGATGAGAAGGACGCAGTCATTTGTGTGGACAATATGTACTTTGACGTGGTCGCTGCAGAGGCAGTAGCCGCCCCCGCCAAGGAAAGTAAAGGAAAGAAGAGAGACTATAGGGACTTCGGCACAGAGTCCGGGAAGCGTGCCCCCACCGAGTGCATGACAACCGTTGACGACGTGCCGAAGTGTTATAACAACAAGGGATCCAAGGTCGCTGCACCCCAAGTGAAGAAGGTCCCAGCAGGGCTGGCTGGCGTTGATGGTACTTTTACTATCAGCGCCACCCTCGACGACGAATAGGAAAGTGCGTTGTTGCCTTCCTGCGGGTGAATATCGATGTGTTTTCCTGGCAACCATCTGATATCCCCGATGTTCCCAGGGCGGTAATTGAGCACCACCTTGCTGTCTACCCACACGCCCGACCTATCAAGCAAAAAGTCTGGAAGCAGGCCTTGGAGAGGCAGCAGTTTATTGCAGAAGAGATCAAGAAGCTTGAGGCAGTTGGTTTGGTCAGAGGAGTATTGCACCCAACGTGGTTGGCAAATCCAGTGGTAGGCTGGAAGGCTAACGAGAAGTGGAGGCTTCGCATAGATTTCACAGATCTCAACAAGGCTTGCCCGAAAGACCCATTTCCCTTGCCGCGCATCGACCAGATCGTGGATTCCACTTCAAGTTGTGATTTGCTCTCCTTTCCGGACGCATACTCTTGGTATCACCTAATCTTCATGTCCAAGGAAGATGAAGACAAGACGTCGTTTATCACTCCTTGTGGTACGTACTGCTTTGTCCGCATGCCATTCGGATTAAAGAGTGCCGGGTCTACTTTTGCAAGGGCAATCCAGATTGATTTTGAGCCATAGTTGCATAGAAATATAGAAGCCTACATGGATGATATCGTGGTCAAGTCCAAGGATAAGGCCACCCTTATTCAGGATTTGGAAGAGACATTTGATAATCCGCGCAAGATCAATCTAAAGCTCAACCTAGAGAAGTGTGTATTTGGTGTTCCCTCTGGCAAGTTGCTTGGTTTCTTTGTATCCCACCGCGGGAGCGAACCTAACCCTGACAAGATGAAGGCCATCGAGCACATCCAGGCACCAAGGACAGTTAGGTATGTGAGGCGCCTGACAGGATATGTTGCCGCGCTAAGCAGATTCATTTCCAAGTCTGCCGAGCGCGCCATGCCGTTCTTCAAGATTTTGAAGAAGACCGGCCCTATGAAGTAGACCCTAGAAGCAGATGTACCTTTGCAATAGTTGAAAGCTTATTTGTCCTCTGTGCCTTCCTTGGTTGCTCCCAAACCCCAGGGGCCATTGTTGCTATACTTGGCAGTGACCAACCAAGTGGTTAGTGCGGCCTTGGTAACGCAGAGAGAAGTGGATGAGGCAGAAAGTGAGTGAAGATTGGCTGAATCAGATAATGACCAGGAGAGTAATGAGCACGACAACGAGAGAAACCTGAAGGACGTGACACAGAAGAAAGTGGTGTAGCGCCCAGTGTACTTCGCCAGTTCCTTGTTACAAGGGGCACGATCGAGGTACTCTGGCATCCAGAAGTTGATTTTTGGTCTCATCGTGGCCTCAAGGAAACTTCGCCACTACTTCCAAGCCCATGAGATCATGGTTGTTACTTGTTTTCCATTGCAAAGATACTCTGAAACCCTGAGGCTACCGGTAGAATAGTGGAGTGGGCTTTGGAGTTATCCAGTGTTGGTTTGAAGTTTGAGAGGACATCAACTATTCAGAGCAGGGCATTGGTTTTATTGCAGAATGGTCGCCAACCCCTGATAAGGAAGTGACAGAAATAGTTGTCCCGGGAAGGAATTGCCCCAATAATGGATTATGTATTTTGATGGTGCTTTTTCCCTACAAGGTGCAAGAGCTAGCGTGCTTCTTGTCGCCCCCTCCGCGGAGCACTTGAAGTACGTCGTCCAAATTCATTTTTCCCGGGAAGAAGCAACCAACAATACAACTGAGTATGAAGGGCTGCTTGTCGGGCTCAGGATTGTAGCCGAATTGGGAATTAAGAAGCTAATCATTTGAGGAGATTCACAACTTGTGGTGAGATAAGTCAACAAGGATTATCAAAGTCCATTGATGGAGGCATACATCGACGAAGTGAGGATATTCGAGGAGCGCTTTGATAGATTGCAAATAGAGGCCGTACACCATGTGGAAAACAGCATAGCTGATCATCTGTCAAAGTGTGATGTGCACAAGCTTCCTATGGAACCAGGAACTTTTGTTCTCCATATCACTCAACCCTCCGTATCCCCAACAACAATGGCCTGAAGAGGAGAAACCTGGACTACGGTAAGCCTCTCCCAATAGAGCCATCTGCTCCCGGCAGAGACCCTGCCGGAAACAACTCCTCATAGCCTGCCGGAACACCCCCTCTAGCCGGGTCCATGAACCCTGCGAACGAGGGTGGTGCACCGGCAGCAGAGGAGGTACCACTAGTCCTCGTTGCCGAGCCCCAAGCTCCAACTTGGGCAAGGCACATTGTCCACTTCCTCCAAACCGGAGAGCTTCCCGGTGACCAAGATGAAGCTGAGAGAGTAGCCTAGAGGGCTAGTATGCACCAGTTTGTCGATGACACACTGTATAGAAAGAGGCCCAACGGTGTGAAATTGAAGTGTGTCTACCGGGAAGAAGGAAAGGAACTGTAAATGGCAAGGTGCTCCATCAAGATCTGGGGGTCAGCACAAATGGCAGCCATCGCGACCTCATCCGCGCGTGCGGCCGCGATTTGCTTCTCCACTGCCAAATGCTCCTTGAGGTCCTGGCTATACTACGTGTACCATGGCTTAGGCCGGTGCTGATTTGTTGGAGGGGTCAGTGTTTGGGTGGAAGGTGTCACTCTCGCGCTGGCGGTAGGGGCATGTGGGATGTGGAAGGAGGAGGAGCATGGGGGTCGGGTGTGGATTACCTGCCTGGATAGGTGAGACCGAGGAGCGTGAAGGAGGGTCGCTGGCAAGGAGGCGGCGGCTCTGCAAGCAAGGAGTGCAGGTTTCAACTTGGAAAGGAAGGAGGAAAGAGGGGAAATATGGCTTTTGGTAAGGGGGAGGGGCGGGGAGGTCGCTATTTCCGCAGTAGCGGAAAATATGGAATCGCTTCAGCCAAAAAACTGGCACGCAAAGTGTCATGAGACACGGTCCCTTATTCAAAACTGTGTACGATATGTGAAATCAAAAACGATTCAGATAGCTTAACTCGTGTGTGTTGTGCTTGAATGTCAAAAATTTTTATTCGAATTTACCTTGTTACAGTGGTCATCCACGTCATTGCATATTTTGGGTACACAAAGGAGACTAACTGTGCGCGATCTACTTGATTTATCATCTTGATCATTTGAATTACGTAATGGGGTCACAGCTACAAAGGATGGTGTTTGAATTGTTAGAACTTTTATCTGTAGTGAACATGCAACTATAGGTGTGTCGTAAAAATTTGGAATTATTCAGGGTTCATTTGTACATTTTTATACATTAACTTGGTTTTCTAGGCATTTTATGCGCATAATTCAAATTTGAACAACATGCACATGCTCTAGTGCATATAAACTTATTGAAAAATCAAATATGTGTCCTTGGTTGCATGCTTAGGTCCCATGCAAGAAATGGGAATGAATTTCAAACACCCTGCCACCGTCACTCAGCCGCAAACATTGAGATACCTTGTTTTTAAATTCTAGTAAATCCAAAACTCGTCTGAAGTTCATGAAACTTGGCATGCTATCATGTAGCGGCATCAACATGCCGTGGTAAATTTTTTGTCCCATTTGGGGCAGGTTTGGGTATAAGCTTCTCACAAACCAGAGCTTCTCACAACAGGCGTGATGGTTTCGGTAGGGAATGTGCCACCTTTGGGGATGAAATGATATCCGTTGCCTCTTATTGCTTTCAACAAATTTCGAGTGTCAACATAGAACAAACAAGAGTGTTGTGTTCAATTTGGGAATTTTTCAGGGTTTGTTTGGACATTTTATGCATTAACTGAGTTTTCAATGCATTTATGTGCATAATTCAAATTTGAACTACATGCACATGCTCCAGTGCATATAAATTGGTTGAAAAATCAAATCTGTGTCCTTAGGTGCATGCTTAGGTCCCATGCAAGAAATGGAAATGAATTTCAAATACCACGACACCGTTGATTGCCGACAAAACATTGAGATGCCTGGTTTTTAAATTCTAGTAAATCCAAAACTTGTCTGAAATTCACGAAACTTGGCATGCTATCATGGAGCGGCATCAACATGCCATGGTACAAATTTTATCCCATTTGGGGCAGGTTTGGGTAGATGCTTCTCACAAACCGGAGCATCTCACAACAAGCATGATGGTTTTCGGAAGGGAACGTCCCACCTTTGGGGACGAAACAATATCCATTGCCTCTTATTGCTTTCAAATTTTTTTCTCGTGTCAACATAGAACAACATGAGTATTGTGTGAATTTTTGTGATTTTTCGGGGTTCGTTTGGACATTTTTATGCATTAAATGAGTTTTTAATGCATTTATGTGCATAATTCAAATTTGAACTACATGCACATGCTCCAATGCATATAAATTGGTTGAAAAATCAAATCTATGTCCTTGGGTGCATGCTTAGGTCTCATGCAAGGAATGGGAATGAATTTCAAACACCAGGGCACCGTTGATTGACGGCAAAACATTGATATGCCTGGTTTTTAAATTCCGGTAAATCCAAAACTGGTCTGAAATTCATGAAACTTGGCATGCTATCATGGAGCGGCATCAGCATGCTACGGTACAAATTTTGTCCTATTTGGGGCAGGTTTGGGTATATCCTTCTCACAAACCGGAGCTTGTCACAACAAGCATGATGGTTTTCGGTACGGAACGTCCCACCTTTGGGGACGAAACGATACCATTGCCTCTTATTTCTTTCAAATTTTTTTCTCTCGTATCAACATAGAACAACAGGAGTGTTGTGTGAATTTTTGTTATTTTTCGAGGTTCGTTTGCACATTTGTATGCATTAACTGAGTTTTCAATGCATTTATGTGCATAATTCAAATTTGAACTACATGCACATGCTCCAGTGCATATAAATTGGTTGAAAAATGAAATATGTGTCCTTGGGTGCATGCTTAGGTCCCATGCAAGAAATGGGAATGAATTTCAAACACGAATGCACTGTTGATTGCCGGCAAAACATAAAGACGCCTAGTTTTAGAATTCTAGTAAATCTAAAACTCGTCTGAAATTCATGAAACTTGGCATGCTCTCATGGAGCGGCATCAACATGCCATGGTACAATTTTTTTCCCATTTGGGGCAGGTTTGGGTATATGCTTCTCACAAACCGGAGCTTCTCACAACAAGCATGATAGTTTTCGGTAGGGAACGTCCCACCATTGGGGACGAAACGATATCCATTGCCTCTTATTGCTTTCAAAAAAAATTCTCATGTCAACATAGAACAACAGGAGTGTTGTGTGATTTTTCGGGGTTCGTTTGGACATTTTTATGCATTAACTGAGTTTTCAATGCATTTATGTCCATAATTCAAATTTGAACTACATGCACATGCTCCAGTCCATATAAATTGGTTGAAAAATCAAATATGTGTCCTTGGGTGCATGCTTAGGTACCATGCAAGAAATGGGAATGAATTTCAAACACCAAGGCACCGTTGATTGCCGGAAAAACATTGAGATGCCTGGTTTTTAAATTCTAGTAAATCCAAAATTCTGCTAACCATTCACGTGACGCCACATGTCTTGGTTTTAATGGTTGTAGGAGGTGCCGTGCGGATAGCTTCTTGACCTTGACTGAAAGGGAGGCATGCGAGCGCCGTCCGATGCAGGCTGACCGGGAGGCGTGCAAGATGTCCTCGAGTGCGCAGGATCACCGGGAAGTGTCCGAGCTGTACACTGCGCAGTCTCACTAGGAAGCGAACCATTTGACTTCCATGGCCGCCCGCCTTGCTCGCAACCTCTCCATTAATGGTGCCCAAGCCGCAGTTTAATTCGCTTTTTAAATATAAAACACTCATCAGAAACGTTTTAGTTAGAACACCCGTATGCAAACCGACAACTTCCCCAGGAAGCAAAGAGAAAATGTGCCGAGCAGGATTTCTGCAGCTCTTGATCACAAACGATTTAGATAGAACACCCATATGCAAAGTGAGAGTAGCGCAGGATTTGCTCACCCCTTCAACGCAAACCGTTGTTTTGGATGACCCGTGTACAACCACGTACAAACAATTTGGTAAGGTTTGCATCTGTCATATGGGGTATGTTGCCATTGGTCAAACTGGAAAGATTTACATTTGTTGATCTAGTAACTTGCCATTTGTCAATCCTTGTAACGTTGCCATTTGTCAAAATATGCAGCTAGAAATCATTAGCACTATGTGATTTTTGCAACTAAAATTCAGTAATTAAGCATAGATTTCATTCATAGATTAAGCAGTCATTCTTAATTTATACAAACAGTTCAACTCGACAGCTGAACCGACCAAAGTTCTCCCCAATTGTTGCCAACCACATACTGAAATAGCTAGTTCAACTATATATACTAGCTAATTTTAAGTATGTTGTGCAGTTCGACCACGCATCTATAGTCAGATGAACTGAACAAAATAGCCCCTAAATACTACTACTACCATAGAGGGGCATTCGGCTACTTCCGATAGCCTCTCCTCTGCCCAGTGCGCTCAGTAAGAGGCAGAGGAGGGGGACGAGCCTACCGATGAGCTGGACAAATGCAATACGGTGCCTACCACTACTGCACATTCAGTGATGCTCGCCAGCTCGAACGCCCACTGCCGCTCCAGACGATCCCTCTCGAAGCTGCTGGACTGCTCATAGATCTCCTGATTCCTTGCATCTGCGTCGGCATGTGCTGCGGCCACGGATGCGGTAAGGCTCTTTGCATGGTCGACGAGGCGCTCCTCCTCCTCCCGTGGGAACTCAATGTAGCGCGCAAGGTCGCTGACGCACATGCGGGCCTCCACCTCCTCCTCCCTCCTTTAGGCGGTGGTGGCGGAGCGGGTGATTATCCTCGCGGTCGACAGTTGGCTGGCAGCCATGGTGGCCGACCATGGGGTGGTAGCCACGACCACCACCTCCCACCTTCGGGCCACGGCGACGGAGCGGGTGATGGCCACGGTGGCAGGCAGTGGGGTGGTGGCCACGACAGCCACCTCTCGCCTTCGGTCCGCAGCGGTGGAGCGGGATATGGCCCTGGCTTTCGTCGGTGGTGCGGCAGCAACGGCGGCCGGCAACAGCTGCCAACGGGCAGCGGCAGTGGAGTGTGTGGTGGGTGTTCTGCGAACACCCAACAGGGACGCCACGCGCACTACACTACGCTGGGGACAGCACCACCGCTATGGTGTAGCCTCCCAACTGGAGCTGTCCTCTGATGACGGCGGAGTGGCTGAGCGACAATGATGGAACGGTGCCATTGGCGATTGTGGGAGAAGCAGACGAGATAAGCTATAGGGGGGGGGAGGGGAAAATGCAACGTAGGACTCGTCGGCCGTGAGGGTTTTTATAGCAGGCCGGCAAGCATTGGGATTTTGGGGGATTTCACCGAGTCGGGCGGGAAGCTTGCACGGGAACCTGTGAAGTTGCGCAGGAACGGGCTCACCGACGATTCATTGGCGCCACCGTTTGGCCAAAAGAACGCCCCTGTGCGCTGCGCAAGCTTGCGCTGTAAGCCTTCTGCAACAGCGGGGTGAAAAAATGTGTGAGAGGAGGACGAGAGGACACGTACACATACAATTAATAGAAAAACGTTTGCGATTTAATTACCTACTATACCCCGTCCTGGTTTATAAGTAGGATTTAACTAATAAAATACGAATGCATGTCGCCATAAATTATATGGTTGGAGTCATATTTGAACATAGTTTCTAGCAATACAATTGTTGTAACATGCATTAACACTTTTTTGGTTAAATTTAAGGTTATACACCAGCAAGCATTTTCCGCAACACACACAACTTATTCCATCACAAATAGCTCGGATGGTTCAAGTATCTGCCATGTATCACACACGCAACTCTAATCTGATTCGTGCTTGATGTCTCCGACATCGCTCGCACAGTTCGCGTTATTTGTCATGTATCACTCTGTCATCTTCTGTTTCGTCCCTCGGCAAGCTCTGCTCGCCGTTAGGCGCCGCAGAGCGCTGTGCTAGCCGCTACGTGTTGTGGTGTGCTCTGTCGCGTCCGTTGGTGCGCTCTGCTCGCGTCCGTCGGTGCGCTCGGCTTGTGGACAACTTTTCCTTGAGGCGACCACAAAGCCCTCTACTCGCGTCCCTCCGCACGCGCTCTGCCAGCGGTTGGGCGTGCGCGTGATCACGTCGGGGGCCCCATATGCATGCGGTTGCGCTGCGCACGTTGCCACGCAATGCAGTTACGTGAGGCACGATGGAGTCACGCGCTGCAAATTATAACTGCCATCAGGGCCTGCCGATATTCCCGGCCGTCCGACTTCCCCTTTAATTCTTGCGGCCATTATAACCTTAGTCTGTTCAACCATTCGATCGCGCCCCACAACACAACAAGCACACCCACGATGACACATAGAAAGGGGATGTCCGGTGGCACTCCAATGGAGTTCAGCGAGCATAGAGTGGAGACCCACGTGAGGGAGACGGATCTCTTGGTGTACTACACCATTGACACGGCCGCGGTGGACGATTACATCAACAGCGTTGAGCAGTTGCTTGCTAGAGACAAGTATAAGGTGGTCGGCATCGACCTCCAGTACACCGCCGGTCGTCCCGGCATAGATCAGAAGGTTGCCATCGCCCAATTGTGTGTGCGCCATCATGTTCTCATCTACCACTACTACAAGGCCACAGAGCCTTGCGATTGTTTCAACAGGTTTGTCAACAGCACCGACTACAAGTTCACCATGGTGGATACCAAAGACGATGTGAAAGCGTTCAGTGTTACGGGCTTGGCCTACAAGAACCTTGTCGATATCCGTGACCACTACAGGGTCTAGGGCAGCACGAAGCAGGACTCCCTGGTTGAACTGGCCTTGTCCATCATCGCCCCCTACTATGAAAAGATGAAGCAGGATGCCTAGAGAACAAGTCCCATATCCTGGCACAAGGCTTGGATGCGACAACTGGATGAACCTCACCTCAGGTTCGTGGCCAAGAGAGTATACACATGGTACGGGATGCACAGGCGGATCGTTGACATGAGGAAGTGCCTCGTTACCCAAATCGATGAGCTCGGATCGAGCCACAAGCAGAGCAAGTGTCACAAGAAGTAGATGATGATCAGATGATTATTTAAGCTAGTAAATCATGCATGTAATATATAGTTTACTTTATTGGGGTGTGTGGAAATGTCATGTGTGTAGTAGCCACCTATGTAATTATGCATGTAATAGTTTACTTTGGTGTGTGCAAATGATATGGTTGTAGTAGCCACCTATGTAAGTGGATGTTTAATTTGGTTATGCAAGCATGTCCTTATAACTGTGTGTGTATATATATGTTGTTGTTCTGTATGCAATCCCATCGCACAACACACACGTCTTATTAGCAGCAACCGTCTGTGTTCTTATTGGTCTTCACACACATTTCTGATTACAGACCTGTTTGCCGCGTATCACACTCATCTTGTTAAGTTGAACCGTTTTTGTTCTCATGTTTCAACGCAAACAGTTCATCCGTGTGAACTACATGCCGTATACACTAAAAAAGACACTTCCGTGATGATACGTGTTTGTCACAGTAGGTCACGTTTTCTGTCATGCATGTACATCCATGACGATTTTATGACAGAATCAAGATAGTCATACCTGTGCTGCCGTAGAAGTGTTCCCTGACATTACCAAAATTATCATCACGGAAGTGTCCAGTTCCATGATGATAAATCGCGCGTCATGGAAGTGCTTTCATCAAGGGTGACCGACATGTGGCATCCACCGTAATGGAACGCCATTAAGCTATCGTGTCCGGTTTTGGATCTGATAACCCGTTAACAGCCCAGACGAATGGTGATTTTCCATGTGTAATATTCTCATTGGCGGGAGGAAACACATGTCTGCTCCTCGGTGTGCCAGATGTCACCCGTCCATTGGAGGAGACATGTCTATGATATGTCGACACATGGCAGGGCCCAACAGAGGCCCATATAGGTTAAAAAGGCCGGCCTAGTCAAACGCCCATAGTACTTACTCAGGTACTAGTGGGCCAACCCAGTAACGGCCTCTTTAATAAAGGCCCATTTACGACCCGAAGCCAGATCTGGCCCATTAATTGTTCGCGGAATATTTGGGCCCAATTACACCCCGGTGAATTTCGGCCTGTTAGAGGCCCGATGTACACATGGGCCCATTACAGCCCGGTGTGTCTTTCGGCCTGGGAATGGCCCGTGCTACCCATGTGCCATATATGGTCCGACACGACATCTGGCCCACTAACGGCCTGTTATAAAGGTGGCAATAGTTTAGCCCGACGTGACTTTGGGCCTGTTAAAGGCGTGTCGTATAATTCGTCCCGTTGATGCACGTACTAAGCTTTCGGCCTCTTAGAGGCCCATGATATCAGTGGGCCAACTAAGGCCCAAGATATATTTCTGCCTGGTAACGACCCGTCATATAATTGGGCCAAGAAAGGCCCGGTCTACATTTCAGCCTGCTGAAGGCCCGTCAACAACTAGTGAAAATTGATCCCAACATGCATTTCGACTTGCTAAATGCCCATGGTTTCTTCTGGGTCGTAACAGGCCAATACAATATTCAGCCTGTTAATGGCCCAACGCTACCTGGGCCACTCTAAGCGCTGGGTCCATAGAAGGCCCAACTAAAATTTGTGCCGAATATAGGCTGTAGTAAGTTGTGGGCCAGGCGCAAAGTGTGAAGGCCCCAATGGCCATTCGTGCCCAAGAAAGATGTAGGCCGGCCCAATTGTGGCCCGCTAAAAACCAGGCCTGTTAGAGGCGAATGTTTTGGCCCGGTCGACTACATCAGATTTTTTTTAGATAGTGAATGATGGCAGTAACTAGTAGGAATTAAGAACAAACCTACTCTATACAATAAAGAAATTACGGCATAGTAACTTAGAATAAACCTACACTATACAATAAAGGATTTATGGTATATTACATCCACTAGGCATCGAAGTTCGCCACCAGTGATCATAAAGCGCAACGAAGAAGCAGATTACAAAAACTGGGCACCATTGCATCGTAACAAAATAATACTGAACCGAGACCACTTCCAAGATAGTTCAAGAAAGATTAGCCTTGCGCGGGAACTGCTGCACAAGCTGCTGAGCAAGGCTGGGAGACCGGCCTAGCATGTCGATCATAGCTTCTAGGTGTAGCTATTTAGCAATGAGGTTCTCATTGGTGTTCTCCACAATCTTTCTTAGAGATAGGACTTCAAGTCGATGTTGAGTTGCGGAATGCCTTTCTGCTAGAACTTGGGACTGAAGAAATCGAACTGATTCAGACAGCGAATTCTATGAGCTTGTCTGGCTGCTAGTATCAAGTAACTTGAACACTGCATCAAGACAAGACTTTGGGGTTGTCTCGCTATCTTTAAGATGTTCTCGCTTCTTTGCTGCAGTATATGTTGGGTTTGTCTCACAGCCTTCAGCAGACTTGTGCATGCCATTAGGCATATCACCCTAAAACAAGTAGAGAGATGACAGGTTCTCCACGTGTATAAACAAAGATGATAACTATGCTGTCAATTCCATCCAATGTCAAATTAGAAAATAAAGAGTAAGTTCAAAATATCAATAGCATAATCCGGCATTGTTCATAATGCGGGGAGATTCACCACACTACTAGATTACCATGTCAACATAACAAGCATAGATGAAGGGCAAAGACAATCATTGTATCTATTTTGGTTAATATGCATTGCATGTTGTCCGTATCATCAACCACATCAGTAAGATAAATAGGAGATGACAAGGTGCATACATGGGCTGCTTCACCACACACTAGATTATAGATCCACAAAAACAAGCATACATATAGGGAGTATTGAGTAATGTGCATGGTATGAATAAGGAATTTGGTTTTACAAGTAAAACATGGAACTTATGGTTCTTGCAAACATGCATTTTGATAGAAACAACAAACTAAATAGTAGTAAACGATAGGGAGTATGAGCAAATTAAACAGCAGTTGAGGATAAAGGCTTTAGAAGGACTGACTTACATCAATAGTTAACACCGGAAGGATAACTCAAGAATTTCAGCACATAATCTTCTTCATAAGCATTGCATGTACTCTACATTTTGTAGAGAGTAATTATACATATGATAATACTGGAAGGGATAGAGGATAATGAAGATAAGATGCAGATTCATGCTACATAATCAACTACCAATCCCTAGAAGTACAAGCATTACATGACAAAATGTACTGACAACACCAATGGGCTACACTTCTGCACTGGCATTGTCTGTGTATTCAACTTTTTGGTAAGATTAAATACAGATCTGATATCTTTTAGTAAATGGTGGGTGAGGGAGATAAGATGCAGAATGTTACACAATGAACCAATCCCTCTTCCCATAATACATGAGTGTTTTGAACACTGGTGTACTGTACAAAACATTCTTATATTATGGGACAGAGGGAGTAGCTGTTAATGTAAGTACAGAGATAGACGACGTTCAGTCCTTACAAGAGGATTGCAGAGCTAAACCTCTTCAAAAGCATTGTGTTGATTCTAAATTTATGTAAGAGTCCATACGGATGTTATAATGTCCACCAAATGGGCGATAACGAGGCTAACATGTGCAGTGATGCTACATAATCAAACAGCTATGAAAGTAAGTATGGTCATACATGGCAAGAGGTACTCACAAGAGCAATGCAGTGTGCAGTATAGTTGCAAGATTCTGTGGTCCCTTGAGAATGAATTTTCTTCTGCTAACAGTTTTCGTACAAGTGAGATGTTAAGGCAAATGTAGAATGTAGTTCAAATTGTGATGTGATATCATAGACAGAACCTTATGCCGTAGACGAGACCAATGTGTAACAAGATTATTCTAGTCACTGTCAGATAAATGTAGCACCGGAGACTTTACAGAAATTTTGTTTAGAGGCTTGCCATTGAAGTGCGCTTGCCTCAGGTAGGAACGATACTTCATCAATGAGTGCTTGAAATGCGCAACCAACCCTTGCTCATCTTGACAATCCAGTTTGGTCCTCACCTATTTAAAAGAATGAAATATTGTGTCTTCTGTCAGTAGAAACATATGCAGCAATTACCATAAATAACATTAGTACATTACTTGCACGTAAGTTGCGGAGGAAGACTAGAAATTGTTCTCTGTCTGCGGTATAATATTTCCATGAAGGAAAGATGCGCACAAAGTTCCTGACAACAATATAAGCTCCGTCTTCTAAATTGGGAAGAAATGGAACACGGGACCTATTTGCTGCAATTGGGGCTCTCTTTGGTTCGAAAAGGGATTTGGCAACTGGATTTGGTGTACTCTTTGCTAGAATGGGGGTTTTGCGTCGTAGAGCTGGTGCTGTGTCAACTAGCATCATCATACTATTTGCTACAGTTGGGATCTACTGAGTTGGGGCATCAGAAATGACCAATGTAGTAGGGCTAGAGTCTGCTAGAGTTGGGGTGTTTTGCAGGTCAGGTGATATTGCAACTACACCCAATTGGCTATTTGATTTATCAGGTGTCACTACCTTTTCCAAATACTTTGCTTGTGCTCCTCCACGATCAGCAATCGCCCTCTTCCTTTTGAACGTCCGATACACAAGAACAACATCTGGATGGATAAATATGGTATGATGACAGATGGAATATGTATTGAAAATGGATAGGCAGGGCGTATTCACATACACGATGTGTAAACTAAGCTAATGGCAGTGCAACAAAGTAGAAGCAATGCAAAGCATTAGTTTCAAGATATGTGCGACCAATATAACCGTGGAAAGTTAGAGCAAGCACCTTGATGGGTGAATAAGATAGGGCATCTGCCTCTGACTCCTCCACTAGGTAGCTACATTGACTTAGGTCTCCCTCTAGCTCAGAATCACTGTTAGGATCATATTCTGAGCATGAATCTGTAGGTGGAGAGCATTTGCATTGCATCCAGACTTGATCTTAGTCCCTTCATGCCGTGGAAGAGAAGGCCGTGTGAGCGGCCTCGGCAAAGAGGATGACGGCGCCGATGAAGCGAGAGGACGCGATGCAAGGCTCTTGGTCCGTCGCGGTGGATGAGAAACGTCCATCTCTAGCAGTGGACGATGTGGTCTTGGTAGGCGCTCCGGCATGGTGGAGGACGGTGGCGATGGATGGGGCGGAGGACAACGACGATGGATGGGGTGGCGGACGAAGGAGGCTGGTGTGGGGGGATGGTGTTCTAGCGTGGACGGTGTATGAATGGGAAAATGGAGGGAGAGGTACGGGGAACCATGTTTTTGGGACGCACCTGTCTAAACTATGGGAAAGTTACGAACTTAGCCCCCGTTTAAAATTTGGACGTCTCGTCAGTTGGGGATATGACAGTAATTTCGCATCTTGCCAATATTTGCCCAAAGCGATTTCAGGCGAGGAGAGGGTGTTTTGGCGCCCATGGTTGGCACCCATGGAGTACAAACGGGGCTGACAGGTAGGGCGGTTGTGTGACGTCTGAGTCAAGTTACAAACCTGCCCCTATTGAAAATATTTGCCTACATCCATTTCGGCCGAGTTGAGTTTGTTTTGCCGCCCACCGTGTATGAATGGGGAAATGGAGGGAGAAACAGAGGTCTTTTGGATGAGCTTGAATCAAATGTGTTTTGCCGCCCATGTTTGGTGCCCACCATGCCGGAATGGGCTCAGAGGCGGTCGTGTCACGTCTAATTGAAGTTACTAACCTACCCCTATTGAAAGAAGTGGAAATCGGGCCGATGGATTGTCCGTGTAATGGGTAGACAATAATTTCCATATCCCAAACACTTGGCCGCGGGCAGCCGATGTGGTACTGTGGGAGTGGACATTTTGCCGCTTCTTTTGAATTTTGGGTAGACAATAAGCATCCACGTTTACCCTGGCAACTAAATTCATATCCATTTTGTATTCCTATATGAATCTTCATAAATCATTCTATGTGTTTTTATATATCTTCAAAAGCACGACAAAGATGTATTCCACTGTCATCTACGAATATGATTTACAAATGCTGATACTCAAATTTAGAAGCTAGAATCCAGTTTAAGGTGAATTCGAATATTTGTAACACTACAGACTAAGGCATAGCCTAGTGGTGTGAAGGGGCTGATGCCTTCCCACCCACCCAGGTTCAAGGCATGGTACTTGCAATTTGGGTTTGTTGCACCAATTATACTGTAGGGGGTTCCCTTACCGTCTTTTTGTCAAAAAAAAAATATTTGGAACACTTTATGTCCAACTCAAATGTCACACGCAGCATAATGTTTACTCCCATTTAGATATGTACACAAGCGATGTATCAAGATTCAAATACCGAGTCAATCAACCAAGAATGTACATAACTAACAGACATATAAACACTTATAGTGTATATGGATCAATAATATCAACTAACATACATAAGCCAGGCCGTTGTACTTTTTTTTGCTATAACATCATCCTTTTTTAGTGAAGCTACTACATCATCTTTGCCCTTTGCGATGCGTGCTACTTATGGTCCATCTATACTACTATTATTGTTGAATGCACATTCATCCCGATTGCCATATTTGTAGGTCTGGCACAGCAATCAAAATTAAATGTCTTTGAGTCTTATCAATTAATACAGACTTGTGCTCAAATAAAATTACAAACCAAAAAACAAAAAACAATTATTACATGATCTCTAAAACAAATGGTTTGATTGATTACATGAAAAAAAACACAAAGGTTATTCAACGATGGAAAGAACATTTCACCTATGATTTACCAAGTGGGAATTTAATTTCCTTTTTCCTTCAGGACCTTAACAATGCTGTCAGTCTCATCTTGCTTCGTTTTGAAATCCACCAAATATTTAATGGTTGTCTTGAGTACTGCTTGTGATTGTGTTGTTTGCTTCCTCAACATGTCAACTTCATCTCTAAGTGCAGAAGCAAAATCTCTTTCTACCACTAGTTTAGCCTCTAGAGCATCAACAGTTGGTAATTCATGATGCACGGTTGGGCCGGAGCCACTGCTGTGGGATGATACAACGTCCATGGAGACATCGCTCTTTGATCTTGGGCTAACCTGTTTGCCATTAAAGTTCTGATTTGATTCTTGAAACTTGAAGTTAGCAAAACATCTCAATTGGGAGTTATAACAGCAAACCAGTTAAACAAACAAGGAATTAAAGAGTTTCAATTGGATGCTGAAAAGTAGTTATTAACATCATTGTAACTAGTCATTGTAGTAGCAAAGTAGTTAAACAAACAAGTTTTGCAAAAGGTACATGTTGTGGAATTGGATTTTTTCTTGGATCCTGAAAAGTTGAGTAGCTAGTAACATGATTAGAGCAATCGGTTGCAGCAGCAAAGCAGCTAAACACACAAGTTTGCAAAAGGAACCTGTTATGGCATTGGAGTTTCTCTTGGATCCTGAAAAGTTGAGTAGTTAGTAACTTGATTAGAGCAACAAGTTACGGTAGCAAACCTGTTACACAAATATATTTTTGAAAATGTACCTGCTGTGCAATTGGACTTCTAATTCGATCCTGAAAAATTGAAGTTGGAAAGATGATTACAACAGCAAGTTACAGCAACAAACCAGGTAAACAAGGAAGTTTCTGAAAACATGTTTGTTGTGCCAATGGAGTTTCAGTTGGATCCTGCAAACTTGAATGTTAGCAATCAATAAGTGAAGTTTCGCAAGAGCCATAAGAAACTAACATCAAACTAGTAAAACTAACCGGTTTTGGCAACGTATTTAATTACACATGAACTAGTAAAACTAACAAGTTCTTGGCAACATATTAAAGTAACAAGTAGGTACCGTTTACCAGCAACACACACAACTGTAAATTTCTTTGATGTAAGAAAAATGATTCCAACATATATATAAGTTAAAAAGACGGTGTCCCTCATATAAACCTGACAGTTGTCTATCTATGAACATGCAAGCATTACTATTGCTACAAGTGATAATAGCAAACCATTTGAACAAACATGGTATCAGAATGTAAATTACATGTGAATTCTGTTGCACCCTAGAAGTACATATGACCAGCTATCTACGTACTTAAGTAGCTATTTAAGTTCAGGCAAACAGGTAATTCTTAACAGTAAGTATCAAACACATAGATAGGCGCAGTCTATAATAGGATTAACAGGCTATAGCATTATGTAATCAGTAGCAAACTAAATTAAGCCAAGCAACATAATTGAACAATTTTGCAATAAGTGGCTAACTAAAATTCCGAGAAGCAGATAACTAAACTTACGCTAGCTCTTTGTATAGGCACACTGCAACTTCTTTTTTGCTTACAAGGTTCTAGAAAGGAGTCCATGGAATCAATTGCTTGGATATGCAGTCCCAATACTTCTTTCTTCCCACACTGCATTGGTAAGTTGAATGGTTAATCTGGTAAGATGGTGCTTCCTTGATATGTTATATGAGGACGTGTAGTCAGACTAGTTGTAGCCACACACATCACACTGGCTTTTACTATATATTTCATGCAATTACATTTGGCATATCGAGATCTAAGCAATCTACAATAGGATGAAAAGACTGGCATCCTTCACATTATTGGCGAACTCAGTTCATAGAAACAAGAAATTCAACCATTCTATGGGTAAATCAAAAGCGCTACTAGAATACTTTTCACTACCCCAATCATACACACAAAAAGGGGCGACGCCACCATAGGGGCTAGTATGGCGGCCGCCTCGGGTGGCTGGAAAGTGTGCACCTAGTTTGAGTCGTCAAGGTTGGCCGAGGCCAGTTTTGTTCGACCCAATGCACAAGCAGGCAATGTGAAAAATGAAGAAAAATGTTTCAATTTGGATGGGCCAATAACGTAAGTGCAAGGCAGGCCCTATAGCAGGCTCACGGCCCAAACGAGCGCCTCCCATATTGATCGACAGCAGGAAAAATCCCAATTCGTTCACTCCAGCCTCCAGTCTAGTTCGCGCCCTCGTTCGAGGGTGATCGCCGGGCTTCAATTGAACGGAATGACAAGAAGATGAAGATCCAACCCTGGGTGTAGCCTGCGTGGGAGACAGCGGCGGCAGCATGGGCATGGCATTGAGCTTGCGCAAACGGACATTCGCAGCTTGCAAGAGTAGCATGCGCAACGAGTAGGTACATCACATCCCGGATTATATCTAATTCAACTGTTCAATTTATGGCCAATAGTTAAAGCTGACGGTGTTGTAGAACTGCTTGTATGTAGGGAATATATGCTAAAATGAAACCTATTTCTGCTTATTTCATAACTCCCCCAATCAATACTGAACTGACTGAATCTGATGTATCTAATCAAGTTTCTGGTGCAAACATACAGGATCATGTTGTTCTTGAGCCTGAAGTGTCTAATGAATAGACTGCTAATGAAGGATTTGATGCAAACATTTTACATGATCCTGGTGATGAACATATAGTGTCTAATGAGGGATCTAATGCAAGCATTTTGCAAGCTCCCATTGAAGGATTTAGTGTCTAATGATGATCTGCTATGTTGAGAGAGACATAGAGATTTGCAGGAATTGATGACAAGCAAATTATAGTACATTTTCATGGCTTGAGGAAACGTCGAGCCCATCTACCAGAAAGTCCCTGTATCATGACAATGTTGCATAAATTATTTTCTAATCTGTTGTTTGAAACTATTGGCATACTTGTGCAGGATAGATATATTGATATGCAGTTTGCGCACTGGTTATAGGTGCAATTACACTTTGATATTTTCAGCCAGAGAACGAATAATTCAAGCAGGTACAGACCATGTTAGTAGTCCTTGTACACCATGTTGCATTTTGTGTTTTTTGGTGCTTGCATCATTTAGTGTTTTATAATCTGAACTACTTTGGATCATTACCTGGTTTTCAAAGTGCATGTAGCTTCTCATTTCTCAAGTTATGTTGATTTCCGGAGTGCAAGTGCCTTCGTATTTTTTAAGTTAAATGTTCGTCCCTAGTAACTTGAATTCATGGATCCGCCACTGCACACAAATCATACAGGCATGCCAGTACGAATTAAATGAAATGCAGGGACTTACGCTAGCTTGTTGTACAGGCTCACTGCAGCTCCACTTGACTTGGGATGTTCCATGTACAAGTCCATGTTACCACTTGCTTGGATGTGCAGGCCTTGTGCTCCTTGCATCCCCCTCTGCATTTTTGACATGGTGAATGGTTGATCAAATAAGAGGAATCGACATTGCTGTTGTACCAGAGGACAGATACTTACAAGGTTATACAGGCGTGCTGGATGTGTACCAGATCCCATAGCGTAGTCATGCTTCGCTAAAAAATGGTTTTACTTGTTTCAGATGATATCTGTAGAAGAAATAAGAGTTAAAGTCAGAGTTGCATAGGCGTGTAAGTTAAGAGAGCAGTGAAAGGATATCCAAACATCGTCGGAATAGTGCACAAGGGAGTGATGTGTGGATACCTAGTTCGGGCCGGCGTTTGGGCATGCTCACCTAGCTAGAGTGCGGGTCACTTCAGAGCCGTTGAGGGTGATGCGTTGGCTGGCCATGCACGGATGCAGATCTTGTGTGGCAGCGAGCGCTACGATGCGGTGGACGAGACCATTGGTGAAGCCCCAACGGCCTTGGGGGGCGGAGGTGCGACGATGTGCTCGGTGAAGTAGCCCCGGTGAGGTGGGAGACGACATCGGCGAAGCGCACCTAATGCAGTGGAAGTCAGTGTGTGTGTGGCACGTCGGATGCGGTGGCCGATGTTGTCAATGGACCACCCGGTGCGGTGGACGAGGGCGTAGATGAGGTAGCTCCGGTGTGGTGGTGAAGCGCGACCGTCGTCTTCGTCGTTGTCGTCTGGCACAGAGGTGGGGAAAGAGACGAGACGAGGGGCAATTCAAACTTTGCTTGGGTTGGCGGCAAATTGGGGGTTTGAGCAATCTGGGCACGGAAGGGGACGGTGGAGAAGGGAGATTTTGCAGGGATGGAATTGGGGCCGCTAGATATTTCAATCCGAAACGTGGAAGCGCGAACTTATTTTGTCGTCGTCCTTTTTTGGGGGGGAGGGGGTGGCTGGGTGCTAAGCCACCGTACGACACACGCGACCACCACGACACGAACCTGGTCTGCCTGGTGCGCCTACATTTGAGAGGAGATTTGAGAAAGCAACCAAATCTTCTTTCATTTGCAAATGAATCTATATGTATTACCATGCCCGTGCTTTCCTTACAAATAATTAGTCGTTCGAAATGAGATACTATAAATTAATTAATGACGAGTTATTTGATAAAAACGTTATCCACGGTATCCACACTAACATGGATTAGAGTGTGTGTCACATAATTAGTTATTTGAATTAGAGTGTGTGTGTCACATAGCGATCTCCAATTCTAACGTGGATTTCGCATTTCACTGTATCCACGCTACTTTTTAAAACAAATTCATATGTATATGATGAACACCATGGTAGTGAGAAATTTTTTGGATGGATTCAAACATCTGACCTATAAAAATAGCACAACAATCGAGTCAATGTCAACTTTTCCAAACCTAGTATGGCACGAATTAGAAATAATTACCCATCTGCATGGTCCTCAGTTCAAATCTTACAATGTACACCGAATTGAAACATCGATATTAAGTCTAGTACTATCTACATTCAAATGTTGTTTTTACCCCCCCCCCCCGGCACACATGCTACATACTTCCTGTATCGGTTAATCTTCCTGTCCTAACAACCTTAGGAAGCTATCGGTTTCCGACACACATTCATTCTTGCTCTCCATGTTTCGATCTCTAACTCTCTGAACTATATAGCCCCCTTTTTCCACTCTGTTACCAAATGTACTTACCTCACACACCCGCCATTGGACCCCATGCCGAGCTCTCTCTCTCTCTCTCTCCCTCCCTCCCATCCTCTCTCGCTAGATACAAGCATTGCCTATGTAGCCCCCAACTTCTCGTTTGTACGCACGCACGTTGTCTATCTAGGCCACTCCCTCGAGACCGTCTCACTCTATCTTCCGCACAGCGGGCCACACTCGCTCAATCTCGATCTCTTTATCTGAGTCTCGATTAACCTCGTTTTATTTCACACACAAATGATATATCTCCCTGTTCGGGCCTTGGTCGAAACACTTTATACTCTCTCACGCAGATTGTCTATCTAGGTCAGTCCATCCAAGCCGCCGCCACTCTTTCGACCTCATGGCGGGCCACGCTCGCTCAATCTCTCTCTCTCCCTCCCTCTCTCTCTGTCTCTCTTTGTATGTCTCGATTGACCTCGCTCTTTCTCGGACACAAATGATATATCTCCATGTTTGAGCCCAATTCGGCATATTCATATTGTATACTCTCTCACGCACATTGTCTATCTAGGTCACTCTCTCCAACCCGTATCACTCTTTCGATCGCATGACGACCCACACTCGCCCAATCTCTCTCCCTTTATATATGTAATCGATTGACGTTGCTCCCTCCCACGCACAAAATATATCTACATGCCTGTGACTGGATCATCTCTCATGCTCTATCTTACAGCCCTCACCCTTCCCAAAAGCTCAATCGGACAATATCTCTCCAGAGCATATATATATATCTTTTCAATGAATGCCGGACCACACTCACTTTGTCTCTCTATCTATATGTCTGTCGATTGACCTTGCTTTCTCACGCTGTATCTTCCACACATTGAAGCTACCTCTCCATCCTGTGCAAAGCCGGAGCTATTTACATTGCGAGGGGGACTCCAACCTTGGATTAATTTGTGTAGGCATTTATTCCGGTGGTAGATTATATTTTTGTAGCATTTGGCCCACAACTACTCCAAACACTGTTGCAACCCCCGCACCTCCCCCAATTGATTTCCCTCTGGCTTGGACATCGCTCTCTTGCACGTCCTTTCTCTCCTTCAATGTCGCACCATGGTATTATTGCAAAAAAACTCTAATTATTACAAATAAGCTACAAAACTACACACCGATAGTCCACTTGGAATGGAACAAATTTCAACCCACAAATTAAAGGGCCACAAACTACACACCGAGGGGCCCACCTGTCATGAAACAAATTTGGACCCATATAAAAATTAAAAAAAATAAATGATGAGGATCGAACATGCGACCAGGGCCTTCAAGCCGCACGTCAATAGGCAACATACGTAGAACAACAATGTTTGTTGTACCCCCTTTTTGTTCATATTATATTTTTATATTACCACAGCCTATTTAATGGGTAAGATGAAATATTATTTTTAGTGCATTAGTGGGACCGGCTCGTTAGCACGTACTATTCCCCTTCACTTACTGGTGGGTTACATGTGTGCTGTCTCTCTCACCTCCCCTTCTGCGTTTAGACGCACGGGCAAGCACGAAGAACTCACGGGTGATGTTGCCGTTGACCATATCTGGACACGCTCACAAGTTACGGCACCAGTTTCACGCACTAGTAGTACTAGTCAATGTGTACATGCAATGCACGTTAATTTGGAAGTATATTAAGTCCATGTTGATATTAAGTAGGATATTATTTTTGTGTTATTATGTGATTAGCACTACTTTTGGCATGAAATTAACTACACGCTAAACGTGTTGAGTGCTCGACATTAAAGCAGTCTAGGTCATTGGATGAGAAGGAATACATGTGGCTTGATGACGTTTTATATTTAATTTGATACGACTCTAGCAGAACATTCAATCGATCAAACCATAGATTTCATTCGGTCTGACTACGAATTTACATTCATACGACGATCGATCTAAAATAAACGGAATGATAAACGTTCGGATTTTAAGGATGGCAATCTGAATGTTTTTCATGGCAAAACTAGATTACGCGGCGGAGGCGTCTTGCGGTGGGAAGGGGCTCCTCTGCCGTGCTCTGTGTGTCGTCGGTCCACTGACCGACGATGACGGTAGCGTCTTGCGTAGTTGTTGGCGTACTCCTGGACGTTGGACCTAGCTTCAAGGAAGGCGACAATATTCTGGACTTCGGTCTCCAGGAGCTAGTCAACTGTCGGGAGGAGTTGATTGGCGTTGGTGCAAGGAAGCGGTCGACGGCGGCCATCCATGCCGCTGAGGGGGGCACTGGCACCCGTGCAGGGACAGGCGCTGGCAACGGCACGATGGAGACATTCATGTGCACGGGCACCGACATGGGCGCGCACGTCAGTGCACGCGTGGGCGCATGCGCCGCTAGGTGCACGGGCACCAGTACGGGCGCATGAAAGTCGGTGGGACCTCGTGCAATCCCGTGGAATCAAGCTCGGCAACAATGTGCGGCTCCCAACACATCAGTGTCACGGGGATGGGCGCTGGTGTAGTCAGGGCGACGGGAGCCAGAATGGTAGCAGGGACAAGCGCGGCGTCTTCCCGCAAGGCCGGTTCAAGCTCGTCCCAAAGCGCCTTATGTTCTTGAGACTCTGGCTGGGTGTCTTCCTTAGGAAACTGGAAGACTAAGTGCAGACCATCATGATGCGGCATGGCGTACGTTTAGGTTAGGCTAGTTGGAGGTAGACGATAGGAGAATCGGAGAGGAAGAGAGAAAATTGTAGCGATACCGGGTAGTGCGGGGTTGATTTTAAATTGCGGCGCCGATGACATTAAAAGTGGGAGCAATTGGGATGAAGGTGGGCGGCCGAGCCTAGTCAAAGGGCTCACCTCCCGGTGAGCCTGCGCAGCGGTCTCCTCGCACGCCTCTTCCCCCTGTCAGCCAGCGCAGCGGTCTGCTCGCACGCCTCCCGTTGACTCACACGCTTGCTCGGACGGCACCTGCCGATGAGAAGCGGGAGTCGTGGTGGCACGTAAACGCCCACGGTTTAAATAGTGAAAGCGTTCGCCTTAACGTGACAGGTCTTTGTTCCAAAATACCTTGGCTCTTCATTTTTGCAACTTGTCATAAGTAGTTTGTCTCAAATTGAAGAAAAAAAATTACGAAGGAATATTTG
The DNA here is from genome assembly GCF_002162155.2 of Triticum dicoccoides. Lineage (NCBI taxonomy): Eukaryota > Viridiplantae > Streptophyta > Magnoliopsida > Poales > Poaceae > Triticum > Triticum dicoccoides. The sequence continues at coordinate 248,468,318 of NC_041390.1, read as the reverse complement.
TGCCATATCATATGACCATGCTCAGTTTCATGAATTTCTGGTCACTTTTGGATTTTCTGAAATTTAAAATCTAGGTTTGGAAATAACATCATAACGTGCATCATGCAATAAATTTTCAAGCGATACTACCTTCGTCCTGGTTTATAGGTCACCTTTGTAGTTCATGCCAAATTTTGACCAAATATTTAGCGAACAAAATGTTAATGCATGTCAACAAAAATTATATCATTGGATTCGTATTTCAACATAGTTATCAATGATATAATTTTTGGTAACATGCATGAACGTTTTGTTAGTTCAATCTATAGTCAAAATTTGACACAATATACAATGGGGACCAATAAACTAGGACGGAGGTAGTACATCTGTCCTGCTATATTTCTTAAGAAAGGATTTGGTAAAACATTTTTCTTAGTTAGACTTCAGACAAGTTATATATGCAAAGTAAAAGGATAATCCGTCCGTACCAATGCATTTCCTGATATATTAACTCTTTTTTGAGGGGTCCCTGATATATTAACTCAAGTAGTACTAGGCACGAACAAATGGGCTCAATTCTGTGCTCATCCTGGTGTAGTAGTAGTAGTACTAGGAAATGTAGTTGATGGGTGACCTTGGGGAGCGGCGACTGAGGAAATTGAACCATGCTCGGCACGGTAGGTAATGTTGTCTAGTTACTAAATCATCCCTCCATTTTTCATTGGTAGTCATTATGGACCGGGGACATGAGGGGAATTTCCTAGGGCTGGAATTTTGGCCGCGAGATATTTCGACTTGAAACACATAGGCTCGGCTGGTTGGGGTTGGCTGATGTGTCTACCACACACGCCACCAGAAGGGCACGAGCCCGGTTTTTTTAGGATCAACGGGGCCAAGTTCTGGCTGGTACGCCGTTGGGTACCATTCGAGAATACGAAAGGAATCTTTTAAATTGCCAAACGAATCTATGTGTATTACAATGCCCGTATTTTCCTTGCAAATAGTAATCTCGACGTTGTAATTGATTTATGACGAGTTCTTGAATTAGAGTGAGTTTGTGATATAGTGATCTCAACATGGATTTCACATTTCATGGTATCCCTAGTATGTTTTTCATTGCAAATTCAAATTTAACAAATGAACAATATGGTGGTGTCACATCACAAATTTTCAATTTGGAATGTTATACATAGGTCATCATATGCATATCATATTTTATTTGCATTTTGGCTTTGTGATCCCAAAAATCCTAAGAAATTCAAGGACCCACGGAGAGAGTTGGGGGCTTTATGGTTTTCATATTTGAATTTTCTCAAATATTGAAAAGTGGATCAATTTGTTATTTTTCTCTCCAAAAATATTTCAAATTAAAAATATATGAGAGGAGATAATATTGCTTCTCCAAAGTAATTGAAATATTGGAGGAAATTATTAAAATCAAATAAATTATTTTATTTGGATTTTATCGCTATTTTATTTGAAATTAGAAAAATATGCAATTTTTTTAAATTCCATTTTTAGGCCAAGAAAATGTTCACTTTGTTCTAAATATTCTATTTAGACGGTGAAAATTTGTTTTGGTATTTTTTAGATTTTTATTTTATTTCCTAGGATTTTTTTCCGACGAAATCTGTTTTAAAAAAACGCGAACCGCCTTAACGGGCCGTGTCCGAACAGGACACTACCGCCCGGGCCTTTATAAGGCGAGGCGAGGCCACCCCAGCCCACCTAGCCGTCCCGCAGCCAGAGCCGCCGCTGTTGACCGATCGTTTTTTTAGTTTAACCCGGTTTTTTAGTTTCGCGGTTTATTTTATTAGATCGGTTTTTCGTCAGTTTATTTATTTAACGAACGTTCGTTCGTTTAGATCTGTTAGTGAACGGTTTTAATTAGATTGGTTCTGTTAGCGAACGTTCGTTAGTCTTTTTCTTTTTATTTTAATTTCGGCTAGGGACCTATCCGCGATTATTTTTATCGCAGATTAGCCCCTGATCTACAAACCCTCGTAACTTTTTAACCGTTTGTCCAAATCCAGTAAAACCAATGCCAAAACCTTCATATCGAAACCCTCTTTTTGTTTAATCAACTTGAACAAGGTTTTGACAATTTAAAACTTGGTTTCAAGCAGATTTGAATTCGAAGTTCTTTTGACCGTAGTTTCAGTTTCGTAGCTCCGATTCGATTGTTTTTTTTGTAGATACAATCTCTTCAGTTGAGTTTTCCGGTTCGATCTTCTTATTTGAAATTTTCCCCTTGCATCTATTCTTGAGTGCTTATGTATGCTATTGTTTGTTTGCGCTAGAATTCCCGGAGTGCGCAGCGTGCTACTACGAGTCACTAGGTTTTGTGAATCATCAGCAAGGCAAGTAACACTTTGATCATATCCCTTATTACCCAGTTTTTATGCATTGGTTTCAACCCTCAAACATTGCATGAGTAGGATCTCTTAACTTGTGGGTTCGGGAAGTAGATGATGAGGTAGAACCTATTGCCCTTTTATTATCAAACCCTTGGGCGTTACTTCTATGTTACGCTTGTATTGCCATGCTATGCTCGTAGACGTGGTTTGAGTTTGAGTGTATCCGTGATAGATGTGAGACTCTTAATTGATGGTTTAATTAAGGTGGCCACTTAAATACACATCTAGGTGGATTGGTTGTGGGCGCCTGGAGAATCCGGTTGTCCTAGGATATCCTGGAGTACCCGTGTGATCATCCTATGGTTCGCCTCCCAGGATCAAAGGGATCATAAGATTATTCATGCTAGAAACTTCCGTGTGCAGCCACAAGCTAATATGGGCTCTAGCATAGTTGAGTATGCCGCATGACCTCTTTCAGTGGGGGGCTAGTAGATGTAGGGGATACTAGCTGTAACTGTCCACCCAGAGTAAAGAGTTAATGTTTCTGAAAGACTCTGTCTCGGTCATCCGTTTCTCAAACACCATGCAGTGCGAGAAATACAATGGAGGAGGTCGAGTCTTGTGGGGAAAAGTGAGCAAACCTCTGTAGAGTGTACAAACTAATCATGGTTAGTTGTGTCCCCGATTATGGACATCTTGAGTATCTGGTTCTTGGATTATCATGTTGATCTCATCACTCTAAATCAATATGTTGGGTTGTTAATACTGCTTAATGGGGATTGAGTTGGAGGGACCTTCTTAATGTTTAACAACTACCATGATAGTTGAATAAAATGTATACCTTTGTTGTTGGAAAAAATTGGCTTTTTGCGAAAACATGACAACCATAGAGCCTCCACCAGCCAGATATGCATGTAGTGATAGCATTTACTTGTTCATTGCTCTACTGTGTTATCTTGCCAGCATATTCCATGTGCTGACCTGTTTCTGGGCTGCAACGTATCATGTTGCAGACTTTTCAGACAAAGAGTAAGGAGCACTAGGTCGTTTGCCGTGCACTCGGCTATGCCGTTGAAGTTGATGGACTCACTTTATCTTCCAAGCATTCCGCTGTTATTTTACTTAGATGGCCTTATGCCATACTTATTGTAATAAGTTCTCTTTTGAGACATTCGATGTAATAAGTGTGTGATTGCTACTCTGTTATAAATCCTTCAAGTATTCTGTGTGTCAGCATTACCAATCCAGGGATGACACTTATGCATAGAGATTCGACCGTTTGAGGTTGGATCGCTACAAGATGGTATCAGAGCACACGTTGAATGTAGGACATGACCACTAAGATAAGCCAGAGGTCACTCTTCTCTACCCATTTCTGACTCCTCTCCATTTTCTACTCTATAGGATGGCGTACACAAGGAACAAGTGTACACAGCCGGATCAAGACACGCCTTTTGGACGACACTTGAAGGAAGTCACTAGGTACCTGAACATTGGAATACCAAGATTCACCAGGACCTACACCACCACTTTACTAGAAGAGGAACGTTGGATGATTCGAGTTCAAGTTCCAGGAAGGACATTCACACCAGTAACTGAGCCCATAGAGTTCTTCCTTTGATGCACCAACCTGGAGTCTAGGAAAGAGCATGGCGGCCCACATCGCCATAGGACGCATTGGCGAAGTTTATCACAAGGAGCTTAAGGACACTATCTACCAGATATGTGGGCGCCGAGATGAGCAATGGGAGATGATCAGCACCAGGAAGGACACGTCCATTGCAGCTTACATCCAAGAGTTAAACCAGCACATTCGACACCAAGAAAACCAAATGTGCGCAAGCATGATAGACCTGAAGAAGTTGATGACTAGGAACATGGAGCTGGAAGAGGAACTCAACTCTACACACGACGGATACAAGGAGGAAATCACCATACTAGTGTAAAAGCATGACGACCTAACAAGGAAGCGAGGAGTATTCATGGGAGACCCTGCGCTAGGAGGAGATAATGACCACCCCAAGGACTACATCATCATCGACGACACCGAATCTGACCCCAGTGATGATGATTATGAAGATGAAGCTGGAGAAGATATCATGGAGTCTTCTACTGATCAAAATTTGTAGTGGACCACCATATTATTAGTAGTATTATCCCCATGTGTATGTTAGTAGTCCGAGCACTGTAACGATAGTTAGATCGATTGTATGCCCTTGCTTGATATTGATTTGGAGTAATATGTTTGTGTTTGTCTCATGTGCATATGGGTAGTGTTTTCTCATTAGACCTCATTCTATTCTAATCTCTCCCCTCTAAAACCCACCAGATGCCTCCGGGACGTGACCCCGGATTTGCCTTCCCACCGGAGCTCACTCAGTTGATCCAATAGTAGAATACACTGATGCAGTTCCTAGTTCAGAATCAGGGCAACAACAACAACAATAACAACAACCCACTGCCATCATCTCCAGTTGACAACTTAGCCCGTTTTCTGAGGTTACAACCGCCGGTGTTTTCCAGTAGCACCGAGCCCATAGTTGCAGATGATTGGCTACGCAGGATTGGAAGGGAGTTGACCACTGCAGGTTGCACAGATGCTGAGAAGGTGCGTTTTTCCACACATCAATTGGATGGACATGCAGCCGCATGGTGGGAGAATTACACGACCACTTTCCCTATAGCCAATGTCACTTGGGATTAGTTTCAGCAAGCATTTCGCACTGCACATGTCTCAACCGGGGCTATGAGCATGAAGAAGCATGAGTTTCGCAACTTACGCCAGGGCAACCATACTGTAGGGCAGTACCTGGAGGAGTTTAGCAAGTTAGCTCGCTATGCCCCTTATGATGTGGCCACAGATGCCGCAAAGCAGGAGAAGCTTATGGAAGGGCTGAATGATGAGATGAGTGTGCAGTTGATGGTTGCAACATTTAACAACTACCAAGAATTGGTAGATAAGGCCCTCATGATTGAAGGAAAAGCAGCAGCAAATTGAGAGCCGCAAAAGGAAGTATGGACAAGGGAAGTACAATTCAAGAGCTCAACAAAAGCCTCGTTTCACCCCGAACTCGGGAGGATTTACCCATAACCATGGAGGCCATACCCACAATGGAGGAATTTCGCATAAACACAGTGGCCCCAAGAATGGAAACGGGAATGGAGCAGGCAGCAACCAGAACCGCTCTAACCCAAGCACGCCCGCCAAGAAGGATTTAAGTCACATCACTTGTTTCAAGTGCGGGAAGACTGGACACGACGCCACCAAGTGTTCTAATGTAAAGAATGGAAATGGCAATGGAAGCTCTAGGAAGAAGCCCAACCCTTTCAATAGGGGATAGGTGAACCACTGAACGTGGAGGAGGTTGAAGAACAACCCGAAGCACTAATAGGTAAGTTTTTGGTTAAGTCATTTATTGCAATCTTTCTTTTTGATACTGGTGCATCACATTCATACATTTCAAGAGGATTCATGGATAAGTATAAGTTGCCCACCAAAGTTCTTAAGACACCTATGCTAGTAAGCTCACCCGGAGCGGAGTATATGGCAAGCAGTGGATGTTTTCAGATGCCATTGACCATAGGTAAGCATGTTTTCCCCTTAGACTTAATAATCTTGGAATCACAAGGATTGGATGTGATACTCGGTATGGATTGGCTATCAAAGTATGGAGGAAACATTGATTGCACCAGTAGGTTAATTCTACTCACCACGCTGGAGGGGAAAAGGATTAAGTATGTATCCAGGCATACTCCTAAGAGTACTCACGTAAATTCCCTCACAGGAGTTGTTCAGGAAGAAGTGCCCATAGTAAAGCATTACCCAGATGTATTTCCAGATTAACTACCAGGCATGCCCCCGGATCGAGACACTGAGTTTTTTATATAGTTATTGCTAGGCACCGAACCAATATCAAAGAGATCATACCGGATGCCCGCAAATGATCTGGAGGAGATTAAGAAACCGATTAAGGAGTTATTGGAGAAAGGTTACATTCGATGAAGTTCATCACCATGGGGAGCCCCAGTGCTCTTGGTTGAGAAGAAGGATAAATCTCTGAGAATGGTTGTTGATTATCGCGCGTTGAATGAAGTGACGATCAAGAACAAGTACCCACTGTCGATGATCAATGATTTGTTTGACCAGCTGCAAGGAGCTAAAGTATGTTCCATGATCGATTTACAATCAGTGTACCACCAGCTGAAGATTCGAGAACAGGATATACCTAAGACAGATTTCACCACAAGGTACAGGCTGTATGAGTACACGGTTATCTCATTCGGATTGACTAACGCCCCTGCTATTTCATGAGTATGATGAACAAGGTGTATATGGAGTTCTAGGATAAGTTTGTTATGCTGTTCATTGATGACATTTTAGTATACTCGAAGAATGAAGAAGAGCATAAGGAGCATTTGCGCTTAGTTCTCGAGAAGCTCAGGGAACATCAGTTATACACCAAGTTCAGCAAATGTGAGTTTTGGTTGAAGGAAGTTGGATTCCTTGGACATGTTATATCAGGAGAAGGTATAGCAGTAGACCCTACTAAGGTCCAGTCAGTCACTGAGTGGTTGGCACCCACCTCAGTTGGAGAGATCCGTAGTTTTCTGGGACTCGCGGGATATTATCAGAGATTCATTGAGAATTTCTCTAAGATTGCGAAGCCCATGACAGAGTTGTTGAAGAAGGACACCAAGTTCAAATGGACGGATGAATGTGAGGCAAGTTTTCAGGAGTTGAAGAAACGTTTGACTACAGCCCCAATGCTGATTCCGCCAGATATACGCAAGGACTTCCAAGTGTATTGCGACGCGTCTCGTTTAGGACTTTGAGGCATGCTTATGCAAGATGGAAGAGTTGTTTCGTATGCCTCACGACAGCTTCGACCGCATGAATTGAATTATGCCACACATGATTTGGAGTTACCAGCCGTAGTGCATGCACTCAAAACCTAGAGACATTTTCTTATTGGAATCCATTGTGATGTGTACACGGATCATAATAGTTTGAAGTACATTTTCACGAAGAAGGAGTTGAACCTCAGGCAAAGGGGATGGTTGATCTTATAAAGGATTACGATATGAAGTTGCACTATCATCCAGGCAAGGCCAATGTCGTAGCACACAATTTGAGCCGGAAGAGTTACACCAATACCCTCGTAAGCGGAGGATTGCCAACAGAGTTAGCTAAAGATCTCAGGGAGCTACATTTGGAGATAGTCCCTAGAGGTTTTGTTGCAACATTAGAAATTTAGTCGACATTATTGGGAAAAATTCGAGAAGCTCAGAAGGATGAAAAGGAAATTGCTGAGATAAAGGAGAAGATGAGCAAAGGAAAGGCGAAAGGTTTTCGTGAGGACGAGCATGACACCTTATGGTTTGAGGACCGTCTTTACGTGCCCAATAATGCAGAGATCAGGAAGTTGATACTACAGGAAGCTCACGACTCACCATACTCGATACACCCCAAAAACACCAAGATGTGAAGTGGGACAAGCTTGGATGGATTTTATCACCGGATTACCCAGGGCCCGATCAGGATATGATTCTATTTTGGTGGTAGTGGATCGCTTGACCAAAGTGGCTCACTTTATCCCAGTGAAAACCACCTACACCAGTGCAAAGTTGGCCAAGATATACATGACCAGGATCATATGTCTGCATGGAGTTCGGAGGACTATTGTATCAGAAAGAGGAACCCAGTTTACTTCAATGTTTTGGTACCAGCTGCACTAGACTCTGGGCACCAGGCTAGAGTTTAGTACAACTTTTCATCCACAGACAGATGGACCAACAGAGTCAATCAGATTCTAGAGGACATGAGAGCTTGTGCGCTTGATTATGGATCTAGTTGGGATGATAATTTGCCGTACGCGGAGTTTTCATACAACAATAGTTACCAAGCCAGTTTGAAGATGGCACCTTTTGAAGCCTTGTATGGACAAAGGTGAAGGGCACCGTTGATGCGGGACGAAGTTGGAGAACGCCAGTTGTTCGGACTAGATTTAATAAAAGAGTCAGAAGAGAAGGTTAAGCTGATTCGAGATAGACTGAAGGTAGCTCAGTCCAGGCAGAAGAGTTATGCAGACTCAAAACTCAAGGAAGTAGTCTATGAAATCGGAGACAGAGCATATCTTCGGGTGTCACCCTTGTGAGGAGTTAAAAGTTTTGGAGTTAAGGGAAAGCTAGCCCCATGATTTGTAGGACCATACCAAGTTTTGGAACGTATGGGAGAAGTGGCCTACAAGTTGGAGTTACCCGAAGGACTATCAGGAGTTCATGATGTGTTTCACGTTTCCTAGTTGAAGAAATGTCATGTTGAGATGGCCCATATTCATCTGAGAGATACAGTGCCCCTGGAAGCACTTCAGTTGGATAGTGATCTGACCTATGAGGAGAAACATGTCAAGATTCTCGAGTTTGCCAGCCGGGTTACACGCAGTAAGGTTATTAAGTTTTGCAAAGTTCAGTGGAGCCACCATACCGAGGATGAAGCCACCTGGGAATGAGAGGATGATCTACAGAAAGAGGACCCACACCTATTTTCTAGCCAACCCAAATCTTGAGGGCGAGATTCATCTTAAGGGGGGTAGGTTTGTAACATCCCAAATTTTCAATTTGGACTGTTATACATAGGTCATCATATGCATATCATATTTTATTTGCATTTTGGCTTTGTGATCCCAAAAATCCTAAGCAACTCAAGGACCCACGGAGAGAGTTGAGTGTTTTATGGTTTTCATATTTGAATTTTCTCAAATATTGAAAAGTGGATCAATTTGATTTTATTATTTTTCTCTCCAAAAATATTTCAAATTAAAAATATATGAGAGGAGATAATATGACTTCTCCAAAGTAATTGTAATATTGGAGGAAAATTATTAAAATTAAATAGATTATTTTATTTCGATTTTATTGCTATTTTATTTGAAATTAGAAAATATGCATTTTTAAAATTCATTTTTAGGCCAAGAAAATGTTCACTTTGTTGTAAATACTCTATTTAGATGGCAAAAATTTGTTTTGGTATTTTTAGATTTTTATTTCATTTTCTAGGATTTTTTCTCGCGAAATCTGTTTTAAAAAAATGCGAACCGCCTTAACGGGCCGTGCCCGAACAGGACACTGCCGCCCGGGCCTTTATAAGGCGACGCGAGGCTGCCCCAGCCCACCCTGCCGCTCCGCGCCCTGCCCCAAACCTTAGCCGCCGTTACCCGCTGCCCGCGCCGCCGCCGCCCACTGCCGCCTTCGCCGGATCCCGCCGCTGGAGCCGACGCCGTTGACCGGTCGTTTTTTAGTTTAACCCGATTTTTTTAGTTTTGCGGTTTATTTTATTAGATCGGTTTTTGTCGGTTTATTTATTTAATGAACGTTCATTCATTTAGATCTGTTAGTGGACGGTTTTTGTTAGATTGGTTCTGTTAGCGAACATTCGTTCATTAGACTTTTTCTTTTTATTTTATTATCGGCCAAGGACCTATCTGCGATTATTTTTATCGCAGATTAGCCCCTGATCTTCAAACCCTTTAACCGTTAGTCTAAATCCAGTGAAACCAACGCCAAAACCTTCGTCTCGAAACCCTCTTTCTGTTTAATCAACTTGAACAAGGTTTTGACAATTTAAAACTTGGTTTCAAGCAGATTTGAATTCGAAGTTCTTTTGATCGTAGTTTCAGTTCCGTAGCTCCGATTCGATTGTTTCTTTTTGCAGATCAAATCTCTTCAGTTGAGTTTTCAGATTTGATATTCTTATTTGAAGTTTTCCCCTTGCATCTATGCTTGAGTGCTTATGTATGCTATTGTTTGTTTGCGCTAGAATTCCCGGAGTGCGTAGTGTGCTACTACGAGTCACTAGGTTTTGCGAATCATCAGCAAGGCAAGTAACACTTCGGTCATATCCCTTATTACCCAGTTTTTATGCATTAGTTTCAACCCTCAAACATTGCATGAGTAGGATCTCTTAACTTGTGAGTTTGGGAAGTAGATGATGAGGTAGAACCTATTGCCCTTTTATTATCAAACCCTTGGGAGTTACTTCTACGTTATGCTTATATTGCCATGCTATGCTCATAGACGTGGTTTGGGTTTGAGTGTATCCATGACAGATGTGTGTTTCTTAATTAATGGTTTACTTAAGGTGGCTACCTAAATACACATCTGGGTGGATTCGTTGCGGGCACCTAGAGAATCCAGTGTTGTCCTAGGATATCCCGGAGTACCCGTGTGATCATCCTATGGTTCGCCACCTAGGCTCAAAGGTATGATAAGATTATTAATGCTAGAAACTTTTGTGTGCAGCCACAAGCTAATATGGGCTCTAGCATAGTTGAGTATGTTGCATGACCTCTTTGAGTGGTGGGCTAGTAGATGTTGGGGAAAGTAGGTGTAACTTTCCACCTAGAGTAAAGAGTTAATGTTTCTGAAAGACTGTGTCTCGGTCATCCTTTTCTCAAACACCATGAAGTGCGAGAAATACAACGGAGGAGATCGAATCTTGTGGGGAAAAGTGCACAAACCTCTGCAGAGTGTACAAACTAATCATGGTTAGCCATGTCCCCGGTTATGGACCTCTTGAGTATCTGGTTCTTGGATTATTGTGTTGATCTCATCACTCTAAATTAATATGTTGGGTTGTTAATACTGCTTAATGGGGATTGAGTTGGAGGAACCTTCTGAATGTTTAACAACTACGATGATAGTTAAATAAAATGTATTCGTTTGTTGTAGGGAAAAATTGGCTTTTCGCAAAAACATTACAACCATAGAGCCTCCACCAGCCATATATGCATGTAGTGATAGCATTTACTTGTTCATTGCTCTATTCTGTTATCTTGCTAGCATATTCCATGTGCTGACCCATTTTCAGGGCTACAATGTATCATGTTGCAGACTTTTCAGACGAAGAGTAAGGTGCGCTAGGTCGTCTGTCGTGCACTCAGCTATGCCTTTGGATTTGATGGACTCACTTTATCTTCCAAGCCTTCCGTTGTTATTTTACTTAGATGGCCTTAAGCCGTACTTATTGTAATAAGTTCTCTTTTGAGACATTCGATGTAATAAGTGTGTGATTGCTACTCTGTTATAAATCCTTCAGGTATTGTGTGTCAGCATTACCGATCCAGGGATGACACTTATGCACAGACATTCGACCGTTTGAGGTTGGATCGCTACAGGTGGTGAGAATACTTTGTATGTATCAAGCATATGCCCCCCCACACACACGAACACAACAACAATCCAATAAGTATAGTGCATCTATGTTTCCAAACCATGCATGTATGACACAAATTCAAAAATACTCCTTCTATTCCTAAATATTAGTCTTTTAGAGATTTCAACAAGTGATAACATACGGAGCACAATGAGTGAATCTACACTCTAAAATATGTCTATATACATCCATATGTGCCAGTCCATTTGAAATCTCTAAAAGGCTAATATTTAGGAACAAAGGGAGTAAAATGTAAGACATGCATGGTCCTCAATTCAATATTTAGTATGAACAGGAAACTGGAAGATGAATATTAAGTCTAATACTACAGTACATGCAAATGTTGTGTTTAGGCGGAGCTATGTAGATTTTCGGGGGTTAACCGCTCGACCTTATATAAATTTGTGAAGCTCTGTTTAGGATTTTTTTAGATTATATTTGTCCCCACCCTAGCTCCCAAACACCGATTGGTTGTGCACCCCCTCCTCCCCGAGATAATAAAATCTGCCGCAAACCTTAGATGTTATATGCTGATACGAGTTGCTTGGAGCTTGTAGATCTGAGATATAGCAGCTCACGTGATGTATTAATATTTTTACAGGAAACCTTAATGAGTTTGAGAATTGCACACAATTTGTACAAACACTACTCATATGCCCTTGGATCCCATATCCAACGACCTCGAAGCTCGTATCACTGTAGCATCTAAGATGAAGGAGGACATCATATTCTCCTGTATGTAAGAATATCATGTGCTACCATACCTTAGATGCTTTGGTGATACAAGATCTTCGGAGCCGTTGGATTTGTAACCCAACAACTCCTTGGTGGTTCGAATGATTTTTTGTAGAAAAACCCCGAAAGTGTTCGGCCACTGCTTACAAGCGCAAAGACTGCATAGATGCCATTGGATCTGAGATCAAACGACCTCGAAGCTCGTATCACCGTAGCATCCAAGCTGCGAGAGCACCTGATGTTTTCTCGCACTGGTGAATATGAGGTTCTCCCGCACCGTAGATTCTATGGTGATACGAGTTCATGGAGATCTAACGGCCCACAGTAGGAGGCTTGAATGTTTTTGCAATATACGACTGAGAGAGTTTGGGAATTGTGCACAAAGTACAAGTACTACGCATGTGCCATCTAATCACAGATCATACGACCTAGATGCTCGTATCACCGTAGCGGCTAATTAAGCTACGGGGAGCACCTAATATGAGCAACGAGGAGCTGTTGGATCCAAGATGCAGTGGCACACATCAGGCCTGAATGTTTTATTTGCAAAATTTTTTTGGAGAGTTCGGAAATTGCGCATAATTATAAAGACTACTCCCAAGCCATTGGATCTCACTTCCTACGATGTAAGAACTCGTATCGAAGGTTTTTAGAATCGCGATTATGTTATACGATTCTACGACTTTACGATCCAAACTTACCCATCTGATGCTATGATTTTACTTCATAAAATCTACGTTTCTACGATCCTGGTAGTGAAGATCCTATGCTTTATGATTCTACCATTAGAGCTTCGATCCGATTCAAAATCGCGATTCTGACAACCTTGCTCGTATCACCACATCATCTAAGCTGCGGGGTGGATGTGATATTCTATGTTGTTGTTATTTTTGTTCGTAAACTTGAAAAATACGTGTAACTCATGCCGTTACTTGTCTAACCATGCAAAGTGTTTGTTCAAAAAAACCATCCTACACTAAAATATGATAACAACACACGGGGGTCCCACTTGTCATTGATCAAATTTGGAACTAAAACTAACAAATCTGAAAGACGAGATTCAAACTGGCAGCCTGGACTACAAAGTGTAAGTCAATAGCCTGAAACAACAACGGTTGTTGGCTTTGTCCCATAACTTGATTTTATACACTATTACGTTGAGCAGAGTATAGGGAGTGCCTCGTCAACACGTGCATGACTGTTGACTCACTTACTGGTGGATCCCAGGTCTGCGATCTCTCTCTCCTCTGCATCGTCTAACCTTTAGACGCACGGGCACACATGAAGAGAGGTTCTAGCTTGACGTGGCGTTATTATAACTAAAAAAGCATGGAAAATAGAAGAATTGCGTAGAACAAGAGACGTTGTGGCTGGTCGAGACGGAGCTAACCACACCTATCCTCCGTGGCACATTAGCATGATGAACCTGTGTGGCTAGTGGCGTGTTTTCGACCGACTAGCTGGCTCCCGAGGTCAAACCATAGGTACTACTACGTCTGATATATTTTTACACGCACATTTTTCCTCCATTCCGAGACGTGGCACACCCTACCACGCGGTTTTGTGGTCCTTCTGGGTGGTGCACGCATATATTCTTCCTTGCCGAGACGTGGGATGCCCTACCGTGCGTTTTCTGGGTCCTCCTTGGTCATAACGCTGAAGCAAGTAAAATGAGTTGTCAAATCACGAAAGACCACCTTTCCCGGCGAGTACATCAGTGAAGCACGGTGGATAGCTAGTTGGGCTAGTGCGACCGATTAGCTAGGCCGCCGCCACATTTTTTTCACCCTTTTTTATGTCCTTGCCGGCAGGTAAATTTAAATATCCACCGCGGAGTTACTCTAGTCTTTGGGTGCGGCTGGCGCGGTAGGATTTTTAATTTTTTTGATTGACGGGAGCAGGCGCGATAGGATTTTTAATTTTTTGATTGATAGGAGTAGGTGTGGCAGGATTTTTAATTTTTTGATTGACGGGAGTAGGAGCGGCAGTAATTAGTCACGATGACTCCGCCTGTAAAACCCACTGCTCCCTGATGTGAGAAGTCGTTGACTGGTGTTTCCCCATGGTGAAAACCTAAAGATTGCCCACTCCTCGGCTGGCTCCCTCCGCCTTCTCGTAGATTGCATTGTCTTTTAGCCTTTTCGCCCCCTTTTCTTCCTCTCCCCATTGCTTCTACTTGGTGCCATGGCGACGCAACAGATCATGTAGTCTGAGGTAAGGCGCCTGACATAGGATCTCGAGTCCAAGGATGTAGAGCTCAGGGCCAAGGACGTGGAGCTCCATGATCTCAAGGAGGAGAGGAGTGCCATGCTCCTCCATTATGTGCGGGAGTTCATGGAGCTTCAAAAGCGGCAGGCGTCGACCACAAAAGATGCTCGAGGCGTCAACGGCATTGTTGCAGAAAGCGGGAGATACAGTAGGTTGTCAGGGGAGGCGGCTGGAGTGCGAGCGGTCCGATCATGATGAGGTCCAGGATCACCTCAGCCACTTGGTGGACCAAGTTGCCACACATGTGCTGTGGCTGCATGATGCCTACCGTCGTGCCAGCGCGACCATGCCGACCATTGGGCTAAACCCGTTCGACCACCCCGTCGACTTCAACGAGCTGTGGCTTCCTGACCTGGTCTCCTTCTTCACCTATATCTCCGAGGAGCTGAGCCATCTCCGCGCGATGGTGGGGGCGGAGCTAGAAATGGAGGGGTTGCGGGCTGCCGTCGCCGTTGCCGGGCAAATCCTCTCAGGGCTCCGTCGCCGGAATCCATTCGTGCCATTGGATGCCGTCTTTGATGAGCTGGCACCCGTCGACCGGGAGCGGGCTCTACGGGCCGATGCACCCTGCAACACCAATGTCATGCGCCTTGAGAAGCAGAGGGACTCCGGTGGTGTTTAGGCGTCCTCTGCATGGGCATGTCCATGTCTCGGCGCAACATGACCATTGGATCAAAATTAGACGGTGCAGATCATTCACTTTAGCACAAAGCGTGTGGGTGTGTTTGGTTGCATTCTCATCTCAATATAGTTACATTACTGTTCATATATTTGACATGCGCACACCATTATTTTTTATCGTCATATCTTACTCCTACACTAGCAACAAGATTATGTACTACTGACGTATGAACCACTGCACATGCCTAGTAGCAGGAGCACTGTGTATGTTCAAGTG
The DNA here is from genome assembly GCF_002162155.2 of Triticum dicoccoides. NCBI lineage: Eukaryota > Viridiplantae > Streptophyta > Magnoliopsida > Poales > Poaceae > Triticum > Triticum dicoccoides. Next base: position 248,452,870 of record NC_041390.1, on the reverse strand, counting down.
GCTATCGTGTTTCGCACTCCTACGTCGTAAGAGTGGAAATGCTTGCTGTAATCATATTTTTCTTTAGAAAAAAGAGTGGACTCGCTCTACCATGCGCATCCTCCTCGACGGTTGTCGGGAACTTTGCTACTCACTTTCCCGATCAGAGTGCCCAACTACAAAGTAGACTTCCCCGATCGAAGCGTCGTAGTAAAGCCCAATGAGTCGTCAAATCACGAAATCCCCTCCTTTCCAGAAGTAATTTGGACGGACGAAGCAACCATCATTTCACTGTTCTCTCTCAGCTTCTTCTCTACCCAACCCTTGCTTCTCCCTCATCTTGTTCCTCATTTCTTCAAGAAAACCCCAACCTGCTTCTGACATTGTTCTTCTCTCACAAAGAAGGAAAGGTGAGCGCATCAATGGTGTTGATTCTGGCCAAGGCCCGGTCTTGCAACCCCGAGACTGATCCTATAACTCCATATCTGTTCTTCTTTTGGGTTTGTGATTATGGTTTCTTTTCTTTTATTTCTATTTCACAGTTTCTTGATGGACGCTGGAGCACCGGCCGAAGTGATGTCTATGGCTCTGGTAAAAACCGTCGAGGCTCATGGTACGAAGAAGCGCAAGCACCCCGCCGAGACTACCGCAGACAAGCTCAAAGCCATCGCCCTGTCCAAGCCCCCCTCTCCGGGATCCCTCATTAAGCAAGTCCAGGTAATATCTCTTCTTGACGATCTTTTTCTCGATCTTGATCGTGTTTTTTCATCTAACACACAGTACTAGTACTAGTAGTACCACTTTCTGGGTGATCTTGCATGTGATTTTTGTGTGCCAAATGGCGGTTCTAAATTCCTCTTTTGATCAAAACATGCGGGAGGTTGACACTGATATCTTATAGATTACTTTCAACTACTGTATGAACATCAATGCTACCTTTGAAGAGGGTATATTTGCATCAGTAACTTGTGTTATGGATATTGCAAGTAATCCCTCTGCTCTCATGCCTTTCAAGACATGTTCTAGTGTCTTTGTTCACTCATTTCTGCGCGTATATGTAGTCATATATGGAGTAAAATATAAAAAATCATCTTATATTTCTGAAGGAGGTAGTAATAAAATATTTTGTTTCCATTTGAATTAGAACCAGGTCCATAGTGGAGATGAAGTTCTCAAAGTCATGTCGTGTGAACTGGAAGACCCGAGGATGAGTTCTACTTCTAAACTATCCAGTTGTTGTGTCCTTGTCGCCACATGTCTTGACCTAGCGTTTTCCTGTATCATTGTTGTCAGGCGTGTTCTCGAGGCTGTACTTGACCACAACAATTTCCTGGCTGTGGTTTCGAATACGAAGGGTGTGGTTCTTGTAAAGCTTCCCAACAAATCTGATGCAGCATGTCTACATCGTCATGTTTATGAGTGGAAAGACCACTCTGTTAGTTTCTCCAAGGTTGAGGAGATGGTGATGGTGGCGGTAGACATCTGTCACGAAGTCCATGGCCTAGTCAATTATGCAGGGTTCATCCCATTGGTTGGTGGCAAGAAATAGTCTGCAGAGTTTAATTAGTGCAACTTTGCTTGTCTTTAGTTAGTACTATTGTTCTGTACTTGATTTGTGTTTGTGAATCCCGTATTGTTTAGTACTGCCGCTTTTGGTATGTGGTGAGTCCTGAGAACAGTCTATGTTAATGTCTGTCCACTCAATTTAGTCTGTATATTTTGAAGTTTCCAGATCATCTTTTTTGTGAGGACGGTTTATCAATTATGGTTACACTCCAATATCTGTATGCATTGCAGGGTTTATTGCACCCACCAAGATTTCTAGTCCCATGGATGTTCGGTCCATACGATTTGTCATGACCTTTGGACTGTCCTGCTTGCGGGAGTAGGTGGGGGGCCCTGCATGCCACCCATAGTTGGACGACCAATCTTGTGTTTAGTACTTCAACATAGTGATTTAATGGTAAGGATTCACTCGTGTCACATCAAGTAAATCTTATTGATTTACTGTTTAGATCTTATTCATTTAATGTCATGTTTTCTTTCTATTGCTGCAATTTTACGATGCAGGTTTTGCCATATGACATTCATTACAGAATAAACCATTTGGTTTGCTCTACGATGGATATTTTTGCAGGCACTGTCCATCACTTATATTACTGGAAAAAAATGGATCAGTCTGTTGTCTGAGTACAAGCTGAATCCCTATGATGAACTATAGTTTGGTTTAACAAACACGCCACAATTAGTCCTTCTCGCATTTAAAAGAAATGAAGAAAAAAACTGGATCACGGTCACGGAGCCTAGTCAAGTTAGAAAGCTAATCATAGCAGATCAGACATGATCGCCGTTGTCTCACACATCGGTACCACCTTCAGCAACGGATCGAGCACCGGTAGTTGCTCTTGCATTGATAGCGGCAGTAGCTCAGTCTGATCCAGCTGAGGATTGGGCACCGACCACGTCAGTGGATCAGGCTGATCTACCGGAGGATCGGGCATCGACACTTGCACCAGCTCTACAAGGAGCACCATCTCCCGCAGTAGCAGCAACACTAGCAGTCGCACCGGCATGGGCACCAGCAATGGCTTCGGCACCTACACCAACTCTTGCACTTGCATCTACTCCGGCCCATGCAGCGACAGCGGAACCAGAGGTTGCACCGGCAATAGACCGGGCTGCAGTTCGCACTTCATATACCAAAGTCCTTATAAAAACCGACATGTCCACCTTCTTGGTAAGCATTGGCCGCCCAAGTGCTTCATTCTTTTTCTTTCCATCTTGTTTCACATGATGCACTATGTTGATCTAACTGTTTGTGTATGTCTTCTTGCTTGCAAACAGAGAATTCCTAGAGCAACGAGGGAGTCGTTCAACAATCCGGGCGACTGTGGCCAAGTTTCTCTTACCATGCGTGGCCTTGGTGTGAATGAACCTGCTCAATATACCGTAAGTACAAAGGATGGTCGCATGATGATTGATGCTAAATGATGGTCAAGGTTCAAATCTAAATCATATCTTGCGGTAGGGGATGATGTCAAAATCGAACTTTCTCGGCAAGGAGAGCTAGTCCAAATCAATTTTGAAATTCTTCAGTAGCAGCACGCAACTGCCGAACTGATCTATCCTCCGAGAGATTTTGATGTAATACTCTGGCATGGTGAAACAAGTGCCATGTGTGTATAAGTAGTACGACAGTATCGTTGATAGAATTGCAACTCTGATTGCTTGTTAGGAAGTGTTGTTTGATTTTATTCCAACAGCTGTTGTGCTTTATTCAATATTGTGTATTCGCCTTGCGACACCATCTGAAAGCAGTGTCGTACCGACCGCTTGCAAAATGAAAAGCGCTGAGGTAGAACACATGCATGCCCACCGGCCTGTGGCCCAAAGTCCAGAACCATGAGCCTATCTTAGTATTTCTCACCTAAACCCCCATGACATCAAGATGCATTTGTATGAGTATATTTTATCTTATGAGAGAAAAGTATGAATGAGGGAAGGCCTTATTTGCAAATGTGGAGAGGTGTGTGGGTACCTTTTTGCAAAATTGCCATAGTTTTCTTCCTATCCGTCAGATATAAATCGGACGACCTATATTGCAGGATGGCAGGTACACCATCATCACCAACTCGTTTATACCGTGTTAAAAAAACTCCGTTTTTATAAATATATATGTTATATATATTCCCCTTGATTTTTCTTATGTATAAAGTTGTGATATAAAGGATCTTTATATTTCTTTACAGAGGGAGTATCTCTGTGTCACAAATATATTTATGTGTAACTAGTTACTCATGTCTTTCTACTTCCTTTCGCTGATATGTGGGGCATCCGGCAACGGGGTCCACATGCCATATGCACCAAATTAGAGTGCACAACTGCACGGTAGACACACCCCGGTCGTAGCACCGCAGTAATGCCCAATGAGCTGTCAAATTACAAAAACCACCACCTTTCCAGCTTTAGCAGTAAGCTGGACGGACGAAGCTGCAATATTTCACTGGGCCTGAATCCCCTTCTTCCTCGTCTGCTTGTTCAGAGAAAATCCCCGCGTGGCGATTGCATAGGGTTTTCTCATGGAGAACCTAGTACGAATTCTTCATCCATCCCCAATAAATCCAAGTCCCTTGGTCGCGGGTACTCCTAGGATAGAAGCCGCCTCCATTGATGCATTTTTCTTCCTACTGAATCTAGTGTGTTTCATTTGAAGTGCCCAAAGTGCGAGGACCCTACATGTTTCTGCGCCCTCAGCGAGACGCCACACTTGTCCCTTCTCATCCTAACACAGGATTTTAAAACGCGCACAGCATGTTCCTAGAATCCTCTTTTCTATCTGGGAGGGTGGGTTTATTTGAACATGCTGTCGACTAATTTGGTAATTTGGATTGCTATATTTGGATAAAAGGTACTAAGACCATGGTCAGCACTGATGTGAAGGAGGAAATTATTTCTAGATTTGGATATAGGAATACATTGTGTTCTCATATTATTTTTCCTGCAGTGCATTCCTTGCTCTGCCAGAACACATGTACTCAAGATGCTCAGCCTTGCCATAACTGAATACACCAGTTTAATGGTCACAGTGAAGACAAGCCATTGATATAAGTTTCGACTTGGGTTCATGAACCAAGAAGATCGCTGCTTTTTTGGTGGCTGAACTTGGATAAACTTTCTATATTGTTACAGACTGAAAGTTGGAGCAGGAATGTTGATGGAAATAGCAGAACCTGGTCCCATCTTCACTGCGATCTTCCACCCCGACATCGTTCCAATTGTTCATCCATGTTAGTTTGGTATCCGGATCTTGGTTCTTGCCTCGATTACTTCTTAATACACCTATGATGTCTAACTAATCACAATTTAACGTTAGAAGTAGCAACGAATCTCTCACGAAGATGCTACTCTAACTAATATTTTCTTATAATTGGTGGCACGTGTAAGTTTTTTCAGAGTTAAGCAGGCTACTCGTTTGTTATTCTATAAGAACTCGGCTATTACTCATGGCACTGAAGCTGACTTGGATGACATCCACAAGTTCCTACACTTTACTGATCGTCTTGAGGTCCTTGTGGGGCGTTTCAATGGTGGAAGGCCATGTGGTATATGTGTGCCACTGCTGCACTCATTGAACAGGTCCAACTGTGTTAAGAAACTTATGGTACGAGCTGTTTTCTGTTATATATGTTCTTCATAGACTCTTGCTTATGCACAGTTTTACAGCTGTGATCTTCTTGAAACAGGAACTGCCCGGGTCTATTGTTCCTATATAGATGCCTGACCATGGTCGGCTCAAAATTGCGCTTGGGCACAACATCATGTTTATGTCGACCTACTCCATTCCCCTTGGAGGTGAAAAGATACTTATTCATGGGTGGTCTCAAATAATGAAGTCCCGTCCATCTTGGAGAATAGGATAGAAGATTATGTTCATGCTTTTCCATGGCTCTAAAGCGAATATCCTGTTTATTGAGCACATTGCGAGATGAAGCCGCTTTCAGAAGGTTGTGGATGCGCGGGGTGGTGCCTGGGCCTTGTCCTAGGGCTTGGCAGCCTCACCCTTTGGTTAACTGTAGGCAAAGTAGCACTGTTCGAGGCGTGCTTTGTACGGTTGAACCTGTATAAGTACTCATATTGCTTTCAACAATGGTTGTCAAGTGCCCCTGCTGGTTTCAGTTAAGGTTGTAAAGTACTCCTGCTACTTTTACAGTCTATCGTGTTTCTTCAGTCCTGTTTTTCTCCAGCCGCCAAAACCAAACCAGCGCCGGCGGGGCCGCCTACTTCCGCCTCCCATGACTGGCTGCTCCTCAGCGCATGCATCGCTGCCCCACCGTCTCCTAAATCATTAACGCCGACCTTCGAGGCCTCGTCGTCATTGTCCACGCGCTTTGTTGCGCTCGCCTCAGCGTCGCCCTCTCGCATTGTCAACATGGTCAACAAACAAGAGGAATTGGCAGAGGACTGTACGTGGAGAGGATGACTATAGGGGCCCACCATGTCCATGGTCGGACGCAAGGAAGTTCCTCATTTTTTGTTATATATATACTCCATTGTCAGCGTATGGAAAAAGAAAATGTTTCCTGCTATTGGTTTCCTGACATCTCGGACCCATGACATTGTCAGCGTATATAGTCAGTAGACAAGAGAACATCACAAGATCGGCTGACACCTGGGCCGTAGCTACTCGAGTAGTATGTTTTTTGTTATTGTTGAGACGGAGCAGGGTTTCAACTGGGCTGTGGCCTGTCTAGCCCAGGCTTATATTTTATGTTCACCACATGACCAGCCCAGCTAATTTTTGTTTGTGAAAATGAGCCGAGTTTATTTTTTCTGAAGAATACCCAATCCAGGCCTACTTATTTTTCCACGCCCTGATGGGCTGCAACTCTTTCAAGACACATGCAAATCTTGAAAGTAATATGAAATGGGATGTAAATATGAAAAACAGATGACAAATTGGCAATTACTTTATAATTTCTGAATTTTTTCACATTTTGAGATTCCGATTTCACTGGGCTTTAACCTAATTCAAATATATATTCAAAGTACTTTAAATATGGATCGACATTTAGGTATTAAAAATAGTTTGGAACCCACAGAAATATGCAAAATTTCGTTTACATTTTAACCCTCGCCCTGGCCAACAAAAAAACAGACTGCAATAAATTGCATAAGAAGTTGCAATGAGCTGAATATAAATCATAAAAAAAATAGTGAATGGTCTTACTTGTGGGCCTATTATGTTGACGCATATGCAAGATTTTTTTTACTTATTATATACGACAACAAACGATTCTAGCAGACGTAATCGTTGGATGTCAATCCAACAGCCGTGGTGTTTCTTCAATCTCTGATCTTCTTGCTCCAGCCACCAAATCCAGCGCGGGCGGGACCGCCTGCTCCAGCCTCCCTTGGTCGGCTATGCTGCCGCGTAGGCCTCACTGCCCCCTACTACTCCCACCGTTGGCCAGGACATCCCTCTACTCGCCCACATCCCTCCACTGATGTGGCTTCGCCGCCTCCGGGTCATTCCCTTCCTGGTTCTCGCCATCGTCCATCGCGCTGGTGTTCTCGGCACGACGTGGTCAACGTTGTCAACAAACGACAACATCAAAAGAGGGACGTACATGGAGAGGCTGACAGTTGGGACCCACATGGTCCATGGCCGCACGCAAGCAAGTACCTCCTTATTACACCAAAAAGAATGAATATTCTCGCTGACAGCTCGGACCCACCAGCTATATCTTCGCACGCAAGAAAGTGCCTCCTTATTACGCGTAAAAAATGAATACTCCCCCTGCTAGCTGGGACCCACAATAGTGGGAGGCTGACTTGTGGGCCTACTAAGTTCATGCGGACGGAGGGCTTTGTCAACTTAGTCGACAAACGATTCTATCACCAGTGACCGTTGGATTGTTAACATCCAACGGTCGTCCTGCTTCTTCAACCTCTGATTTTCTTGCTCCAGCCGTCCAAACCACCACGTGCTATTGCCTCCCGTGGCCGACTGTGCTGCCATGGAGGCCTCACCGCCCCTACTACTCCCACCGCTGGCCAGTCCCTGCAGCGACAGCAACCTCAAACCATAGCTGAACCAGTGAACCCTCGTACTCCTCTCTGTGTGGGCATCCACTGCCGCGTCTTCCTCGGTCGGCTCCGCGTCGTTCCCGTCCTAGGCCTTGCCATCGTCCACCGCCTTGGTGCTCTCGACGGCGTGGTCAATGTGGTCAACGAATGACTTCCATCGGAAGAGTCCTGTACATTGAGAGGCTGACAGCTGGGTCCACGGCCGCAGCAAGAAAGTGCCTCCTTATTATGCGCAAAATAATTATTCCTCCACCTGACAGCAGGGACCCACCAGACGGGCCACTGTATTTCATGAAAAAAACCGTTTCCCCCTAACTGCTGAGACCCACTAGCTACATCTTCGCACGCAAGGAAGTGCGTCCATATTACGGGCAGAAAAAATGTTTTCCCCCCTGACTGCTGGGACCCACCAGCTACATCTTCGCACGCAAGGAAGTGCCTGACAGTCGGGACCCACCTGGTCGAAGCGTACATAGCTTTGTCATTCCGGTCGCGAACGTGTACGTACATACTGGTCGATGTAGAGGCACGCATGTGTGGTAGTAGAGGCACGCACGTAGCATGTACACGTACATACAACGGACAGGGTGCAAGAAAGAAAATACGGCCACGTACGTACATACGGGCGGGGTCTCGAACGCCTACTCGCGCATACGTACGGCCAAGGCTCGTGTACATGGCTGGGTCGGAACGGAGAAGCTGCATCGTCGTCGTGTTTATGGGGAGCCAACCGACTAGGTTGGAATGGAATGCGTTGTCGTGTTCATCGGGAGCCAACCGGCATGGCAGGAACAACCGATGGAAACGAGGCCTCGTGCACCGCAGAACGGAGGAAACGGCCTTGTGTTCGACCAGCCACGGTCGAAACCAGATCCTGTTCATCGGGATGGGTCTGGTGTACCGCAAAACGGAGGGAACGAACTTATGTTGGAGCGCTATGGTTAAAACGGGGGTCCTGTTCATCAGGAGGGGTGTGGCGTACCGCAAAACGGGACTCCACGGGATAATGTTCATCAACCATCGACCTCCTCCAGCCTCCATGGGCTACTATTCATCCACCGTCGACCTCGTCCGGCCTCCACCTGCGACTGTTCATCCACGGGCTCCTGTTCATCCAGCCTCCGCTGCGTGCTCCTCCACCGGCTAATGTTCAACCAACCCTCTGCACGGGGTCATGTTCAACCACCCCTCAACGGGCTACTGTTCATCCAGCCCTCCACCGGCTACTATTCAACCAGCCCTTCACCGGCTACTGTTAAACCAGCCCTCCACGGGGTCCTGTTCATCCAGCCCTTCACGGGGTTCTTTTCATCCACCGTCTTGATCGAAGGGTACTGTTCACCCAACGTCAACGACCTCTACTACCACGGGGTCCTGTTCATCCAACCCCCCACCGCGAACTGTTAATCCAAACCCCCTCAACAAGGCTCACTATTCATCCAGAGGCAGCATCGATCGGCTTCAGTTAGCAGCAGTAGCGAAGGAATCACACTCGGGTTCAGTTAACAGCAAGGGAACGATCGATCGCTCGGGTTTAGTAACGCGTAGTCTGAAGTGCCATCGCTCGGTTTCAGTTAGAGCCCAATGCCTCACTCGGGTTCAGTTAGAGCCCAATGCCTTGCACACACGCACGTACGTACGAGAGAAACGCGCATCGCTCTGCCCCCGACCACCCACCGTAACCGGGAACTCCCCGATATTTTTCTCGCCCTCGCTTCTACCACGGTTTTTTCCATCATGGACGGCCCAAAGAATGTCATGCAGCTGCGTCTCTGGCCCGCCCAGGATGAAAAGCCCATTTTCTGTCTTGATATTTTGTCATAGAAGTAGGACCCCACCACATCTATGATGATACCGGGTTTTGTCACAATTATCGTCATAGAAGTGTCATAAGTATGACAGAATTTTTTTTCATTCGGCCCAAAATGTCACGGCTATGTCTTTTTTTGTAGTGATATCGCACACACCTTGATCTGCCTGACCGTTTCTTTTGTGTTGCCTAATCACAAATAGTTCATCCGAGTGAACCGTATGCTGTGTATCGCACATGCCTTCATCTGGCTGCCCGTTTCTTTTGTTCCTCCTCATCGCAAATAGTTAATTGAACTGAACCGTATGCTCTTCATCGCACACGCAACTAAAACCTGAACCGTATTTGATGCATCCGTCATCGCAAACGTTTTACACATTTCTATCGGCGTTCTGGGAACGAGGGTCCCCAGACTTGCCGGCCTGCGGCCCTTGGCGTGGCTTTGCTACCAGGCCTGTACGGCCCATCTTCATCAACAAGGAATGAAGACCCTCGCGAGGGGCCAGGCCTTGCGAGGCGGACGACACTAGACCTCCTCAGGAGCAGCCTCATCAGGCCGGCCCATGAGGGGCGGAGAGTTCAAGGTCAGGCAAACCTCGAGAGGTGCTCGTGACGTAAGCCATGACGATCGAGACCAGGCGGGCACAAGCGCGCACATCGTCCTTGTTTCCTCTTTGGTGCTAAGGGGGCAAGCGCAGGCACGGAGTACCGAGGCATCAAGCAAAGGTTTCCATATTGGTGCAACGAGACCAAGACCAGAAGGATGGCAAGACGGAGGTCACCATGGAGCCCAGGGCGGCGTCACCGTTAGAACCTTTGGCAGGCAAATACCACCTTTTGTCAGGATAGCGTGTACTAGATATCCCCTTTCAAATTGGCCATTGTTGGCTCCCTTCCCGCTCAATATTTGGGGAGAGGACCAGGGTCTCTACAAATAGGACTAGCCACCACCATAGGCGGGAGGAGAATCCAAGATCATCCTCAGCCACACAAGTGCACCAAGCATAAGAACACCTCGACCTGAGGAGGCTGTTCTTCCCTTTGTACTATTCATCCTCAGCCCAAGAGGCAATCCACCACCACCACCACACTGGAGTAGTGTATTACACCACAACAGTGGCCTGAACCAGTATAAATCTCGTGTTCTTTGTGTTGCGAGTTCATTGAGTTAGTTCGTGAGATCTAGGCTAAGTTAGGACGTGGATCGATAGGGGGGATCTTCACACGCACCCTAGTGTTTGAACCTTAAGAGTTTTGCCAGAACCCGTGATCTGACAATTTTTGACGGTTTTCATACATCACCATTTGCGATTATTGCATCGCACATAGTTTCTCGAAGGGTCTCTGATCGTAGTGTCGCGTTAGCAACATCCAAAGTAGTGTTAGTTCGTCCCTCTTAGGGGGGATATCACATCTAGGGGGAGCTTTACTCTAAGAATTGAGCTAAAGCAATTCTAATGGTGTGAACACAACAATGCTTTATGTAAAAGTGGTAACTCCACTTGTGCTTAAATGATGAATATGACCTACAATCAAATGTTCTCATTTGACTCCTCAGTCAGTCTACTCATATATAGATGACCTAGTCAGTGCCAATTGCTTGATAGATGCTATAGTGTTTGTGCATGCTTTTTCACACATTTCATTTGCCATTTTATTGTGTGAGCATGTTGATTGCATATTTTACTCATTTGAGGACATCAATTTGTTGCTTTGATTGTTTGGCGCTTTTTATTTTTCCAAATGGATGGACAAGAATGCCTAAGAACCTCCTCTAGCTATCTATGCTTCTCTCGTCTCAAATTCTATTCATGCTACATCACAAAGTCTGATCAAGTCAGATTCGAACACTCTGTGTGAGGAGCAGTCAGAGTCCTTGATTCGTCATAGACTTAAACTTACAAAACCTTTTTGTGCATTTTGGTCTGACCGATTCATCCTTTTCAGTCTGACTGAGTTCACTGAGTTGATCTAGGTTTTCAATCTCGATGCAACCGATTAGAACATTTTGGTCACACCGAGTTGCAGTAACCGCTAGTGATTCTACATCCCGGTGCCACCGAGTTGTTCCACTCGGTCACACCGATAGTGTCAGGATATATATACCGTCGGATCGAATTTTGGAAATTTCTCCAAAACCCATCACCCCGCGTGTGTCCTGCTCTGCCGCCTCGGGTCTTCGGATCATCCACTCATCGCCAGCGACCTCCTGCCACTGGTCTCCGTCGCTGTCCAAGGAATTCAACCCCGCCGTTGCCGCCATAGCGAACTCACCGCCAAGTTAGGATATGAGTTCGATCCCTTTGTGTTGTTCCTTACTCCGATTCTTAGCACAAAGCAAATGCCATGTTCTTTACCACATTTGAGATCTTCCTGTCCAGCAAACACATCCTTTAGGTTAGATTTGATTCAAAAATCTAGGGGTAGGTTTCCGCCGGACTCATCTCAGACCGAACGAGTTGTGGAAATCGGTCTCACCGATTTGGCCCAGGCCATTGCATTTGCACTTTTCAGTCTGACCGAAAGTTGCAAATCGGTGTGACCGAGTTCAACTCTCTTTGAAACCCTAGCAATCTCGGAGTCACCGAACTATGTCTCGGTCTGACCGATTTCACTAGTTTAGACTCCAAAAGTTGTTTTGGTGTCACCGATTTTAACAAATCGGTAGCTCCCAAATGCTTTCTATGGAAAACTAAAACTAAGTTTTTGACTCATTTGTTTTGTAAAAACTCTGCACTTTGTGATGCTCATCCACTCTACCTCATCTATATCTATTGACAGGATCAGCAGTCAATTTGCTTTGTCAGAATGTCGGATCAAAGTGACAGCCAAAACAAGTCAGAAGAGCAGATGAACCTGGGTGAGGGCACTAGTCCCTCTAGAAGCTATGATGAGGGCAGCGGGAGCACTCCAAGCAATTTTCCCAAGGCAGCTACAAGGACAAGGAAGAAGAGAAACTCAGACTCAGAGGATGAGGATTATGTGGCTGCTGAGGAAGAAGTGAGCTCCAAGAAGAAAGTGCTGAAGAAGGAACATGCTGCTACTGCTGCAACAAAGCCTGGTATGTTCAAAAAAGCCCTTGCAAAGAGGGTGCCAACCTTAAAAGCCAGAGCCTCAACTGTTGAAGCCTCCAAGTCAAATGTTGAAGAGGCTGCTGGTGAGGGCGAGAAGAGGAAAGAGAGGGTCAAGAAGACCATAGCAAAAGTCATTAGAAGATCTTCCATGATGGTAGACCCAGAAGAAGAAGAAGAAGATGTTGCACCAGCATCAAAGTCACAAAAGCTAATGGGGGATGCCATCAAATCTGAGGCTGCCCCTTCAAAGCACAAGTCTGCCCCAAAAGCTTCTACTCCAGCCCCAAAGCCCAAGAGGAGCAGAAGAAGTATTTTTGTTGCTAAGAAGAACAAGGCCCAAGTGCCTGAGATTGAAGAAGAGGATGCTGAAGCCCAAGTGCTTAGGAAACTCAAACCCAAGATTCCAGATCATGATGAGAGCCATCCAGTGGTTGAAGACATGAACATCTGGAAGGATGAGGGTCTCGGACTTTGGAGACAAACTGATCCATATGCTGCAAGAAGAAGGACTGTTGTGGACTACAGGTTCCATACCAAAGAGCAGCTGGATTTCTATGATACCATCTTGCTAGACAAGAAGCCCCTTGTCTGTGATATGAAGTGGGTGGATTGGAAATATATTGACATCAATGAAGATCCTTTTCCAGGAGTACATGAAAGTTCCAGATCTTGTGGAGTGGACAAGTTTGTAGGTCAGAAGCTGACCAAGTGGAATGATGAACTCATCATGCAATTCTACTCCATAGCACACTTCTATCCTGATGGTAGAATTGTTTGGATGTCTGAGGGTACACGATACCAATCAACAGTTGATGAGTGCGCCAAATTGATCAATGCCTATGAAGAGCATGAAGATGACTTGGATGTCTATGCCAAGAAGAAGAAATGCCACAACTTTATGGCCAACATGTACAAAGAAATTCCAGACAAAGCCTTGGAAACTCATAAGCTAGGCTCTCTTCATTATCTGCCATCTGGTTTGGCCACAATCAACACTATCCTGAGGCATACCTTACTTCCCAAATCTGGAGATCACAAGATGATCAAAGGTCATTCTATCAACTTGCTGCAGTTGATTGATGTGCCCCAAAAATTCAAAGTCATGAGCCTAATTGTGGAAACAATCAAGAGGATAGCTATAGATCAGAAGAGATCTTGTGGGTATGCTCCACACATCCAGGTGCTCATCAACTCCAAGATGGGCACATGCACTTATCTTTTGGACAAGGAGCATCTACCCTTGAGACCAGACTTTGAGGAAAACACTGTTGTCATGAATGAAGATGATCCCACATTTGTGCAGGCACAAGAAAACAGAGAGAAACCTAAGGCTGAAAGATCTGCAAAGATGCCAAGTGTTGAGGAGGCATCTCAAGTGTTTCTCAAGGGGAAAGAAGGTCAACTTGGATATCTGATTCAAGCCACCTTGAGGATTGAGAAGGGCTTGGCCACCCTGACTCAAAACCAAGAGAGCTTGGAGAGGATCATTGAAACAAAGTTCTAAAATATTGACCTTAAAATAACAGATATGCAGACAACAGTTGAGCAACTCCAAGAAGAAGCTGAGGAGAGGAAAGGGCAGGCTACCACAGATGCCTTTCAAAGAGTGCCAAGAGGACAAAGATCTGCTGCAGTACCCATGGCTGACACAAGAACAACTGCATTAGCACCTACAGTCACAGGATTAGTGCCACCTCTAGTTGCCACTCCACCAGCTCCAACAACTTCAATAGATGCATTCGTCCTTGGAGTTCTCTCAACACCACCTCCCGAAGATCAGGCCTAGAGAGACGCATAGCACTATGCATTTTCAAACTTTTTGGTAACTTGTTGCCAAAGGGGGAGAAATGTATAGATCATAGGCTTTGAGAGAGTGTGTGTTTTTGCTTTTCTTCTCTTGTCTCTCTTGCTATTTGGTTGATACTTTTGTGTGCTTGCTTGATACTTTATGTCTATGTGTGTGAGATACTTGTATGATCATGTGCTTGATCATACCTTACATTAATGCTTGTGCTTGGATGATGTTATCTTTTATATCTCTTGTATTATCATTCACTTTGCCTTGGTGATGATTGCATGTTTTTACCTTTTATTATTTTGTGCGCTCCACCAAGATGTATGTGACATGGAACAGTAACCCATGATCCTAATCGATTGTGCATTTGCATTCAAAAGCAAATTTTAAATAATTCACAAATTTAGGGGAGCTCTTGCTTATCACATACTTCTCAAAGCGACGATGTATTTAAATCTTATTATCATTTGTTGAAGCTTTGATCTATATATTGTCATTAATTACCAAAAAGAGGGAGATTTAAAGTGCAACTATCCCTGGGAAGATTTGGTAATTCCTAAGAACATATAGCTCATTGAACTAATGCTCTTTCAAGATGATCATTTCAGAAAGTTCAATGCTTGGCATGGCATGGACTAGGAATGTGGACCCCTCAAAATGCTAAGGACACATATTGGCTAAAGCTCAAGACTCTACCTTTTTCATTGTTGTGATCCAAGATCACATTGAGTCCATAGGAAAAGCCAATACTATTAAAAGGGGATGAGGTGTTGCTTAATGGCTAGCTTGCTCAAAATGCTTAGTGATATGCTCCAAATGCCCTCAACCACTTCCTCATTTCCACATATGTCCCAAACCAAAAGTCAAACTCGGCCCCATCGATTTGATCTATCCGGCGGTACCGAGTTCATTTGACATAGCCACTGCCAGAAACCCTAATCAGTTCGGTCTCATCGATAGGGATCTCGGTCTCACCGAGATGGGATTGCAAACTCTTTGTTTCCCTTTCGTAACATTTCGGTCTCACCAAAATGATAGATCGGTCCCATCGAGTTTCTTAATGCAAACTCTCTATTTCCCTTTCGTAACGTTTCAGTCTCACCAAAATGGGCGATTCGGTCCCACCGAGTTTTCTTGACCAACTCTCTGTTTGCCTATTACAGAAATCGGTCTTACCAAGTTTATGTGATCGGTCTCACCGAGATTACGTTATGCCCTAACCCTAATGAAATTGGTTCCACCGAGTTGTCATGTCGGTCCCACCCAAACTCCAAACGTTCACATTTTTAACTAATTCGGTCTGACTGATTTTTATGATTCGGTCCCATCGAGTTTGGTAAATTGTGTGTAATGGTTAGATTTTGTGTGGAGGCTATAAATACCCCTCCACCCACTATTCATTCATGGAGAGAGCCATCAGAATGTGCCTACACTTCCAGCATACATTTTCTAAGAGAGAACCACCTACTCATGTGTTGAGACCAAGATATTCCATTCCAACCATAAGAATCTTGATCTCTAGCCTTCCCAAGTTGCTTTCCACTCAAATCATCTTTCCACCAAATCCAAATATGTGTGAGAGAGTTGAGTGTTGGGGAGACTATCATTTGAAGCACAAGAGCAAGGAGTTCATCATCAATACACCATTTATTACCTTTTGGAGAGTGGTGTCTCCTAGATTGGTTAGTTGTTACTTGGGACCCTCTGACAAGATTGTGGAGTTCAACTAAGGAGTTTGTACGGGCAAGGAGATCGCCTACTTCATGAAGATCTACCCAAGTGAGGCAAGTCCTTCGTGGGCGATGGCCATGGTGGGATAGACAAGGTTGCTTCTTCGGGGACCCTTCGTGGGTGGAGCCCTCGGTGGACTCGCGCAACCATTACCCTTCGTGGGTTGAAGTCTCCATCAATGTGGACGTATGATAGCACCACCTATCGGAACCACGCCAAAAATCTGCATGTCTACATTGCGTTTGCTCCCTCCAAACTCCTCCCTTTACCTTCATATGCAAATGTTTTACATTCTGCTGCTATACTCTTAGACTTGCATGTGTAGGTTGATTGCTTGACTGTGCTAAGTTGTTGAAATCTGCCAAGACTTAAAATTGGGAAAAGGCTAGATTTTTTATTTGGTCAAGTAGTCTAATCACCCCCCTCTAGACATAATTTTGATCCTACATATGGCCAAATATCTGGAAAAGAGTGAAAAGGAGGCGATACACTAGGAGGGAGTTGCGCGGGAGTACATAGAGCTGCTCCTCTGGGCCATGGAGCAAACAGATTCACCGGATCCGATCGTGAGGCTGTGGTTGTGGGAATATTCGATCCATGATGGAGCATCCACCCGAGATTGAAGGATCAAGCATCTAGACGGTGCCGCTTGTGAGGGTGCCATGGCAGAGCGAGCCGGTCGAGTCTAGGTCGACCGAGCCAAATTGCAAGAGGAGAAAAACAGTTGGCGCGGCGACACTTCCTCGCCATCCTCTCCCTCGCCATTCATCTCGTCCCACGGGCGGTTGTCTGCCACAGAGGAATAGGAGGGGACTCCCCCCCCCCAATAGTCTGAGGAGGAGCTTAGGGTTGTCAGTATTTGCAGGTTGTGAATTGTGTGTTCTATTTCAGATTTGAGAGTACTTTCAGATATGCATGTCTTTTGAATTTCAGGTTCGCAGTATTGACCATATGAAGTATTTTATGAATTATAGAGATCTATCGTTAGCACTTTAAAAAATGTAGTTTCATATAAAAGTGTAGATAATGTGATTCTCAGAGAAGAAATTGCAAGTGCCTCATTCAAAAAAAAAATACTTCCTCCTAATGCTATACTAACATTGGGGGCCACGGGGTTGTCAATGTAATTACTAAAGGAGGTAAATTTACAACGAAGCTAGTTGAGGAGATGGCATGTATCATTTATTATCAGTGGACCAACAAGTATCAGTTGGGTTGTGGGCTGCCCAGTCTAGGCTTTCTTTTTTAACATGTGCAGCCCACAACAAGTTCGTTTGTATTTGTTTGAGGGCTGTCATGTGCGACCGGCCTATGGCCCTCCCATCCTAGGTTTTATTTGTTCTTAAAAATCCGCAGCACAACTTTTTTTGAAGAAAATGTAGAGCTATGTTCTATTTTTCTATATAAGAATAGGAACGCTAGGTGCAACTTATGTTTCCCTTCTAACTATATTATATATATTTATATAATTTTATATGTTACTATATTATTGTTATTATCATCATATGTTTAACATATACTTACATATATAATAAAGAAATATCCCATGTATTATGAACTTATAAAAATAAATGTTTAACAATAAAATCCTGGGTTTTTTACTTAAGGTCAACGAAAATACAGGCGATTGTGTACAAAAGCTTGGTAAGATTTAAGGAACAATTTAAATAAAGAACTTATTATTTAAACTAGCAAATATGCCCGTGCGTTGCAACGGAGAAAACAAATCCTTGTATGCACATAGTAGCCCATTCATGTTGTCACTTCTCCTCTTCATGACCATCGCCGATGGTTGTCAGTCATCCACCAATTAACGACGACCATGATCAATCCATAGGTGAGCTTTGTTATCACACTTTAACACATTGTTTTGCGAGCCCCTCCCTTTGTCACATTGTCAGCCAATTCAAGACAAATGTGGTATTCCATGAGCCAAATTGTTTAGCGGATATTGGTGAAGCAAACTAGGCTGTTGAAGAAAAATCATACTGAAGAAACGTTCCTCCCTTTATTTCCCAAGTGAATTGTGCAACGTTTTTAAATATTTTTTAAACATGTATTCCTTTAATGCTCTTGTATCATGCGTGGGTAGCCATAATAGGCCGGTCGACGATGCTCCTTTAATCATGATGTGTTCATGCAGCGCCTACAATTCCGGAGATTTATTTTCCTTCACCCTAATACACATCCTTCCGTCCCGTGATATGTGCATGCATGGCAGTGCCCACAATTTTGGGAATTTATTTTCCTTCACAATTCTAGGAATTTATTTTCCTTCACCCTACAATCCCTCCTCCACGTGATGTGTGCATGCATGACCCCAGGATTTATTTCAAGTCATAACCGTATTCAAATTGGTGGGTCTAAATGTGAAGTAGCAATGTGGTACTATCTTTGAAAAAAATCATCTCTCATAAAGGCATAATGGAGTGCTAGCTCAGCTGCGAGCTCCCTTCGGTAGTTTACATCAGGACGGGAGAACGATCCCTCACGGAGGCACATTATTTTTACGCCCCCTGGCATCGGTTGTTTGTGCTGCCGCTTCAGCCGGGCGATCCGCCACAGTGAGGTCGATCCATGGGCTGAGGCCCAGCCATTTGTGGGGCGCACCGGGAGCAGGCCTAGGTGGGCGATGCGAACGTGGCCCAAGCGGATGTGTGTGAGTGTTCCTTTCTTCAGCCGTATGTCAGACCCCAAATTAGTACCACCTCCTATATATTACGATTTTGTCTATACAAATCGTAAAAGCCTATTATGACATGAGAAGAAAGCGTATTGTGACGGTGAACCCGACAAAGTCAATCCGTGCATTATTATTAGGGAAAGATATATTTATAACAAAATCCTCAGCCCCTGTTTATTTTTTGAAAATATTGCTGCAGCCAACCCAACATTATAATTAGAACCAGCCTAGGAAAATCGTGTATTTCGAGAAAGTGCAAATGGGCAATAATTTTTTAGGAAAAAATAAATGTGCCGCATCGATGCTACATTATTTGTTCACCCAGGCCAGCCAGTTCGTGTATTACTAGAACGTGCAAATGAGCTGTAGTTTTTTCTAGAAAAATAAATAAATGGGCCGCATGGAACCTACATTATTTGTTCACCCAGCGCAGTGAATGGACCGTAAATTATAGAAAAATGGGTTGAATATGTGCGACATTCCCGGAGGCTGAAATGTGGGCCAATACGAGAAGCCAACATAAGGCATTGTCAACTTAGTCAACACATTGTGACATTGATATCTATTGGATTTACATCCAACGGCCAGCATTCATCTTCAATCTCTCGTCTTTTTCGTCCAATGCCGCCGGGACCACCTAATCCCACTTCGGCTGCTAGCAGGTATACTTAGCATGCTTCGCTGCAAAGCGCTACCCCGTCACTAGTGAAGCCATCCCTCCACCCCTCCACACCTCGTGTTATTCTCTGCCGACTGCAGAACCATGCCGCACCAGAACCAGTTAAACCTTGTACACCTCTCCATCTATGACTCCACTGTGGCGTCTTCCCATCACCGGCTCGTTGCCGTCCGGGGCCTTGCCGTCGTCCGTTGCCTTGGTGCGCTCGGTGCGGCATGATCAATGTGGTCAACAAACGAGAGTCATGGAAGAGGACTGTACGTGGAGACGCTGTCAGTGGGGACACACCATGTCCATGGACGCACGCATGCAACTGCCTCCTTATTACACGAAAATAAAATTATTCCCCCCCCCTCCCGAGAAAGCTGGGACACACCACGTATGTCTTGACAAGGAAGAAGTGCCTCCTCATGCCTGCCCCTAGTAGATGGGACCCACCAACATCTTTGCACGCAAGGAAGTGCCTCCTTATTATGGGCAAAAAAATATATGATTCCGCATCTGACCGCTGAGACCCGCCAGCTATATGAATGCACACAAGGAAGTGCCTCCTTGTCCTCCCTGACATCTGGGACCCACCCGGTCAAAGCGTACATAGCGTTGTCTGTGTGCATACCAGTCAATCGGTCTGTCTGCCATGATGAACCGTGGCCGAGTAAGGAGCGGTAGAAGTTCAGGCAGTCCAGTCAAAACCTTGTACACGTACGTACAACCAGATGCCAAAAAATACGGCCATGTACGTACATACGGGTGGGGTCTCGAATGTGTACTCGCGCATACATATGGCCAAGGCTCGTGTACATGGAGAGGCAATGGATGGTAGCAATGGCGTCCTGTTCATATGAAGCCAACCGGCTGGGTCGGAATAGAGAAATTGCGTCATGTTCATCGGGAGGCAATGGAATGTGTTGTGTTCATTGGAGGCAACAAGATACGTCATCTTCATCGCGAGCCAACCGGCTTGGATAAAACAGCCGAAACGAGGTCTGGCGTACCGCAGAACAGAGGAAACCAGCCTTCTGTTTGACCCCGTACGGTTGAAACGGGGTCCTCGTCATCGGGAAAGGTCTGGCATACCGCCAAACAGAGGAAACAGACTTCTGCTCGAGTGCCTTACGCAACCTTCTTCTTGTAGACTCCTATTGGGCCTCCAAGCGCAGAGTTTTGTAGGACAGTAACAAATTTCCCTCAAGTGGATGACCTAAGGTTTATCAATCCATGGGAGGCATAGGATGAAGATGGTCTCTCTCAAACAACCCTGCAACCAAATAACAAAGAGTCACTTGTGTCCCCAACACACCCAATAAAATAGTAAATTGTATAGGTGCACTAGTTCGGTGAAGAGATGGTGATACAAGTGCAATATGGATGGTAGATATAGGTTTTTGTAATCTGAAAATATAAAAACAGCAAGGTAACTAGTAACAAAAGTGAGCAAAAACAATATTGCAATGCTTAGAAACAAGGCCTAGGGTTCATACTTTCACTAGTGCAAGTTCTCTCAACAATGATAACATAATTGGATCATATAACAATCCTTCAACATGCAACAAAGAGTCACTCCAAAGTCACTAATAGTGGAGAATAAACGAAGAGATTATTGTAGGGTACGAAAGCACCTCAAAGTTATTCTTTCTGATCAATCTATTGGGCTATTCCTATAAGTTTCACAAACAGCCCTAGAGTTCGTACTAAAATAACACCTTAAGACACACATCAACCAAAACCCTAATGTCACCTAGATACTCCAATGTCACCACAAGTATCCGTGGGTTTGATTATATGATATGCATCACACAATCTCATATTCATCTATTCAAACCAACACAAAGAACTTCAATGAGTGCCCCAAAGTTTCTACCAGAGAGTCAAGACGAAAATGTGTGCCAACCCCTTTTCATAAGTTCACATGGTCACAGAACCTGCAAGTTGGTCGCCAAAACATACATCAAGTAGATTACGTGATCACAGCCCTAGCTCATCCCCTGTTGCGTTTGCTTGTTTCTCATGTCATCATGTCTACAATTTAAATGAATTTTAAATGGGGATGACAGAACCCCCAGCACCTGTTGGGGAACGTAGTAATTTCAAAATTTTCCTACGCACACGCAAGATCATGGTGATGCATAGCAACAAGAGGGGAGAGTGTTGTCTACGTACCCTCGTAGACCGAAGCAGAAGCGTTGACGCAACATAGAGGAAGTAGTCGTACGTCTTCCCAATCCGACCGATCCAAGCACCGTTACTCCGGCACCTCCGAGTTCTTGGCACACGTTCAGCTCGAAGACGATCCCTGGGCTCCGATCCAGCAAAGCATCGGGGAGGAGTTCCGTCAGCACGACGGCGTGGTGACGATCTTGATGTTCTACCGTCGCAGGGCTTCGCCTAAGCACTGCTACAATATGACCGAGGTGGAATATGGTGGAGGAGGGCACCGCACACGGCTAAGGAACGATCACGAAGATCAACTTGTGTGTCTATGGGGTGCCCCCTGCCCCCGTATATAAAGGAGTGGAGGAGGGGAGGGCCGGCCCTCTCTATGGCGCGCCCTAGGGGAGTCCTACTCCCATCGGGAGTAGGATTCCCCCTTTCCTAGTCCAACTAGGAGTCCTTCCATGTAGTAGGAGTAGGAAACAAGGAAGGGGCGCAGCCCCTCCCCCTAGTCCAATTCGGACTAGGCCTTGGGGGGGGGGGCGTGCGGCCTGCCCTAGGCAGCCCCTCTCTCTTTCTCGTATGGCCCAATAAGGCCCAATACTTCTCCCCGTGAATTCCCGTAACTCTCCGGTACTCCGAAAAATACCCGAATCTCTCGGAACCTTTCCGAAGTCCGAATATAGTCGTCCAATATATCGATCTTTATGAATCGACCATTTCGAGACTCCTCATCATGTTCCCGATCTCATCCGGGACTCCGAACTCCTTCGGTACATCAAAACTCATAAACTCATAATATAACTGTCATCGAAACCTTAAGCGTGCGGACCCTACGGTTCGAGAACAATGTAGACATGACCGAGACACGTCTCCGGTCAATAACCAATAGCGGGACCTGGATGCCTATATTGGCTCCTACATATTCTACGAAGATCTTTATCGGTCAGACCGCATAACAACATACGTTGTTCCCTTTGGCATCGGTATGTTACTTGCCCGAGATTCGATCATCGGTATCTAATACCTAGTTCAATCTTGTTACCGGCAAGTCTCTTTACTCGTTCCGTAATACATCATCCCGCAACTAACTCATTAGTTGCAATGCTTGCAAGGCTTAAGTGATGTGCATTACCGAGAGGGCCCAGAGATACCTCTCCGACATTCGGAGTGACAAATCCTAATCTCGAAATATGCCAACCCAACATGTACCTTTGGAGACACCTGTAGAGCTCCTTTATAATCACCCAGTTACATTGTGACGTTTGGTAGCACACAAAGTGTTCCTCCGACAAACGGGAGTTGCATAATCTCATAGTCATAGGAACATGTATAAGTCATGAAGAAAGCAATAGCAACATACTAAACGATCGGGTGCTAAGCTAATGGAATGGGTCATGTCAATCAGATCATTCAACTAATGATGTGATCCCGTTAATCAAATAACAACTCTTTGTCCATGGTTAGGAAACATAACCATCTTTGATTAACGAGCTAGTCAAGTAGAGGCATACTAGTGACACTCTGTTTGTCTATGTATTCACACATGTATTATGTTTCTGGTTAATACAATTCTAGCATGAATAATAAACATTTATCATGATATAAGGAAATAAATAATAACTTTATTATTGCCTCTAGGGCATATTTCCTTCAGTCTCCCACTTGCACTAGAGTCAATAATCTAGATCACATCGCCATGTGATTTAACATCAATAGTTCACATCTTTATGTGATTGGTTCACATCTCCATGTGACTAACACCCAAAGGGTTTACTAGATTCAATAATCTAGTTCACATTGCTATGTGATTAAGACCCAAAAAGTGATCATGTTTTGCTTGTGAGAGAAGTTTAGTCAACGGGTC
Organism: Triticum dicoccoides; assembly: GCF_002162155.2. Lineage (NCBI taxonomy): Eukaryota > Viridiplantae > Streptophyta > Magnoliopsida > Poales > Poaceae > Triticum > Triticum dicoccoides. The sequence continues at coordinate 248,429,514 of NC_041390.1, read as the reverse complement.
TGCCACATTCAGATCCGCATGTATTTTGCAAATTTCTATGTCAACAATGCTCTGCATGGAGCTACTCTAGCTAATTGCTCCCACTTTCAATATGTATCCAGATTGAGACTTAGAGTCATCTGGATCAGTGTCAAAGCTTGCATCGACGTAACCCTTTACGACGAACCTTTTTTTCACGTCCATAATCGAGAAACATATCCTTATTTCACTAAGGATAATTCTGACCGCTGTCCAGTGATCTACTCCTAGATCACTATTGTACTCCCTTGCCAAATCAGTGCAAGGTATACAATAGATCTGGTACATAGTATGACATACTTTATAGAACCTATTGCCAAGGCATAGGGAATGACTTTCATTCTCTTTCTATCTTCTGTCGTGGTCGGGCTTTGAGTCTTACTCAACTTCACACCTTGTAATACAGGCAAGAACTCTTTCTTTGACTGCTCCATTTTGAACTACTTCAAAATCTTGTCAAGGCATGTACTCATTGAAAAAACTTATCAAGCGTCTTGATCTATCTCTATAGATCTTGAAGCTCAATATGTAAGCAGCTTTACCGAAGTCTTTCTTTGAAAAACTCCTTTCAAACACTCCTTTATGCTTTACAGAATAATTCTACATTATTTCCGATCAACAATATGTCATTCACATATACTTATCAGAAATGCTGTAATGCTCCCACTCACTTTCTTGTAAATACAGGCTTCACCAAAAGTCTGTATAAAACTATATGCTTTGATCAACTTATCAAAGCGTATATTCCAACTCCGAGATTCTTGCACCAGTCCATAGATGGATCGCTGGAGCTTGCATATTTAGTTAACACCTTTAGGATCGACAAAACCTTCTAGTTGCATCGTATACAACTCTTCTTTAGTAAATCCATTAAGGAATGCAGTTTTGTTTATCCATTTGCTAGATTTCATAAAATGCGGCAATTGCTGACATGATTCGGACAGACTTAAGCATAGATACGAGTGAGAAAATCTCATCGTAGTCAACACCTTGAACTTGTCGAAAACCTTTTGCGACAATTCTAGCTTTCTAGATAGTAACACTGCTATCAGCGTCCGTCTTCCTCTTGAAGATCCATTTATTTTTTATGGCTTGCCGATCATCGGGCAAATCCATCAAAGTCCATACTTTGTTCTCATACATGGATCATATCTCAGATTTCATGGTCTCAAACCATTTCGCGGAATCTGGGCTCATCATTGCTTCCTCATAGTTCGCAAGTTCGTCATGGTCTAGTAACATGACTTCCAAAACAGGATTACCGTACCACTCTGGTGCAGATCTCACTCTGGTTTACCTACGAGATTTGGTAGTAACTTGATTTGAAGATACATGATCATCATCATTAGCTTCCTCACTAATTGGTGTAATAGTCAGAGGAACAGATTTCTGTGATGAACTACATTCCAATAAGGGAGCAGGTACAGTTACCTCATTAAGTTCTACTTTCCTCCCACTCACTTCTTTCGAGAGAAACTCCTTCTCTAGAAAAACTCTGAATTTAGCAACAAAAGTCTTGCCTTCAGATTTGTGATAGAAGGTGTACCCAACAGTCTCCTTTGGGTATCCTATGAAGACATATTTCTCCGATTTGGATTTGAGCTTATTAGGATGAAACTTTTTCATATAAGCATCACAACCCCAAACTTTAAGAAACGAAAACTTTGGTTTCTTGCCAAACCACAGTTCAGATTGTGTCGTCTCAACAGACTTAGATGGTACCCTATTTAACGTGAATGCAGCTGTCTCTAATGCATAACCCCAAAACGATAGTGGTAGATCGGTAAGAGACATCATAGATCGCACTATATCCAATAAAGTACGGTTATGACGTTCGGACACACCATTACACTATGGTGTTCTAGGTGGTGTGAGTAGTGAAACTATTTCACATTGTTTTAATTGAAGGCCAAACTCGTAACTCAAATACTCTTCTCTATGATCAGATCATAGAAACTTTATTTTCCTTTTACGATGATTTTTCACTTCACTCTGAAATCCTTTGAACTTTTCAAATGTTTCAGACTTATGTTTCATCAAGTAGATATACTCATATCTACTCAAATCATCTGTGAAGTTCAGAAAATAACGATACTTGCCGTGAGCCTTAACACTCATCGGACCACATACATCAGTATGTATTATTTCCAATAAGTCAGTTGCTTGCTCCGGAGAACGGAGTCTTAGTAATCTTGCCCATGAGGCATGGTTCGCAATCATCAAGTGATTCATAATCAAGTGATTCCAAAATCCCATCAGCATGGAGTTTCTTCATGCGCTTTACACCAATATGACCTAAACGGCAGTGCCACAAATAAGTTGCACTATCATTATTAACTTTGCATCTTTTGGTTTCAATATTATGATTATGTGTATCACTACGATCGAGATCCAACGAACTATTTTCATTGGGTGTGTAACCATATAAGGTTTTATTCATGTAAACAGAACAACAATTTATTCTCTTACTTAAATGAATAACCGTATTACAATAAATATGATCAAATCATATTCATGCTCAACACAAACACCAAATAACACTTATTCAGGTTCAACACTAATCCCGAAAGTATAGGGAGTGTGCGATGATGATCATATCAATCTTGGAACCACTTCCAACACACATCGTCACTTCACCCTTAACTAGTCTCTGTTTATTCTGCAACTCCCGTTTCGAGTTACTAATCTTAGCAACTGAACTAGTATCAAATACTGAGGGGTTGCTATAAACACTAGTAAAGTACACATCAATAACATGTATATCAAATATACTTATGTTCACTTTGCCATCCTTCTTATCTGCCAATCACTTGGGGTAGTTCCACTTCCAGTGACCAGTCCCTTTGCAGTAGAAACACTTAGTCTTAGGCTTAGGACCAGACTTGGGCTTCTTCACTTGAGCAACAACTTGCTTGCTGTTCTTCTTGAAGTTCCACTTCTTCCCTCTGCCCTTTTCTTGAAACTAGTGGTCTTGTCTACCATCAACACTTGATGTTTTCCTCGATTTCTACCTTCGTCAATTTCCGCATTATGAAGAGCTTGGGAATCGTTTCCGTTATCCCTTGCATATCATAGTTCATCACGAAGTTCTACTAACTTGGTGATGGTGACTAGAGAATTCTGTCAATCACTATCTTATCTGGAAGATTAACTCCCACCTGATTCAAGCGATTGTTGTACTCAGACAATCTGGGCACATGCTCACTAGTTGAGCGATTCTCCTCCATCTTTTAGCTATAGAACTTGTTGGAGACTACATATCTCTCAACTAGGGTATTTGCTTGAAATATTAACTTCAACTCCTGGAACATCTCATATGGTCCATGACGTTCAAAACGTCTTTGAAGTCCCGATTCTAAGCCATTAAGCATGGTGCACTAAACTATCAAGTAGTCATCATATTGAGCTAGCCAAACGTTCATAATGTATGCATCTGCTCCTGCAATAGGCCTGTCATCTAGCGGTGCATCAAGGACATAATTCTTCTGTGCAGCAATGAGGATAAACCTCAAATCACGGATCCAATCCGCATCTTTGCTACTAACATCTTTCAACACAATTTTCTCTAGGAACATATCAAAATAAACATATGAAAGCAACAGCGCGAGCTATTGATCTACAACATAATTTCCAAAATACTACCAGGACTAAGTTCATGATAAATTTAAGTTCAATTTAATCATATTACTTAAGAACTCCCACTTAGATAGACATCCCTCTAATCCTCTAAGTGATTACGTGATCCAAATCAACTAAACCATGTCCGATCATCACGTGAGATGGAGTAGTTTCATTGGTGAACATCACTATGTTGATCATATCTACTATATGATTCACGCTCGACCTTTCGGTCTCCGTGTTCCGAGGCCATATCTGTATATGCTTGGCTCGTCAAGTATAACCTGAGTATTCCGCGTGTGCAACTGTTTTGCACCCATTGTATTTGAACGTAGAACCTATCACACCCGATCATCACGTGGTGTCTCAGCACAAAGAACTTTCGCAACGGTGCATACTCAGGGAGAACACTTCTTGATAATTAGTGAGAGATCATCTTAAAATGCTACCATCAAACTAAGCAAAATAAGATGTATAAAAGATAAACATCATATGCAATCAAAATATGTGACATGATATGGCCATCATCATCTTGCGCCTTTGATCTCCATCTCCAAAGTACTGTCATGATCTCTATCATCACCGGCATGACACCATGATCTCCATCATCTTGATCTATATCAATGTGTTGTCACACGGTCGTCTCGCCAACTATTGCTCTTGCAACTATTGCTATCGCATAGCGATAAAGTAAAGCAATTATTTGGCGCTTGCATCTTATGCAATAAAGAGACAACCATAAGGCTTTTGCCAGTTGCCGATAACTTAAACAAAACATGATCATCTCATACAACAACTTATATCTCATCACGTTTTGACCATATCACATCACAACATGCCCTGCAAAAACAAGTTAGACGTCCTCTACTTTGTTGTTGCAAGTTTTACGTGGCTGCTACGGGCTTAAGCAAGAACCAATCTTACCTACGCATCAAAACCACAACGATAGTTTGTCAAGTTGGTGTTGTTTTAACCTTCGCAAGGACCGGGCGTAGCCACACTCGGTTCAACTAAAGTTGGAGAAACTGTCACCCGCAAGCCACCTATGTGCAAAGCACGTCGGGAGAACCGGTCTCGCATAAGCGTACGCGTAATGTCGGTCCGGGCCGCTTCATCCAACAATACCGCCGAACCAAAGTATGACATGCTGGTAAGCAATATGACTTATATCGCCCACAACTCACTTGTGTTCTACTCGTGCATATAACATCAACATATAAAACCTAGGCTCTGATGCCACTGTTGGGGAACGTAGTAATTTCAAATTTTTCCTACGCACACGCAAGATCATGGTGATGCATAGCAACGAGAGGGGAGAGTGTTGTCTACGTACCCTCGTAGACCGAAGCGGAATCGTTGACGCAACGTAGAGGAAGTAGTCGTACGTCTTCCCGATCCGACCGATCCAAGCACCGTTACTCCGGCACCTCCGAGTTCTTGACACACGTTCAGCTCGATGATGATCCCTGGGCTCCGATCCAGCAAAGCATCGGGGAGGAGTTCCGTCAGCACGACGGCGTGGTGACGATCTTGATGTTCTACTGTCGCAGGGCTTCGCCTAAGCACTGCTACAATATGACCGAGGTGGAATATGGTGGAGGGGGGCACCGCACACGGCTAAGGAACGATCACGAAGATCAACTTGTGTGTCTATGGGGTGCCCCCTGCCCCCATATATAAAGGAGTGGAGGAGGGGAGGGCTGGCCCTCTCTATGGCGCGCCCTAGGGGAGTCCTACTCCCATCGGGAGTAGGATTCCCCCTTTCCTAGTCCAACTAGGAGTCCTTCCATGTAGTAGGTGTAGGAAACAAGGAAGGGGCGCAGCCCCTCCCCCTAGTCCAATTCGGACTAGGCCTTGGGGGGCGTGCGGCCTGCCCTAGGCAGCCCCTCTCTCTTTCTCGTATGGCCCAATAAGGCCCAATACTTCTCCCGGCGAATTCCCGTAGCTCTCCGGTACTCCAAAAAATACCCGAATCACTCGGAACCTTTCCGAAGTCCGAATATAGTCGTCCAATATATCGATCTTTACGTCTCGACCATTTCGAGACTCCTTGTCATGTCCCCGATCTCATCCGGGACTCCGAACTCCTTCGGTACATCAAAACTCATAAACTCATAATATAACTGTCATCAAAACCTTAAGCGTGCGGACCCTACGGTTCGAGAACAATGTAGACATGACCGAGACATGTCTCCGGTCAATAACCAATAGCGGGACCTAGATGCCCATATTGGCTCCGACATATTCTACGAAGATCTTTATCGGTGAGACCGCATAACAACATACATTGTTCCCTTTGTCATCGGTATGTTACTTGCCTGAGATTCGATCGTCGGTATCTAATACCTAGTTCAATCTTGTTACCGGCAAGTCTCTTTACTCGTTCTGTAATACATCATCTCGCAACTAACTCATTAGTTGCAATGCTTGCAAGGCTTAAGTGATGTGCATTACCGAGAGGGCCCAGAGATACCTCTCCGACATTCGGAGTGACAAATCCTAATCTCGAAATACGCCAACCCAACATGTACCTTTGGAGACACCTGTAGAGCTCCTTTATAATCACCCAATTACGTTGTGACGTTTGGTAGCACACAAAGTGTTTCTCCAACAAACGGGAATTGCATAATCTCATAGTCATAGGAACATGTATAAGTCATGAAGAAAGCAATAGCAACATACTAAATGATCGGGTGCTAAGCTAATGGAATGGGTCATGTCAATCAGATCATTCAACTAATGATGTGATCCCGTTAATCAAATAACAACTCTTTGTCCATGGTTAGGAAACATAACCACTTTGGTTAACGAGCTAGTCAAGTAGAGGCATACTAGTGACACTCTGTTTGTCTATGTATTCACACATGTATTATGTTTCCGGTTAATACAATTCTAGCATGAATAATAAACATTTATCATGATATAAGGAAATAAATAATAACTTTATTATTGCCTCTAGGGCATATTTCCTTCAGCACCCCCCTTAAACCAATTAGGGTTTACTAAAATCTTTTTCAATGAAACTGAAATGCCCTTCCACAATGTTCATCATCTTTGCCTTGGTCTAGAACCTATGACAAAAATGGTGCACACTTTTCTAGGACATCATAAGGTCACTAAATTAAATCATATAGTATTTGCATTTGGGCATTTAGATGCTTTAAAATATTTTAAATGCCCAAATAATCATAAACTGAAATGTTTACTGCAGGATATATTCCCAGCAGTGAGCATGAGCAGTTTCATGATTTTTGGGAGTGTTTAGGTATTTTTAGAAAAGCTACATAGTTGCGGAAAAATAGAAAGACAGAAATAAAAGAGAGGGAGAGGACTCACCTGGCATTACCTGGCAGCCCACTAGCGGCTCAGCAGACAGCCAGCCTGCTAGGCCCAGCACAGCCCCTCGCGCGTCGTCTTCCTCTCGCCTACTGGCGTTGCGTGTGGCGCGCGCACAACCGAGCCGCGGCCACCTACTGCTAGCCACGCAGCTGCTCCCCCTCGCCTAGACGTCAACACGCACACCCCAGGCCCTCTCACTCTCTCCCCGAGCTCCTCTCCTCTGGCTCTCTTGCACGCAACCATCGAGCAGAGCTCGTCGCAGCCGCCCGTCGTTGCCATGAACAGAGCCACCACCTCACCTCTCCGTGATGTCCAGAGGCTCTGCCTTGACGCCACGGAGCTCCAAGACGAAGCACACGCCCGCGAGACACCCGAAGCGACACCATCATCTTCATCTTCGCCGTCGGCCGCCGGAGATCCCCCTCACCGAGCTCGCCGACTCATTCCTCGTGTTCACCGTGAGCTGCCGATCATCCTCCCCCTCTCCGTTCTCTCTCTTGCATTCCGTAGCCACCACGCCCCTCTTGCCCGACTATGCCGCCGCCTGCACTCGTCGCCAACGCAGCTCCGGTGACCATTTGGTCCCGGGCGTGCGTCCAACATGCTCACCGGTGCGCGTAGAGCCTCCATAGCGCCTCCCTAGTGCCTCGCTGCGCTTGTTTGCGCACCGCAGCACCGATTCCGCGAACACCCATATGCCGGCCACCACATTCGTGCTCGTCGCCATTGACTCAGGCCACCCCAGCTCCAGCCGTTACCTCCATCCGATGCGGATCACTCCCAGGAGCATGTAGGAGCAAACCATGCATCAAATGGTGTTTTGTGGATGATTTCCGAAGCCCTCTACCATCTCCGACCTTGTCGGCGTCTTAACGTCACTAGGTTTGACCCCGTCTGACTAGGATTTGACCGCCCTGGATCACTGACACGTGGGGCCAGCCCAGGGAATTAACCTAAGTTCGTGTTAATTAATTAGGTTAGTTTAGTTAGTCATCAACACGCAGGACCCACAGGTCAGGTTTTACCTGGACCGCGCCCTGTTGACCCGCTGACATCATGATGACGTAGTACTGACGCAAAAAACATTTTCTAGATTATTTCTATTTTAGAAATTCCTGAAAATTCCAGAATATAGCCAAAACTTTGGAAAATCATAGAAATTCAACCATAACTCCAAATGAAATGATTTATATATGAAAAATGATCAGAACAATCCAATCTATCCATCTGTGCTAGTTTCATGCATGTTTAATCAACTTAACCTTGCTGTTTAGTGCAAAACATGATAAGGCACTATTTAAATTCATATGTTGAGTTTGGGATTGAACCTTTGGTTCAAAATGACTCAAACCTAGCTGGTTGTAGTTGCATTAGCCCAACACACTCATTTTGCCATGTCCTTATCATGCATCATATTGAGCATTGCATTGATTGTGTTCTTCTCTGTTTGCCGGTATTTGCCCCCTCTTAGTGGATGTTGTTCCGACGTTGTGATCGTTGACATCGATGAAGAGCTATATCATCTTCAGAAGTTCCTGGCAAGCAAAACCCCCTTGTTCATTCCGATACAATCCCACTCTCTCACTTCTGCTCTCTTTTACTACATTAGGACAACAACATTACAACTGTTACATGCTGCAGTAGCTCAACCCCTTTTCCTCTGCATGACCTCTCATTGCCACAGTAAATAGATGAAACCCACTAGCATGAGTAGGAGTTGTTTGAGCCCTGTTGTGCCTACTCATTCATGTTTGTTTGTCATGCCTGCTACTGCTTAGAGTTGAGTCTGGTCTGATTCATCAGGAATGAATTGGAATGGTGATGAACATGTCCTACTGTGTGTGAGCTAAGTGTGTGAACACGATTTGGTAAAGGTAGCGGTGAGAGGCCATGTAGGAGTACATGGTGGGTTGTCTCATTGAAGCCGTCCTCAGGAACTGAGTTCTGTTTTTTTGATCCATGAAACATCTACTACTATGCATTGGGCCCTGAAATATGACCCCGCTCGACTTCTTAACCACCCTAGTCCTCTGTCCAGGAGTTGCAAGTAGTTTCTCATGTTTGTAGAATGCTGGAGGCCGTGCGGAGCACTGACCCGAGGGGTGGGCTGTGATGCGGTAGGCATGTGGCTGGGTATGCCGGGCGCCCGTTTGGTGTCGCGGAACCCTGTACACATCATTTGGGGCCATATGTGGAAACATCGGCCGGACTCCCTGTGGATGGAACCTGAATAGACGATAAACCTGGACTAGAGACTTGAGTCTTTAGGCAGGTTGTGGTCTACACCCACGTCGGCTTTTCGCTTGAAGTCTGCCGAGCACATGTCGTGTGTAGACGCTAAGTGGTGGAAACATGTGTGAAGAAGTATGATACGTCTCCAACATATCTACTTTTCCAAACACTTTTGCCCTTGTTTTGGACTCTAACTTGCATGATTTGAATGGAACTAACCCGGACTAATGCTGTTTTCAGCAGAATTACCATGGTGTTATTTATGTGCAGGAGAAAACGTTCTCGGAATGACCTGAAACTTCACGGAGCCACTTTTCAGAAAATAAGAAAAATACCTACAAAAGATGAAGGCCAGGGGCCCCCACCTCTCCACGAGGGTGGGGGGCGCGCCCCCTACCTCGTGGGCCCCCTGTTGCCTCTCCGACTCCAACTCCAACTCCAACTCCATATGTTGTGTTTCAGGGAGAAAATAATCAGGGAGAAGAAATTATTGCATTTTACAATATGGAGCCGCCGCCAAGCCCTAAAACCTCTTGGGAGGGCTGATCTGGAGTCCGTTCGGGGCCCTGGAGAGAGGAATCCGTCGCCATCGTCACCATCAACCATCCTCCATCACCAATTTCATGATGCTCACTGCTGTGCGTGAGTAATTCCATCGTAGGCTTGCTGGACGGTGATGGGTTGGATGGGATCTATCATGTAATCGAGTTATTTTTGTTAGGGTTTGATCCCTAGTGTCCACTATGTTCTGAGATTGATGTTGCTATGACTTTGCTATGCTTAATGCTTGTCACTGGGGCTCGGGTGCCATGATTTCAGATCTGAACCTATTATGTTTTCATCAATATATCAGTGTTCTTGATCCTATCTTGCAATTCTATAGTCACCTATTATGTGTTATGATCTGTTAACCCCGAAGTGACAATAATCGGGATACTTACTGGTGATGACCGTAGTTTGAGGAGTTCATGTATTCACTATGTGTTAATGCTTTGTTTCAGTTCTCTATTAAAAGGAGGCCTTAATATCCCTTAGTTTCCGTAAGGACCCCGCTGCCACGGGTGGGTAGGACAAAAGATGTCATGCAAGTTCTTTTTCATAAGCACGTATGATATATTCGGAATACATGCCTACATTATATCAATGAACTGGAGCTAGTTCTGTGTCACCCTAGGTTATGACTGTTACATGATGAACCGCATCTGGCATAATTCTCCATCACTGATCCATTGCCTACGAGCTTTCCATATATTGTTCTTCGCTTATTTACTTTCCTGTTGCTATTGCTGTCATCACTACAAAAGACCAAAAACATTACTTTTACTATTGTTACCTTTTGCTACCATTATCACTACTATCATATTACTTTGCTACTAAACACTTTGCTATAGAAATTAAGTTTCTAAGTGTGGTTTAATTGACAACTCAACTTCTAATACTTGAGAGTATTCTTTGGCTCCCCTTGTGTCGAATAAATAAATTTGGGTTGAATACTTTACCCTCGAAAACTGTTGCGATCCAATATACTTGTGGGTTATCAAGGCTATTTTCTGGCGCCGTTGCCGGGGAGCATAGCTCTATTCTTTGAGTCATTTGGGATATATATCTACTTATCATTATGAAGAACTTGAGAGATCCAAAAACCAAGATCTATCCCTCAACTACGAGGGGAGGTAAGGAACTGCCATCTAGCTCTGCACTTGATTCACCTTCTGTTATGAGTAAGTTTGCGACACCTACACCTGCTTCTTCTATTCGTTCTGATATGTCGCATGTTATTGATGATGCCACTTATGCTATGCATGATACTTATGATTAAACTACCTCTATGTCTGATACTACTGTGCCACTTAGTGATTTTCTTGATGAACAACTTGCTAGGGCTAGAGAGATTGAAAATATTGAATCTGATGATACTGATGAAAGTGATGATGAAGAATCACTTGTTATTCCTAAGGGTTATGTTTTTGATCAAGAAGCTTCTTTCGCTATTTTAGCTTGCAAAAATAGAAATGAACTAAAAAGGTTATTAGCTAAATGGAATAAGCAATCTCTAAATGCTAGAATGAAACCTGACCCTGCTTTTGCTACTTCACCTATCTGTGTTACTGATAAGGATTATGAATTCTCTGTTGATCCTGATATAATTACTTTGGTTGAATCTGATCCTTTTCATGGTTATGAATCTGAAACTATTGTCGCACATCTTACTAAGTTGAATGATATAGCCACCCTGCTCACTAAAGATGAGAGAACACGTTACTTTTACATCCTCAAAATATTTTCGTTCTCATTAAAGGGTGATGCTAAGATATGGTTTAATTCTCTTGATCCTGGTTGTGTTCGTAGTCCCCAGGATATGATTTATTACTTCTCTGCTAAATATTTCCCTGCTCATAAGAAACAAGCTGCTTTAAGGGATATATATAATTTTGTGCAAATTGACGAAGAGAGTCTCCCACAAGCTTGGGGGAGGCTTCTCCAATTACTTAATGCTTTGCCTGATCATCCTCTTAAGAAAAATGAAGTACTTGATATCTTCTATAATGGACTAACCGATGCCTCCAGAGATTACCTGGATAGCTGTGTTGGTTCTGTTTTCAGGGAAAGAACACCGGATGAAGCTGAAATTTTATTGAACAATATGTTGACAAATGAAAATAATTGGACACCTTCGGAGTCAATTTCTGAGCCTATTCCTAAACCAACTCCGAAGAAGAGGGGTATTCTATTTCTCAGTCCTGAAGATATGCAAGAGGCAAAGAAATCTATGAAAGAAAAAGGTATTAAAGCTGAAGATGTTAAGAATTTACCTCCTATTGAAGAAATACATTGTCTTAATTTACCGCTTGTTGAAGAAACATATAATCTTAATCCATTACCTATTGAAGAAACTCATGGTCTTGATAACCCGACACAGGTAGTAAAGGTAAATTCTCTCTATAGATATGATAAAGCTAAAATCCCATTTACTAAGTTTGCTAGCCCATGCCTAGATGAGTTTGATAAATTTATGGCTAAGCAATAAGACTTTAATGCTTATTTTGGTAGACAATTGAAATACAATTCAAATATGCTTGAACACTTGGGTGATTATATGGCTAATGTTAAAGGTGAACTTAAACTTATTAGTAAACATGCTTCTATGGTTACCACTCAAGTAGAACAAGTACTTAAAGCTCAAAATGATTTTCTCAATGAATTGAATAATAAAAATAATGATAATGCTGTTAGAGTGGCTACTAAAACTGGTAGAATGACTGAGGAACCTTTGTATCCTGAAGGCCACCCTAAGAGAATTGAGCAAGATTCTCAGAGAAATAATATAGATACACCTAGTCCTTCTAAAAAGAAGAAAAAGAAAAATGATAGGACTTTGCATGCTTCTAGTGAATCTATTACTGAAACACCTGAGAATCCAAATGATATTTCTATTTCTGATGCTGAAACTCAATCTGGTAATGAACCTGGAACTAGTGGTAATGTTAATCATAATGTTCATGATGATGCTCAACCTAGTAATGATAATGATGTAGAAATTGAACCTGTTGTTGGTCTTGATAACCCACAATCGAAGAATCAACGTTATGATAAGAAAGACTTTGTTGCTAGGAAACACGGTAAAGAGAGAGATCCATGGGTTCAGAAACCCATGCCTTTTCCTCCCAAACCATCTAAGAAAAAGGATGATGAGGATTTTGAGCGCTTTGCTGAAATGATTAGACCCATCTTTTTGCGTATGTGATTAACTGATATGCTCAAAACCAATCCTTATGCTAAGTACATGAAAGATATCATTACAAATAAAAGGAAGATACCGGAAGCTGAAATTTCTACCATGCTTGCTAATTATACTTTTAAGGGTGGAATACCAAAGAAACTTGGAGATCCCGTTGTACCAAATATACCATGCTCCATTAAAAGAAACTATGTTAAAACTACTTTATGTGATCTTGGAGCCGGTGTTAGTGTTATGCCTCTCTCTTTATATCGTAGACTTGATTTGAATAAGTTGACACCTACTGAAATATCTTTGCAAATGGCTGATAAATCAACTGCTATACCTGTCGGTATTTGTGAGGATGTGTCTATTGTAGTTGCAAACATTACTATTTTAATGGACTTTGTTATTCTTGATATTTCCGAGGACGATAGTATGTCTATTATTCTTGGAAGACCCTTTTTGAATACTGCAGGGGCTATTATTGATTGCACTAAAGGCAATGTCACTTTTCATGTTAATGGTAATGAGCATACGGTACACTTTCCGAGGAAACAACCTCATGTTCATAGTATCAACTCTATTGGAAAAATTCCATCGATTATATTTGGAGGTTTTGAATTTCCTCTTCCTACTGTCAACAAGAAATATGATATTCTTATTTTTGGGAATGTGCATATCCCCGTTGAGGTAACATAGTGTTATTCGAAATTTCTCCGGTTCCATGTTATTCGGAATGAGTTCGTTAACAAGACTTGATCAACCTTGTTAGTGGATTCCTTTTGATGACCATGAGATGGATGAAACTAGAAGGCACAACCCTCGGTACCCCACTTTTACTTTCTGTTATTTATATTAAATAAAATAAAAATAAATATTTTTTTGTCTGTTATTTGATTATCCGTGCAATATTAAAATACCTCAAAAATAAAAGTTCTCCAAATGCCCTGAAATTTAAATATGATTTTTTTCTAGAATATTTGAGAATATTTGGCATTGAGAAGATAGCAGGGGGGCCAACCACCTACCCACAAGGGTGGAGGGCGCGCCCTACCCCCTGGGCGCGCCCCCTGCCTCATGGGCCCACGGTGGCCCTCCTCCACTTATTCCTGCACCCACACACTTCTTATTCCTCCCACAAACACGAATATGCAGCTCAAGCACGAGTTCTAGCTCATCTTGCTGCCATTTTCGATCTCCTTGCTCAAAGCACCTCTCACAAAACCGCTTGGGGAGATTGTTCCTTGGTATGTGACTCCTCCATTGGTCCAATTAGTTTTTGTTCTAGTTCTTTATTCATAGCAAATTTTTGCTGCTTAGGTGACCCTATTCTTGAGCTTGCATGTCAAATTTGTATGGTCAAAAGTAGTTTTAATGCATGATATAGGCCCTAGGCACTTGTAGGAGTAGTTGCCATCAATATTATTGAGTTTGGTTTACTTTTATTTTGAAGTTACTAAAAAAATTCAGAATTTTTCAGAGGAAGAAATATGCTTAGGAAGATGTTCCAAGGTGGTTCTTCAAGGAAGCAAGGACCCAGGCTTGCAATGCGTGATGCTGATGACGAGCCACCAAGAAACGCTCTAGTGCGTTCTTGTGAATGGACTTCTGTGAACTTTATGGATCGAGCAGGAATTAAGGAAGAATTCAACGCATATTTGCATAACGCTGATCTCGTGAGCTTCGAGGAAGAGAAGTGCAGCCAGTATCACAACCACACCAGTACCTTTGTGAGGAGGTTTGAATTTTCAACTTCACGTAATTCTCCAACTGTCCTGTTTGATCTTTATGATAATTCTTACACTATGGACTTAGAGGATTTTACCACTGCGTGCAAACTTCCACAATGGGGTAGTATAAGGGATCCTCGCAAATCTGAATTTAGAGATTTTCTTGCTAGCATAACTGCGGGAGAATCTAGAGATATTACACAAGCTACCATAGGGAGCATTCACTTTCCTGCTATATATTACTTTGCTCTCTTCATAGGTAGATGCATCAATGTTAAAGATGAGGCATGTCACATGTGTGTCACCGATCTCAGTATTCTTAGGAGTGCTGTGTTAGGAGACCAATCTTATAATTTGGGAGCCATTGTTGCACGTAGGTTGCATCTTAATAGATTTAATGGAGATTTCTTTGGAGGAATTTATGCAACCCGCATAGCTAATTTTCTTGATATAGCCATACGCGAAGATGATATTGAATTACCACCTGCTTACGTAGACTTTAATGCTATGGTTCACCAACAGTTTGTCGAGAGGAATGAATCACCTCTCCAGTATCGACTAATCTTTGTCAGACGTCATGCTGTCCATATTACTCTCCCTGCTCCTGCCTTCTTTGATTATCAAGCAAGAGGAAGATATACCACTACCATAGAGGAGGCAGATGAGTACGAGAGGAGAGCAGAGGCCGCTCGTCGCCACGCTGCAGCTCAGCAGGCGATAGCCGCTGCATCGCAGTACAACCCCAACTAGTATTATGGATATCCGCCAGGCCAGCCGTGGCCATAGACCAACTTAGGCCAAAAGCCTAAGCTTGGGGGAGTACGTATTTCCCACCGACATTACATTTATGTTCACACACTCATTGCTAGATGTCGGTGCTCATACTTTTTCATTGTATCATCCATGCTAGTTTAATTTCCTTTTTATTCTTTCTTCTTGTGTGTTTAATAAACCTTAAGAAAAACAAAAAATAGTTGTAGCTTTTAATCAGTTTAATTTCCATGCTTGTAGTAGTAATTAAAAAGAAAACCCAAAAATATTTCATGTTCTTCTTTTGCTTGTTGGGAGCTTTCCCGTGTAAATAGTTTTATTTCGTTTCTTTTCTTTGGTGGTCGAGAGGAGAAGACCATGATTAAATTGTTGAAGTGGCTCTTATATGCATTTTTGTTTATCTGACAAAAGAGCCTATATTGCCTTGTCTTCTCCTGTTTATTGAATGCTTGCAGATTCCAGCTTAGTCCAATGCACGTGCACTATTACTATTAGTCACATCATTTGGTCATGCAAGTGAAAGGCAATTATGATGATATATGATGGAATGGCTGAGATGAGAAAAGCTGGTATGAACTCGACCTCTTTTGTTTTTGTAAAGATGATTAGTTCATCATTCCTGATTCAGCCTATTATGAATAAACATGTTTGCAATGACAACTAGAGATCATAGTTTCTTGTGCCATGCTTGATTAGCTATGAGTTATAATGGTTTACCTTGCGTGCCAACATGCTATTGAGATATTTATGACGTGGTATGATAGGGTGGTATCCTCCTCCGAATGATTTAAGTGACTTGACTTGGCGCATGTTCAGGCATGTAGTTGAAACAAAATCAACATAGCCTTCATGATATTTATGTTCATGGTGGATTATATCCTACTCATGCTTGCATTCGGTGTTGATTAATTTTAATGCATGTTCGTGACTGTTGTCGCTCTCTAGTTGCTCGCTTCCCAGTCTTTTGCTAGCCTTCACTTGTACTAAGCAGGGATACTGCTTGTGCATCCAATCCCTTAAACCAAAAAGTTATTCCACATGAGTCCACTATACCTACATATATATGGTATCTACCTCCCATTTCAAGTAAATTTGTATGTGCCAAACTCTAAACCTTCAAATGAATATCCTGTTTTGTATGCTCGAATAGCTCATGTATCAACTAGGGTTGTTTGTATCTTCCATGTTAGGTGGGTTATTCTCTAGAGGAGTGGACTCCGCTCCTCACTCACGGGATAAATGGCTGGTCACCGGGATGCCCAGTCCCATGCTTTATGCAAACTAAATCAAAATACTTGCAAACAAAACTCCCCCTGGGACTCTTGTTAGTTGGAGGCACTCATTGTTTCGAGCAAGCCATGGATTGATGCTTGTTGGTGGAAGGGGGAGTATAAACTTTACCATTTTGTTTGGGTACCGCCTATAATGTGTGTAGCATGGAAGATATCGCCATCTCTTATTTGTTATGTTGACAATGAAAGTATACCGCTCAAAATATTATTCACCTCTGTTTCAAAACCGAGCTTTGGCACCTCTACAAATCCCTCCTTCCCTCTGCGAAGGGCCTATCTATTTACTTTCATGCTGAGTCATCATCCTATTATTAAAAAGCACCAGTTGGAGAGCACCACTGTCATTTGCATTCGTTATTGTTAGTTTACGTTGAGTATGACTTGACTGGATTTATGTTTTACGGTCTCAGAAAGGGCTAGCGAGATACCATCTTGTTATATCATATTATGATTGTTTTGAGAAAGTGTTGTCATCTGAGATTTATTATTATTGCTCGCTACTTTATTATGCCATTGATATGAGTAAACTTGAGACCTGAGCATTATTGTGAATGTGGTTAGTTATAATGTTTGCTAAAAACTTGAATGCTGGCTTTACATATTTACAACAACAAGAGCAAACAGAGTTTGTAAAATTTTTTCTTTATCACTTTCAGTTTGTCAACTGAATTTCTTGAGGACAACCAAAGGTTTAAGCTTGGGGGAGTTGATACGTCTCCAATGTATCTACTTTTCCAAACACTTTTGCCCTTGTTTTGGACTCTAACTTTCATGATTTGAATGGAACTAACCCGGACTGGCGCTGTTTTCAGCAGAATTACCATGGTATTATTTATGTGCAGGAGCAAACGTTCTCGGAATGACCTAAAACTTCACGGAGCCACTTTTCAGAAAATATGAAAAATACCTGCAAAAGATGAAGGCCAGGGGCCCACCACCTCTCCACGAGGGTGGGGGGCGCGCCCCCCTACCTCGTGGGCTCCCTGTTGCCTCTCCGACTCCAACTCCATATATTGTGTTTCGGGGAGAAAAAAATCAGGGAGAAGAAATTATCACGTTTTACGGGACGGAGCCACCGCCAAGCCCTAAAACCTCTCAGGAAGGCTGATCTGGAGTCCATTCGGGGCTCCGGAGAGGGGAATCCATCGCCATCGTCATCACCAACCATCCTCCACCACCAATTTCATGATGCTCACCGCCGTGCGTGAGTAATTCCATCGTAGGCTTGCTGGACGGTGATGGGTTGGATGGGATCTATCATGCAATCGAGTTAGTTTTGTTAGGGTTTGATCCCTAGTGTCCACTATGTTCTGAGATTGATGTTGCTATGACTTTGCTATGCTTAATGCTTGTCACTAGGGCCCGAGTGCCATGATTTCAGATCTGAACCTATTATGTTTTCATCAATATATGAGTGTTCTTCATCCTATCTTGCAAGTCGACAGTCACCTATTATGTGTTATGATCCGTTAACCCCGAAGTGACAATAATCGGGATACTTACCGGTGATGTCCGTAGTTTGAGGAGTGCATGTATTCACTATGTGTTAATGCTTTGTTCCGATTCTCTATTAAAAGGAGGCCTTAATATCCCTTAGTTTCCATAAGGACCCCGCTGCCACGGGAGAGTAGGACAAAAGATGTCATGCAAGTTCTTTTCCATAAGCACGTATGACTATATTCGGAATACATGCCTACATTATATCAATGAACTGGAGCTAGTTCTGTGTCACCCTAGGTTATGACTGTTACATGATGAACCGCATCCGACATAATTCTCCATCACTGATCCATTGCCTACGAGCTTTCCATATATTGTTCTTCGCTTATTTACTTTCCCGTTGCTATTGCTACCATCACTACAAAATACCAAAAACATTACTCTTACTATTGTTACCTTTTGCTACCATTATCACTACTATCTTATTACTTTGCTACTAAACACTTTGCTGCAGAAATTAAGTTTCTAGGTGTGGTTGAATTGACAACTCAGCTGCTAATACTTGAGAGTATTCTTTGGCTCCCCTTGTGTCGAATCAATAAATTCGGGTTAAATACTTTACCCTCAAAAATTGTTGCGATCCCCTATACTTGTGGGTTATCAAAGTACACCCCTGCAGGGTAATAAATGATCTATTCAAATAACCCTGTCCACGGTAAAGGACTTCTAGGTTGCCTGTACAGTTCATAGACAAGTGAAAGTGGATAGTCTAAAATGTGCAAGATAAGTGTGAGTCCTATCGATGGCGTTCTCATAGGGAGACGGGAGCGGATCCATAGTGGTGTATTGATTGGTGAATATGTGGACTCGTGTGCGCCACCTCAAAAGAGTTACTTGCAGTAGTAGTTCAGGTTAGCCACTGAGACAAAGCTGGCTTGCTGCAGTTAAACCCCACCACCCCTTTGTTGATAATGATGCATATGTAGATAGTTCTGATGTAAGTCTTGCTGGGTACATTTGTACTCATGTTTGCTTAATTTATGTTTTTGCAGAGAGACTTCAGTCTTGCTAGTAGTTCTGTGTGGACTTAGATGTTTACCTTGTTACCTCAGTTACAATCTTGTGCCCTCGGCAGGATCTTGTAGATAGTCAGGCTTCTCAGCCTTTTTCTTTTATAGTTGTGTGTACTCAGACAAGTTAAGCTTCCGCTTGTGCTTGTTGCTTGTATAAATTGAATGCTGTGTCATCAGACCCATGTTTGTAATATCTAACTCTTCGGAGTCTTGAATAAATACTTGAGTCGTAGAGTTTTGTTGTGATGCCATGCTTTATTTACACATATCGAGCATATTGTGTGTATGATTGAAATGATTGGTATGTCTGGGATCCGAAAACCTAGTTGTCTATCCTTGGTAGCCTCTCTTATGGGGAAATGTGGTCTAGTGCTTCCACTGAGCCATGGTAGTCTGCTACAGCCCTGTGAGCCTAGTTGCTACTGCTCCGGAACACTTAGACTGGCCGACATGTGTCCTTCTTCGATCATGTGTCTGTCCCTTCGGGGTAATGTCACGCGGTGTCTTTCGGAGTCCTGTTATCCTGCTATAGCCCGGATTCCCGGAGTCCTACTAGCCTAGTTGCTACAGCTCGAATTCACTCGCTAATGACCGACACCTTCGTTGCTGGGTCATGTATGCTTGTCCCTGTAAGTTAGTGTCACTTTGGGTTCACGACTAGTCATGTTGACCCGGGTTCTTTGTCATATGGATGCTAGCGACACAATCATATACATGAGCCAAAAGACACAAACGGTCCCGGGCCAGGTAAGGTGGGCAACCGTGGGGATACCATGCGTGAGGACGCAAAGTGATATGATGTGTTACATGCTAGATCAATGTGGCCTAGGATCGGGGTTCTGACAGCTTTAGTATCAGAGCCTGACTGCCTGTAGGATTACCAAGACAAACTGGTCGAAGTTGAGTCTAGCAATTCTTTAGTTATGTAAGGGAATTGATTGTGGAAGGGAACGTAAGGTTCTTTTTACTTCTTATACCTTATGCCCTTCTGATCCGAGTCATCTTATCTTTCTACGGGGTTAAGGAACTAGGCTTTCTCTTCTTTCTATCAGGATCACGTGTTACTAATCCATAGACTTGTAAGATTGATGAATTCAAGCCTCAGTTCAATTCCTACTACTTCCATGTGTTGACAGCTGATCTCAGAACCTTGATATTGTGATTCTGAGTGGTTATGCCACCATTTTTGCAGGATGTCTCAATATTTTTGAGCAATTACAACCGTTATGTTGTCCGAGTCATCCCAGGTTTCTAAATAGTCTGATGCATTTGCAACTTCCTTCTTTCTATTCCGGATGTTCTTTTAGGCCAGATTAAGCACACTAATCGGTGAGTTGAGGTACTCTATTGCCTCGACATATATGTGGAGCTATTCTTATGACCCTAGGTGTCTTAGGGAGTCACTTAGTAATCTAGACATGTTTTCTGTTCCCAGTGTGATGATTCTGGCCGTCATTCTTGAAAGCATCCCGTGATGCCATTTAATTAGTAGGCATTCCATTCCTGGGTTCTTGAACCCAAGATTCACTCTACCTACCTCATGTTGAAAGTGTTTGCTCGTTCCTTTAGGATATTAGTAACCTTGTGATATTCTTCGAGGTCCGTGGTATTTTCCTCTTCCAAATACCAAGAACTACTTATGGAACAAGTTCCTCATTGAACCGAAAGATCACAACTAGAGTGCTCTTGATGAGTTCTTGATTCTATGTTGTGAATCTGCCAGTCCTTCCTCTTCTGCATGGGTTATCCGGAAGAAATATGTTGAACTTGTTTGACATACTAAATCTATGCATCGGCAACTCAGAAAACCATATGTTCCTTTGAGTTGTCTCTCTTTAGTTGTATTTTGACCTCTATCTATCAATTGATAGTCAGGACTACTTACGCATTCGTGTTATCGATGCCTATTATTCATGCGGTCCATCAAGCCATTCTACTCTAGAATGACTAGGAGAAACAAACTCCGGTACTTTATCTCTTTCGAGGATTGGGTCAAAGTAGTTGTATTCCGCAGATCAAATTGCCAATCCAGCCTTTATGTCAGGATTGTCATGAGAATTGCACCATCTCTTATGAATTCTTGATGCAGTGATACTTCTTGCCATCATTATTCATTCCTCGGTTTCGTGTTGTTGCAACCGAAATGCCGACAAGTGAATCGTGATGTGTGAAATCAATAGTCCTAGAAACTGTGTTGCTTGGTAGTTAATGGACAATAATCTTATTCCTAGCGTGTTGGTTACTAAACCATCATTCTAAGATTAATCGTGCTACCTAGTCCATCTTCCCTGGTGCACTCCTCGATCAAGGAGACAGGATTGTGTCAATCCATCACTCTCTTGGTCACATCGTCTTGCCCTGAAAAGCAAGATTGTTCTTGAGCTTAGTAACATATTGGTGGTTCGTGATTTTCCGAGTAACTTCTAGGGAGTGTTACCAGGTTGTCAACTCACCGCTATGTTGAGTTCGTGATCAAGTTGGTTTCTTGTAGCCACCCCTTTCTTCAAGAATCTGTGTTGGATACCCCTGAGCTAGTTGGTTAAGCTAAACAACAACTTGGAGAGTTGGAAGATAAATTCTTGCCCAACTTAGTTCATTCCAAGGGCATATCCTTGTGTTTGTGTGTTAGTTAAAGAAAGATGATATCTTCATCCATTGGTCCCTGTGATCAGTTGTTGGACCTATTGTCTTATCAAAACTTTGATTTGAGTATGGACTATCACCAAATCAAATCAGTACCAACGATGTTCGTAATATTGTCTTACTCGTGGTTGATCCCTCGAGCATACATCATTACATCTTTTGGTCTGACCAATGCTATCATCTTGTTCACATAACCATGTAACCCCATCTTATGGAAATCTTGATAAATTGTTGTTGAGCCCATCGACAACGTCCTTATTCCCTCCATGATTCATGTTGAACATTAAGCTAGTGTTGGAAACTTTTGAAAGCATTTCTTCATGTCCCGTTCATGAAGCATATGTTCGGATGAAAGAAGTGACTTCCTCTAATTCATGTGCATTTTATGCAAGTTGCCGCCGTGAACTCGAGAAAGTCAATGTTACTTCATCTGGAATCATCCGAAGTCAGTCATGCATGTGCAAAGTATACATTTGTTTGTGAGACTAGCTACCTTCATTCCATATGTGTCCCTAGCACACCAAGCCATTGATTGACTTGTTCGAGGAGAAGTTTCTTCTTAAGAGCTAGACTTATGCAAGTAATTCGATATCCTCGTTGATGGTTCCTAACCAGAACTCGGTAGTGTTTTGTTGTAAGACTACCATGTGATCATGATTGTCTGAGACAACGTGTTCACATGCTTGTAGCAGAACCAACTCATGTTTTGGAGCTTACTACCGTAGTTCATTCCTCGAGAATCTCGCAACGTCATCTTGTCGATTTGTGTTCCAAATTTTCATTTTTATTTCTAGACTCGATGAGTCTGGATTATTCTGACACCTTCCAGATCTGAATCTCAGGAAGATATGATGGGTGGAACATCTTCCAAGAACTATAATATTAATATCTATGTAACTCGGTAAAGTGGATGTCGTGGTCAACACACCAGCCGAAAGACCTATTATTGTAGTATCTTGATTGAGGAAGTTGTCCACCTCCCCATAAGGATCTCGCAGGATTTACTTCCGTAGTTATTCCCTATGGACTCTTGAGCTCCCAGAGTCCGACCTGCTACTTGATGTTCTAGATGCCAAACCATTTCAATGAATGGGTTACGCTAGCACATCAAGGAGAACATTAGAAGCGGAGTGCTAAATGTTTCTCGGTCGATCATCTAGATTTTGTTCCATTGGCCTCGCTAAGGTGAACTCTGAGAAGATGTTATCTTCCTTTGCATCTGCATCATCCATCACTATTCATCATGGTAGTATGTTGTGTTGCCAGGATCCTTGACACGGATGTTGGTAAACCTTGATGAATATGGAATGCTCAAGTTCTTGAGAGCACGCACAAGCATTAGGTGTCATTGTCGTCACTAACTGGGATTGCTCCCAGTTTCCTCCGTTATGCTATAACCTTTCTAATAGTGGAATCACTCTCTACTGTTGGGTTTCCCCTCAATTACTAGAATCATTCTCGGCATTTGCATCTTGTTCCCATCTTGCACCACCATTGTGCCATCCTACTATGGACTGCCCTTCTCGGTAATTACTGACTAGGATCATCCTCAAGTGGTTCTACCAGGGGTTCCATTCATTTTTGATGATAATCAAAATCATCCATTGCATTGTCTTCAACAAGGTAATCCACATCATCCATACTAGTCCGAGTATGCCATTCTACCGAACTCCTCCAACGATCGGTCGATATTTTCCCTAACCTGGTATAGAGAGTCTCAATGATCTCTATATCAAAAGTAATTTTTTTTGCCACTTAAGGTAATAATTCTACGAATCACCCTCCTCTATGTTGTCTCGTTAAGGTATCATGGCGACTCAAATCCTCACTACGTTGACAACTGTTCACCACCCTTTAAAGTGTGGAATTGTTGTCTACCTAGTGAACCATGATCATCTATCTCACTCCATCCCTCTAGTTGTATGCTCCATGTCTCAGCTCGAGAGATGTTTCAATGTCTCACTCTATGAGTTGATCCTGAGTTGTTCGATCTTCGAGGAGATCGATCCTTTTAGAGTTTTCCTTTCCTCTCGTTGTCATGTTGGTTAGAGTTCTCAGAGAAAGACATCGAGACAAAGATGGAGATCGAATCAACGTTCTTATGAAGTGCAACCTGGATCGTGAAGATTGTGTTAGCTTTGTGCCCCCTTTGTCTTCTTACCCCACATCTTGAATCTCGGGACGAGATTCTTGTTTAGTGGGGGTGAGTTGTCACAGCCCTAGCTCAGCCCCTGTTGCCTTTTCTTGTTTCTCATCTCATCATGTTTACAATTTAAATGAATTTGAAATGGGGATGACAGAACCCCAGCACCCCCCTTAAACCAAATAGGGTTTACTAAAATCTTTTTCAATGAACCTAAAATGCCCTTCCAAAATGTTCATCATCTTTGCCTTGGTCTAGAACCTCTGAAAAAAATGGTGCACACTTTTTGAGGACATCATAAGGTCACTAAATTAAATCATATAGTATTTGCATTTGGCCATTTAAATGCTTTAAAATATTTTAAATGCCCAAATAATCATAAAATGAAATGTTTACTGGAGGATATATTCCCAGCAGTGAGCATGAGCAGTTTCATGATTTTCGGGGGTGTTTAGGTATTTTTAGAAAAGCTACAAAGTTGTAGAAAAATAGAAAAGCATAAATAAAAGAGAGGGAGAGGACTCACCTGGCCTTACCTGGCAGCCCACTAGCGGCCTAGCAGACAGCCGGCCTGCTAGGCCTAGCCCAGCCCCTCGCGCGTCGTCTTCGTCGCGCCTATTGGCGTTGGGCGTGGCGCGTGCACAGCCGAGCCACGGCCACCTCCTGCTAGCCACGCAGCTGCTCCCACTCGCCTGGACGTCGACACGGACACCCCAGGCCCTCTGACTCTCTCCCCGAGCTCCTCTCCTCCTCTGGCTCTCTCGCACGCAACCATCGAGCAGAGCTCATTGCAGCCGCCCATCGTTGCCGTGGCCAAAGCCACCACCTCACCTCTACATGTTGTCCAGAGGCTCCGCCTTGATGCCATGGAGCTCCAAGACGAAGCATGCGGATGCAGGACGCCCGAAGTGACGCCATCATCTTCATCTTCGCCGTCGGCCGCCGGAGATCTCCCTCACCGCCCCGCTCGCTTCAGCCCCTCCCTGAGTTCACAGACTCGTTCCTCATGTTCATCATGAGCTGCTGATCATCCTCCCCCTCGCCGTTCTCTCTCTTGCACTCCGTAGCCACCGCGCCCCTCTCGCCCGACTGTGCCGCCACCTGCACTCGTCGCCGACGCAGCTCCGGTGACCATTTGGTCTCGGGCATGCGTCCAACATGCTCACCGCTACGCGTAGAGCCTCCCTAGCGCCTCGCTGCGCTCGTTTGCGCACTGCAGCACCGATTCTGCAAACACCCGAACGTCGCCTGTCGCATTCATGCTCGCCACCGTCGACTTAGGCCACCCCAGCTCCAGCCGCTACCTCCATCCGACGCGGCTCACTCCCAGGAGCACGTAGGAGCAAACCACGCATCAAATGGTGTTCTGTGGATGATTTCTGAAGCCCTCTGCCGTCTCGGACCTAGCCGGCGGCTTAATGCCGGTGGGTTTGACCCCGTCTGACCAGGATTTGACCGCCTTGGATCACTTACGCGTGGGGCCAGCCCTGTGAATTAACCTAGGTTAGTGTTAATTAATTAGGTTAGTTTAGTTAGTCACTGACACACGAGACCCACAGGTCAGGTTTGACCTAGACCGTGCCCTGTTGACCCGCTGACGTCACGATGACATAGTGCTGACGCAAAAAACCTTTTCTGGATTATTTCTATTTTAGAAATATCTGAAAATTCCAAAATATAGCCAAAACTTTGAAAAATCATAGAAATTCAACCATAACTCCAAATGAAATGATTTATATATGAAAAATGATCAGAAAAATCCAATATATCCATCTGTACTAGTTTCATGCATATTTAAGCAACTTAACCTTGCTGTTTAGTGCAAAACATGATAAGGCACTATTTAAGTTCATAAGTTGAGTTTGGGATTGAACCTTTGGTTCAAAATGACTCAAACCCAGCTGGTTGTAGTTGCATTAGGCCAACACACTCATTTTGCCATGTCCTGATCATGCATCATATTGAGCATTGCATTGATTGTGTTCTTCTCTGTTTGCCGGTATTTGTCCCCTCTCAGTGGACGTTGTTCCGATGTCATGATCGTTGACACCGATGAAGAGCTATATCATCTTCAGAAGTGCAAGGCAAGAAAAACCCCCTTGTTCATTCCGATACAATCCTAGTCTCTCACTTCTGCTCTCTTTTACTACATTAGGACAACAACGTTACAACTGTTACATGTTGCAGTAGATGAACCCCTTTTCCTGTGCATGACATGTCATTGCCACAGTAAATAGATGAAACCCACTAGCATCAGTAGGAGTTGTTTGAGCCCTATTGTGCCTACTCATTCATGTTTGTTTGTCATGCCTGCTACAGCTTAGAGTTGAGTCAGGTTTGATTCACCGAGGATGAATTGGAATGGTGATGAACATGTCCTACTGTGTGTGAGCTAAGTGTGTGAACACGATTTGGTAAAGGTAGCGGTGAGAGGCCATGTAGGAGTACATGGTGGGTTGTCTCATTGAAGCTGTCCTCGGGAACTGAGTTCTATGTTTGTGATCCATGAAATAGCTACTACCAGGCATTGGGCCCTGAAATATGACCCCGCTCGACTTATTAACCACCCTAGTCCTCTGTCCAGGAGTTGCAAGTAGTTTCTCGTGTTTGTAGTATGCTGGAGGTCGTGCGCAGTGCTGACCCCAGGGTTGGGCTGTGATGCGGTAGGCACGTGGCTAGGTATGCTGGGCGCCCGTTTGGTGTCACGGAACCCTGTACACATCGTTCGGGGCTGTATGTGGAAACCTAGGCCGGACTCCCTGCGGATGGAACCTGAATAGGCGATAAACCTGGATTAGAGACTTGAGTGTTTAGGTAGGTCGTGGTCTACACCCATGTCAGCTTTCGCTTGACATCTGCCGAGAACATTTCATGTGTAGACGCTAATGGTGGAAACATGTGTGAAGAAGTATACCCCTGCAGGGTTATAAATGATCTATTCGAATAGCCGTGTCCGCGATAAAGGATTTCTGGGTTGCATGTACAGTTCATAGACAAGTGAAAGTGGACACTCTAAAATGTGCAAGATAAGCGTGAGTGCTATGGATGGTGTTCTCATAGGGATACGGGAGTGGATCCATAGTGGTGTATTGATTGGTGAATATGTGGACTCGTGTGCGCCACCTTAAAAGAGTTACTTGCAGTAGTCGTTCAGGTTAGTGACTGAGTCAAAGTTGGCTTGCTGCAGTTAAACCCCACCACCCCTTTGTTGATAACGATGCATATGTAGATAGTTCTGATGTAAGTCTTGCTGGGTACATTTGTACTCACGTTTGTTTAATTTATGTTTTTGTAGAGAGACTTCAGTCTCGCTAGTAGTTCTGTGTGGACTTCGACGTTTAGCTTATTACCTCAGCTATGATCTTGTGCCCTCGGCAGGATCTTGTAGATCGTCAGGCTTCTCATCCTTTTTCTTTTATAGTTGTCTGTACTCAGACAAGTTAAGCTGCCGCTTGTGCTTGTTGCTCGTATGACTTGAATGCTGGGTCATCAAACCCATGTTTGTAATATCTAACTCTTCGAAGTCTTGAATAAATACTTGAGTCGTAGAGTTTTGTTGTGATGCCATGTTGTATTTACACATATCGAGCATATTGTGTGTATGATTGAAATGCTTGGTATGTGTGGGATCCGACAACCTAGTTGTCTACCCTTGGTAGCCTCTCTTATGGGGAAATGTGGTCTAGTGCTTCCACTGAGCCATGGTTGTCTACTACAACCCGGTTTACCAATGTCCTGTTAGGCCAGTTGCTACTGCTCCAGAACACTTAGACTGGCCGACATGTGTCCTTCTTCGATCCTGTGTCTGTCCCTCCAGGGAGATGTCACGCGGTGTCTTTTAGAGTCATGTTAGCCTACTACAACCTGGATTCCCGGAGTCCTGCTAGGCCAGTTGCTACGGCCCGAATTCACTCGCTGATGACCGACACGTTTGTTGTTGTGTCATGTATGCCTGCCACTATAAGTTGGTGTCACTTTGGGTTCACGACTAGTCATGTCGCCCCGGGTTCTCTGTCATATGGATACTAGCAACACTATCATATACGTGAGCTAAAAATGCAAGGTCTTGGGCTAGGTAAGGTGGCACCCGTGGGGATACCGTGCGTGAGGCTGCAAAGTGATATGATGTGTTACATACTAGATCAATGTGGCTTAGGATCGGGGTCCTGACAATATCCCATTGTCACCACAGATAAGCACATGCAAGACATTCATCAAGTGTTCTCAAATCCTTAAAGACTCGATCCGATAAGATAACTTCAAAGGGAATACTCAATCCATTACAAGAAGGTAGAGGGGGAGAAACATCATAAGATCCAACTATAATAGCAAAGCTCACGGTATATCAAGATCATGCCAAATCGAGAACACGAGAGAGAGAGAGAGATATCAAACACATAGCTACTGGTAGATACCCTCAGCCCCGAGGGTGAACTACTCCCTCCTCGTCATGGAGAGCGCAGGGATGATAAAGATGGCCGTCGGTGATGGTTCCCCCCTCTAGCAGGGTGCCGGAACGGGACCCCGATTGGTTTTTCATGGCTACAGAGGCTTGTGGCGGTGGAACTCCCGATCTAGGTTTATTTTTGGGGGTTTCTATATTAATAGGAATTTTTGGCGTCAAGACAAGTCAGGGGGTCCACGAGGCGATGACAAGGATCGAGGGCGCGCCCTCCACCCTTGTGGAGGCCTCGTGGCTCTTCTGGCCCAACTCTTGAAAGTGCGTTATATCGACTAGAGGGGGGTGAATAGGCGATTTTTATGAAATTCTTCACTGAGGAATTTGTTGGTGAGGAAATTCCTTAGCGAAGAACTACTAGCAGCGGAATAAGTACTCAAAAGTAAACATAACAGAATACAAGCATAGTCATCATGATGAAATGAAGACATGCAAAGAGTACATGAAGCGTAATCACAGGATAACACAGGATGAAGACAAACAGACTGAAGAAATTGAATTGAGGAAATTGAGAAAGTCTTCAGTCAAAGTCTTCAAACACAGATATGAACAAACACACAACACAATTATGATGAAATGAAAGAGTTGAGGGAATAGAACCAGTAAGCTTGGTGAAGACAATGATTTGGTAGACCAGTTCCAACTGCTGTCTCAGTTGTACGTCTGGTTGGAGCGGCTGAGTATTTAAACTCGAGGACACACAGTCCTAGACACCCAGTCCTGAACACGCAGCTCAGGACACCCAGTCCTCACCGTATTCTCCTTGAACTAAGGTCACACAGACCTTGTTGGGGATATTACTACTGGGCATAAACCGGCCCATCTGGGCCGGATTAACTTCATCAGTAGTTAAGTATGTTAAAGCCCATGAAGGTAGATGAGGGCTTAAAACCCATGATCGGTTTAAGGCATGTAGCCGTAAACCGGCGTCGGTATGTAAACTTGTATTGTAAGTTAGGAATAAGTAGAGACCAAACCGAACACGTATATGAGCCGGTGTTGGGACTCTAAACCGACGGGCGTCACCCATGTATATAAGGGGACGACCCGGCGGCGGTTCAAGGACAACAGACAACAACTCGAGACTTAGGCGAAGCTTGTTTTGCTCCCTAGTCATCGAAACCCCATCAATTCCATCACAACTAGACGTAGGATTTTACCTTCATTGAAGGGGCGAACTAGTATAAACTCCCTTGCGTCCCTTTGTCCGCTTTAACCCCTTCAAGCTAACCCGTTGCGATGGCTCCACGACTAAGTCCTTTCACGAGGACATCTGTCGTGACAAAACCATGACAGTTGGCACCCACCGTGGGGCTATCGCACGATGGTTTCAAGTTCTTGGAGGGCCGCTTTGAAGGACTCGAGGGCTACTGTCGGTGTCAAAACCGGCGGATCTTGGGTAGGGACACAATGTTTTACCCAGGTTCGGGCCCTCTTGATGGAGGTAAAACCCTACGTCCTGCTTGATTAATATTGATGATATGGGTAGTACAAGAGTAGATCTACCACGAGATCAAGGAGGCTAAACCCTAGAAGCTAGCCTATGGTATGATTGTTGTATGATGAAGTTGTCCTACGGACTAAAACCCTCCGGTTTATATAGACATCGGAGAGGGTTAGGGTTACACAAAGTCAGTTACAATAGTAGGAGATCTTGAATATCTGCATCGCCAAGCTTGCCTTCCACGCCAAGGAAAGTCCCATCCGGACACGGGACGGAGTCTTCAATCTTGTATCTTCATAGTCCTGGAGTTCGGCTGAAGGTATAGTCCGGCTACCCGAACACCCCCTAATCCAGGACTCCCTCAGTATCCCCTGAACCAGGCTTCAATGACGACGAGTCTGGCGTGTAGATTGTCTTCGACATTGCATGGCGGGTTCCTCCTCCAAATTCTTCATAAAAGTTTTGTAAACACCAAGAGTAGTGTCCGGCTCTGCAAAATAAGCTTCCACGTATTGCCATAGAAAGAATAATATTAACACCAATCGAATCTGCTGATGTATTCCGCAGCGTGACATCACACTACGGCCAAGCCTTTATTCGAATCGTTTTCACTTCTCCACCTCAGCGTGTTTTGCGAGGCGGTTTCCTTGGCACGTCTTGTCAAAGCAGAGATCGTGTACCCTTTGTTTACGGGATTCTCGTTAATACAAACGTGGGTAACCCAACCGCGCCACTTATCACGGCGCTTGGGAGGCAAGCGAGTTTTACTAGGCTGGTGGGGACGCATAGTCGCATCCGCCCATATAAGGGGATAAGGATCCACCTTTTTGCCTACGCCTTCTTCCTCATTTGCCTATCCATCTTCTGCGCACCCGAGCTCCAGCGCCCAAGCCTGCACTTCCTACCTCAACCCTCTCCAACAATGTCCAGAGCGGGAGGCAAGTGGATGGTCTCTTCGTCACGGAGGGCCATGTCAAAAGGTTAAGGAAGGCCGGATACTTGTCCAAAGACATCGCGCACCGGCTTCCTGAGGAGGGGCAGCTTCTCCCCTCCCCAAGGCCCCATGAGAGGGTAGTATTTCTTCCCCACTTTCTCCGCGGACTGGGTTTTCCTCTCCACCCATTTGTCCGCAGGCTCATGTTCTACTATGGCCTAGATTTCCATGATCTGGCCCCGAACTTCATCCTCAATATCTCGGTGTTTATCGTCGTGTGTGAGGCTTTTCTCTACATTCGCCCCCATTTCGGCCTCTGGCTCAAGACCTTCAACGTCAAGCCAAAGGTGGTGCGCAGCAACCAGGCGGAGTGCGGAGGTGCCATGGCGGGCAAAATTGCCAACGTCCTATGGCTCGAGGGCTCCTTTGTGGAGACCTTGAAGGGATGGCAGTCAGGGTGGTTTTACATCACTGAGCCATGCGATCCGAAGTGGATCGCAGCCCCAGAATTCCGATCCGGACCCCCTTCGTGGCTCACGTCCTGGAAGGAGACGAGCTTGTCGTGGGGCGACGAAGAAGAGTTGACCGGACTGCAAAAATGCATCCAGTCCCTGGTGAACAAGCAGCTCAAGCTTGTCAGCGTAATCCAGGTCATGCTCGTCCGCCGGATCCTTCCGTGTCAAGAACGGGACTTCAATTTGTGGAAGTTCAACCCGGCGCAGCACCGCACTCTGAGCAGGCTCTTCGACACGACGTACGAAGATGTCTGGAGGGGCCTAACCAAAGGAGCCAAGGCTCCCACATCCGCCTCCGAAGACCGCGGATTCTGCTCGCAGCGTCCTGCTGGCGAGGTAAGATATTCCCATCCTTTACAGGATGTTAAGTTTTTTCATAGTTTGACTCTATGTGGGATCTAAACTCCCTCACCTTTGACAGGATTGGCGGGAGAAGTCCGGACAGATTAACTGTCCGGCTCCCTTGCCCGAAGACCCAGCCCCTGCTCTCCTAGGGAAGCTGCTGGTTGCGGCACCTTATGTGGTGCCGGAGAAAAAGGCCAAGAAGAAGAAGGCCACGGGGACTCGGAAGAGTTCCCGGCATATGGTGGTGTCGGACTCGTCGGACGACGAGTCCGAGATGCACTCCTCCGGTGAAAACGAGGAGGAGGAAGAAGAAACCTCGCCCCCTCCAGCGGGGGGAGGAGAGAAAAGGAAGGCCGCCCCACTAGGGGAAGCCAAGGGGTCCAAGAAGAGGAAAACCCCTCCGCCGGACTGCGTCCCCGACGCCGAAGAGGACGAAGAGGAGTGGCCGGATAGGGCCAAGCGTCCGGCGAGATCGTAAGTGTTCGGATACCAGAGTAACTCGTGATATTCCTTTTGTTGCACAGCTTTCCGTAACGTCAGATATAATCATGCAGTCCGCCCAAGGATGGGCTCGACGAGTCGTCGAGCGGCTCCCTGGATTCATCGGACGTGAATTTAGTTCCGCCCGCTGCTTCCTCCTGTGCTGCGGATGACGCCGAAGTGGCGTCGCGACAAGCTCCGGGGCGAGAGGAGGTGGTCCAGGAGGAGCCGCGAGGTGACCTCCCGGACTCCAGGAGTGAAGGGGACAAGACCCCCATGGGCTCCAAGTCCGGCTTTTAGCCGGACACTGCGCCGGAATCATCAACGGTTCCGGACCGCGGTAGGCGAACTCCTGCCAAGAGGAGCAAGCCTACTGAGCCGGCGTCCTCCGTCCAACCGGAAGCGCCAGACAATCTGCTGGAGGAGCTTAAGGGCGCCTCCATCGACGAGGAGCACCATGCCATCATGAGTACGGTGGTCCAGAAGGTTCGGTCCGCCAAAAGCGGACTGAATGAAGCTTGTGCTAGCCTTCTAACAGGCTTCGAGGTAAGTAAAAATATGTAAAAATATTACCATATAGATAGTAGCCCCTGATGCTCTGTTTGACGTTCAGAAAGAAAAGCCGAATAGAGGATCTATTAAATATCGCAAGAGTCTAACTAAAAAGGAGTCAATACACGTATGCAGGCTTCGCTGCTGGCCACCACCGCACTGACTGCGGAGGTGGGTGCCCTGAAGCAAGGCCTCGAGTGGACCGAGCAAGAGCTCGGCCTTGCCAAACGGCAGCTCGAGGAGAAAGAAGGTAAGAGATACCTTATAGAAAAAATGCCTATAGGAAGGCGCAATTGCAAAAAATGACAGGAGTATACTGCTTATTGTAGGGGCCACAACTGATGGCGACCCTCAAGCAGGCGTTGTCCAAGGCCGAGAAGAAAGCGGCCACGAAGCGCGCTGAGCGGGAGAAATTTGAGGCGCAGGTCAGCGAGGTGCGGCAAGAGCTTCGGGTTCTCATGCAAAAACATGAGAGTTTGGAGCTCGACTCAAAGACGCGAGCGTCCGAGCTTGCTGCGGCCCTTAAAACTGCCAACTCTGCCAAGGCCGAAGCCCAGAAGGCCCTCCAGGAATTGGATGTGGTGAAAAAGATAGCGGCGGGTAAGGCATTCTATATGCAAAGCAGACATATAAAAGTAAACTACTTGTCACTTACCTGAATCCGGAGCTCTCCAGGGGCATTCACAGATCTTCCCCACAGCGTATCCGATGCCGCCGCATTCTACCGAGCCGAGGAATGCAGCTCGATGGAGAAGGTGTTCTGGTCGCAGTACGCTGAGGCCGGACACTCTGTGCCCTTGAGCGACCAGCTGAAGCAACTGGTCGAGCTCCACAAGGTGTCCGAACAGGCCCTGAAGGGCTTCATAGTTCGGCTGTGGCCGGGAGAGGCCCTGCCTGGGAGCTACTTCGGACTGGTGCGGCGGCTGGTGGAGGCTTGTCCAAGGCTCGAGGTCATCAAGCGCTCCGTCTGCATCGAAGGTTCCCGTAGGGCCCTTGCCCGTGCAAAGGTGCACTGGGGTAAGCTGGACGGTGAGAAGCTTGTGAAGGACGGGCCGCCACCGGGGAAGGAGCATCGCAAGCCCGAGAACTATTACAAGGATGTTCTTGCTGGTGCCTGCCTTGTGGCGGATGAATGTACCAAGGATGTAATTTTTGAGTGAACTCGCTCGTGTTATCCTCTGCGCTGAAAACTTGTTCATATGCGCTAAGCAATGCTTGAATTTAAAATATTACTTTCTATGCGGCCATTTATCAAAAAAAAATTGAGAGATGGCCACTCGTCGGCTTCTGCCCCCATGCCATTAGTGCTGGGGTGTTCGGGATAAACCTGAGCACTCTTTTTCCCATGATTGGGTCCGTCGAGGGAGGCGGTCAGCACAACGAACAGGGCAATCGGACTATAATGCTTGAACACTCTCACTTACCCATAGAACTCTATAATTTCAAATTTCGGCGAAGTCCCTAGTATTCGGAACACCGAGTTCGGGGCGCTATCCACGCCTTGGCCGGACAAAGCCGGTTCCTCGCTCGAAGCGGCATAAGCCTTTAAGGACTCGAAAAACCTCTCAAACAGCGACCGGTCTCTCGCCTCATCATGACAGTCAGTTTTAGCTTTCTCCACTGAGGTGCTCGGCCCAGCTCAACTGGGGCACAATCGCAGTGGTTCTCCTAGTGCTACCTTAGCCGATATAGTGGAACGTAAGGCACCAAAACGTAGGAGCCGGGCAAACCCAACTATTGACCCAAATCATGATTCGGAGCCGATGCATATAGTGCTATAAGTTCAGGGTGCCGCACTTGTGAAAGTGGACGGACTTCTCACACCGTATTGATGGGTACTGAAGCCCCTGGCGTATTTTGCCGTACCACAGTGTACGGATGCAGCATGTTATTAATAAACATATATATAAAAAGAGGGTAATGCAAAAAATAGACAAAAAGCTATGCATTGTTTATAGAAAGGCTGCTATGAAAGCGAAACGATACAAATAGTGCGATAAGAAAAATAAATTGGACTATTTAACATGTCCTGGCCAGGGGCAGGCCGCGGAATTGTATTAAAAAACAGGTATACTGCTCGCAATAGAGACCACCTGGGAGTTCCATAATGCGGCGTGGCTTGTCTGCTTCCCTGGATCTTGCATGTTTGTGCGGCAGTTGAATTGCCGAATGGGTCGTCCGAAGTATGGAGTCCTGAGAGGAAGAGAAAAAAAGAAGGAATCCGGCAGCCCTTGGTGGGGTTTAAGCCGTATTTCGGGCGTGCCGTTATAGTGCTCCTTCCCCTGTGCCCATGGTATTTCAAGAGCGTAGTTATGTACGCGAAGCGCTGGTTTCGCTATATCGCGAGGGCTAGGGTTGGGGCCACATTGCTACGCTAGCTCGGAACGTGCCAGGCAGTCTTGTTGTAGGGTACTCCGGGCGCGCTTGACAGTGTCTGGCTTTTTGAAGGCCGAACTGGAGAACTGCCTAGAGAGGCTGCTTTGTACTGCTACTGCGAGCACTGCCGTGTGCTCCTCCGTTCGGAGGGAGCATTCAGTGTTCCCATTGACCGTGATTAATCCTCTAGGGCCTGGCATCTTGAGCTTGAGGTATGCATAGTGCGGTACCGCGTTGAATTTTGCGAATGCGGTTCGCCCGAGCAGTGCGTGATAGACACTACGGAACGGGACTATGTCGAAGATTAACTCCTTGCTTCGGAAGTTATCCGGAGATCCGAAGACCACTTCCAGTGTAACTGAGCCTGTACAGTTGGCTTCTACACCTAGTATGACGCCTTTAAAGGTTGTTTTGGTGGGCTTGATCCTCGAGGGATCTATGCCCATCTTTCGCATTGTATCCTGGTAAAGCAGGTTCAGGCTGCTGCCGCCATCCATGAGGAGTCTTGTGAGATGAAATCCGTCAATGATTGGGTCTAGAACCAATGCGGCGAAACCGCCGTGACGGATACTAGTGGGGTGGTCCCTTCGATCAAAGGTGATCGGGCAGGAGGAGCATGGGTTGAACTTTGGGGCGACCGGCTCCATCGCATATACGTCTCGTAACGCACGCTTCGATTCCCTCTTGGGGATGTGGGTTGCATATATCATGTTCACCATCCGCACTTGCGGGGGAAATCCCTTCTGTCCACTGTTGTTCGGCGTCCTGAGCTCCTCCTCGTCGTCTCTATGAAGCCCCTTGTCTTTTTTTTCGGCTCTTAACTTGCCTGCCTGCTTGAACACCCAACAATCCCTGTTGGTGTGATTGGCTGGCTTTTCGGGGGTGCCATGTATCTGGCACAAGTGGTCGAGTATTCGGTCCAAACTGGACGGGCCTTGAGTTTTTCTTTTGAATTGTTGTTTCCGTTCACCGGATTTGTAGCCTCGGAATCCGGCATTAACTGCCGTATCCTCATTGCTATCGCTACTAACGCGGCGCTTTTGTTTGTTCTGACATGACCTGTCACTTTTGTCCTTGGTATTCGAATTACCAGTGTTCTTGGTTAAGTTGTTACTGCGAGCTAGCCAGCTGTCTTCTCCCGCGCAAAAGCGGGTCATGAGTGTCGTGAGGGCTGCCATAGATTTTGGCTTTTCCTATCCCAGGTGCCGGGCCAGCCACTCATCACGGATATTATGCTTGAAGGCCGCTAAGGCCTCTGCGTCTGGACAGTCGACTATCTGGTTTTTCTTTGTTAGGAACCGTGTCCAGAATTGCCTGGCCGATTCTTCTGGCTGCTGAATTATGTGGCTTAGGTCATCGGCGTCCGGTGGTCGCACATAAGTGCCCTGGAAGTTGTCAAGGAATGCGACTTCCAGGTCCTCCCAAGAACCGATTGAGTTTGCTGGCAAGCTGTTAAGCCAATGCCGGGCCGGTCCCTTATGTTTGAGTGGGAGGTATTTGATGGCGTGTAGATCATCGCCGCGGGCCATGTGGATATGAAGGAGATAATCCTCGATCCATACCGCAGGATCTGTTGTGTCATCGTACGATTCGATGTTTACGGGTTTGAAGCCCTCAGGGATTTTATGATCCATTAATTCATCTGTGAAGCATAGTGGGTGTGCGGCGCCTCTGTATTGGGCTATATCACGACGCAGCTCGAAGGAGCTTTGTCTGTTGAGTTCGGCCCGGCCGGATTCATTGCGTCCGGAGTGACGATCACCATCACGTGCCGTGGGGCGCCTGCGCGATCCGTAGATCGATCTTGTTTGCCTTTCCTTGTCCTCCAGGATGTCGTGCAGGTCGGGCGCATTTTCCCGTGCCTTAGTATGCTTGACGCGGTGTCGGGGCATGGCTTGAGTGGAGGGCCAAGAGGCCTCTCTGTCGCGGCCACGGGGTGGCCGGTCGGCCATGTCATGCGCTGGTGATGTAGGTGCTTCCTCCTATAGTCGGGGTAGCAGCCTGCGCTTTGGGTAACTCTTGGAGGGGCGTTCGAGTTCATACTCTTCGGCCATAAGGACTTCAGTCCATCTGTCAGCTAGCAAATCCTGATCAGCTCTAAGATGTTGCCACTTCTTCTTGAGGCTGCTTGCCATGGCCATGAGCCTGCGTTTAAAACGCTCTTGTTCGGCAAGATCCTCTGGCACGACGAACTCGTCATCGTCGAGGCTTGCCTCGTCTTCGGAGGGAGGCGTATAATTATCGTCCTCAACCTCTTGGTCCGCCGCCCTCTCGTGAGGGCTGGCTTCTCTGTCCTCCTATGCCAAATTTTGCTGGAGGGGGTGTTCTTCGGCGCTATCCGGAGTAGTATCATCTCCCGTGCCGGAATCACCATTTTTGCTTTCGCGGGATTTAGAGCGGCGCCGCTGACGCCGGCGCTTGGGCTGTTTCTTAGAGGTATCGTCCATCGTTGTTCCATCACCATCTCCATCCTTTGGAGTGTCCACCATATATATGTCATATGACGAGGTGGCCTTCCAACGCCCTACAGGTGCTGGTTCTTGTTCGTCTCCTGCATCGTCGTCCATGTCGTCGATGTCTTCGGAGTCGAAGTCAAGCATGTCAGTTAAGTCATCGACAGTGGCTACGAAGTGGGTGGTGGGTGGGTTTTGAATTTCTTCATCGTCCGTATCCCAACCTTGCTGACCGTAGTCCGGCCAGGGCTCTCCTGATAAAGAGAGAGACTTTAGAGAATTCAGGATGCCACCGAAGGGCGAGTGCTGAAAGATGTCCGTGGCGGTGAACTCCATTATCGGCGCCCAATCGGATTCGATCGGCGGGGGCGCGGGGGGCTCGGAGTTCAGAGAGGAATCCGGCTCCTCGGAGTCATGGGCCATGCGGAGTGCGGGGCTGGAGTTCGGCTCGACCACCTCTGAGATCGCAGTCCCTGAGGTAGCATCCAACCGCTGATCCTCGATTGCCATAGTGGGCTCCGAATCAATGGTCGGAACCGATGCGTGTGCGGCCTCCAAGGCGCTGTTCGGCGGCAGAGCTATATCATGCCCATCGAGACAGTGCGGCACGCTTGGCTGTGGCTCGAATCCGTCGAAGATCAAGTCCCCGCGGATGTCAGCCGTGTAGTTTAGGCTTCCAAACCTGACTTGATGGCTAGGGGCATAACTTTCGATCTGCTCAAGGTGACCAAGCGAGTTGGCCCACAGTGCGAAGCCGCCGAAGACGAAGATCTGTCCGGGGAGAAAAGTCTCACCCTGGACTGCATCGTGGTTGATGATCGAAGAAGCCATCGGGCCTAAAAGCGACGACACAGAGGAACTCTCAATGAAAGCACCAATGTCGGTGTCAAAACCGGGGGATCTCGGGTAGGGGGTCCCGAATTGTGCGTCTAGACTGGATGGTAACAGGAGACAAGGGACACAATGTTTTACCCAGGTTCGGGCCCTTTTGATGGAGGTAAAACCCTACGTCCTGCTTGATTAATATTAATGATATGGGTAGTACAAGAGTAGATCTACCACGAGATCAAGGAGGCTAAACCCTAGAAGCTAGCCTATGGTATGATTGTTGTATGATGAAGTTGTCCTACGGACTAAAACCCTCCGGTTTATATAGACACCGGAGAGGGTTAGGGTTACACAAAGTCGGTTACAATAGTAGGAGATCTTGAATATCTGCATCGCCAAGCTTGCCTTCCACGCCAAGGAAAGTCCCATCTGGACACGGGACGGAGTCTTCAATCTTGTATCTTCATAGTCCTGGAGTTCGGCTGAAGGTATAGTCCGGCTACCCGAACACCCCCTAATCTAGGACTCCCTCAGCTACGCTGTGGACCGGATGACTAAGAGTCGTCACGGCAAGCTCTACATCGATGATGCAGGCTGGGGACCCGAGGCCGGCTCAGTTGAGTACGGGTACCGGGTCCCATTTGGTGGCATACACGTTTTCATCGGCAAGATCGGTGAACCGGGCCCTGAGCCGGACATCTGCACCGACCTCGTCGAAACGACTCAGCGTTCGCGATCCGCCCGGGTTAAACCGGCCGTGAAGCGTCCCTTCGTGGGAGTCGTCCATGGAGGAAGTTATGAGGATGGATCAGAATCTCGCGGCGAGACCGTCGTTTATTCCGGCGACGAGTCATCAACCGGAGAAATCGAATCTCTATATCAGCTGCAAGATGGCCAGATTGGGGGCTGTTCCGATGGCGACAGTATTACGAACCCCTCTGATCTACCCAACCGAGTTGGAATATTCATGGCCGGCACACAAGCAGCGCTTCATTCTTCGACCGCTGCGCCAATAACCTCCAGTTCAGTAGCGGCGACAGCTGCCGGGGCAGGAAGCTCTGTACGCCCGCCGGCTCAAGTTCTATCAGATCTATTTGACGCATTGGCTGTGCTTATGCCAGAAGCTAACCCGACGGATCAGGACATCCACAACGCGGAGATTGCAAAGGTAAAGGAACAGATCACTCAGGCCAAGGCAGACCTGGCAGCTGAGAATGCCAGGATGACCACAGAGTGGGCCGCTTTAGACGCACAAGCCTACAGGCTCATGTTGGACCAGAACGCGTCGCATGAAGTCATGAAGAGGAAGTACCGATCCCGTTTGCCTTCGGTTTTCGAGGCCAGAGACCTTTTCAACACCCCAGGAGCAGGAACCAATAATCCGCTGGAGGGAAACCGGGCGGAAGCTCCTGGGACCGGCGCGCCGGTTCAGCCCCGTCTGATGGATCTGCCTCGTCAAAACACTGTTATACCTCAGGATGTTTCAACACCTCCGGGTCACTACTCCAACCCGATGGACAATCTCGTTGCCACTGCTGCACGGCTGGAGGCCATTCCATTTGAAGGTGACTCACCACAGGCGGTAGAGATGCGACGGGTCAAGGAGCTTCTTAGGACAGCTTTGGTCCAACAGGAAGCATACTCGTACAGCCGCGACCGGATCCACTCGACCCCTCGTCCAAGTCGGAGCTATAGCAGGCGTATGGATGAACCGGCAGTGTCAAGTAATGAACGACGTGGAGCACCCTGCGGCAACAACCCGACGGGTGGTGCCGATAACGCTCAGGAAGTGGTGGACCGGGCCCGAGCACGCAGGGAGGCCGAGTTAGCCGCATGGTATCAGGCTCGGCAGCTTACGCCGGTTCGTCCAACTATCTCGGTCGAACCCGGTGTTATTTCTAGTTCTTTGGGGGTGCCTTGCCTTGTCCCCGCTTTACGCAATGTGCGCCTGCCCAAGGATTTCAAGGGCCCGCGCAAGGTACCAAATTACACGGCGGATCAACCCCCAGAGACGTGGGTGGAGAGCTATGAGATGGCCATGAAGATGCTTGATGTGGATGATGCGGCATGTGCGAAGTACTTCACCATGATGCTTGAAGGAACGGCCCGCACTTGGTTAAAAAGCTTACCGGCCAATTCTATCAGTTCATGGGCCCTATTACGAGCCCGGTTTATCAGTAACTTCAAGGATACATGTAAGCAGCCTATGTCGATAGTGGACTTAGCTGCCTGTGTCCAAGAGGAAGGAGAATCGACGAATCATTGGGTGTGCCGGGTCTCGCAGGTCTTCATTCATCAGACCGCATCAACGCTAACACCGCGGTTATAACCCTAGAAGGAAATTGCCGGTTTGGGCCCCTAAAGCTGAAGTTAGGATGGATGAAGCGCCATTGCACTGACATGGCGACCCTCATGGCTGCCTTGGTAAAGTATGCTGATTCTGATAGTACCAAGGATCCCAAGTCTGATGATGACAAGATAGGGAAGGGAAAGAATAACAGCAACTCCAAAGGTCAGCAGCATCACTCGGCAGGTAACAGTAGTGGAGGCAAGCGTAAAGCGGATGGCAACATGGACTTCGTGGCTAATACCAACGCGCAGGACAAGGGTCAGCGATGCAAGGGTAAACTGCCGAATCGCGGTGGAGCGCCTAACCCTAACCCGGACCGCTTAAATTATCTATTGAACCAGCCCTGTCCAAAGCATGGGACGAAAGAGGTGCCAGCAAACCACCTTTGGAAGGATTGCATCATTATGCAGGAGTTCAAGAATTCTAATGCTTTCCGGTATGATCACGGCTCCGGCGGTGGCTCAGGATCCGGGCCGGGTTACGATGGAGGAAATTCCGGTTCAGGGTTTAATTGTAATCCGGGCGGACATAACAGTCAAAATAATCAGAACAACCAGGGTGGTTACAACCAGCAGCAGCAACAGTCGGGTTACCAGAGCAACCCGAAATAGTTGAATAGTGGGCAGTACCATGTCTTCACCACTATCTTGGACAAGCGAGACCGGAAGGTTCAGAGGCGGGCAGTCAACTGTGTTGAACCGGCCGTGCCCCGTTATCTGCGCTGGTCTGAACAGCCAATCACATGGAGCAGAGAGGATCACCCTCCCCAGGTTGATAATCCGGGTCAGTTGGCTCTGGTGGTGGCGCCTCAGGTGGGAGGTTACAAGTTCACCAAGGTGCTCATGGATGGAGGGAGCAGCATTAATATCTTGTACTATGAGACCTTCTGTCGTATGGGACTAACAGATAAAAATCTCAAACCGTCCAATACGGTGTTCCATGGTGTGATACCTGGCAAGTCAGCATATCCTGTTGGTAAGATAGCTCTGGAAGTGTCCTTTGGAGATGATCATGATTCCAGGTCGAAAACATTGACGTTTGAAGTGGTGAAAATCCAAAGTCCATATCACGCCCTGTTTGGGCGACCGGCCTACGCCAAGTTTATGGCACGGCCCTGTTATGTGTATTTGCAGCTCAAGATGCCGGGTCACAAGGGGACAATAACGGCTCATGGAAGCCGTAAAATCACTTTGGAGTGCGAGGAAGGAGATGCGGCCTACGCAGAGTCGGTTTGTGCCACCGAGGAGCTGAAGTATT
Organism: Triticum dicoccoides; assembly: GCF_002162155.2. Lineage (NCBI taxonomy): Eukaryota > Viridiplantae > Streptophyta > Magnoliopsida > Poales > Poaceae > Triticum > Triticum dicoccoides. Next base: position 248,387,501 of record NC_041390.1, on the reverse strand, counting down.
ATAAGGACAATGTTGATCCGGCGGACATGACTCCATTAAAGAAGCCAACTACGGAGCATGATCCGGCCCTGAAGTTCAAATCGACAGCTGAAACTAAGCTTGTTGACTTCGTGCCTGGCGATTCGTCCAAGCAGTTCAGCATCAGTGCCAACTTGGATCCGAAATAGGAAAGCGCGCTCATCGAGTTCATCTGTGAGAATCGGGACATTTTTGCATGGAAGCCCTCTGACATGTTAGGTGTACCGAGGCAGCTCGCTGAGCACACCCTTAATGTGGATCCTAAATACAAACCGGTGAAATAGTTCCTCCGCCGGTTGAACGAAGAAAGACGCAAAGCGATTGGAGAAGAGGTAGCCAGGCTCTTAGCAGCTGGCTTTATTATTGAAGTTTTCCACCCTGAGTGGCTTGCCAATCCGGTGCTGGTCCTTAAGAAAAACGGCACCTGGCGCATGTGTCTTGATTACACAGATCTTAATAAGGCTTGTCCAGCAGATCCTTTTGCCCTCCCCCGTATTGATCAAATTGTTGATGCTATGGCGGGTTGTGAGCGTTTGAGTTTTTTGGATGCATATTCTCGCTATCATCAGATCAAAATGGCAGTTAAGGACCAGGAGAAGACGGCATTCATAACTCCCTTTGGAGCCTTCTGCTATGTGTCTATGCCCTTTGGGCTCAAGAGTGCCCAGGCAACTTATCAACGGTGTGTACAAAATTGTCTTCACAAGCAGATTGGCCGTAATGTACATGCTTACGTGGATTATATCGTGGTTAAGTCAAGGGAGAAGGAGACTCTGGTTGACGACTTGAAGGAAACCTTTGATAACCTAAGGACGTACAAGATGATGCTTAATCCGGCCAAGTGTGTCTTTGGTGTACCGGCTGGCAAGTTATTGGGTTTTCTGGTGTACAACAGGGGAATCGAGGCTAATCCGGAGAAGATCACAGCCATCACCTCCCTGGCTAAACCGAAGTGTATCAATGATGTTCAATGCCTGGCAGGCCGGATTGCCGCGTTAAGCCGGTTTATCAGCCGCCTTGGTGAGAAGGCAATCCCTTTGTATCAGATGTTGAAGAAGACGGATCAATTCGTCTGGAGTTCTGCTGCTGATGAAGCATTTGAGGACTTAAAGCGGCAATTGGCCAATCCGCCTGTGCTCGCCGCTCCCATTGACAAGGAGCCGTTACTGCTATATGTTGCTGCTAATGCTCATGCGGTCAGTGTGGCTATTGTGGTGGAGCGAAAAGAGGCAGGCAAGGAGCATCCGGTTCAACGTCCGGTTTATTATATCAGCGAAGTACTCATTGAGTCAAAGCAAAGGTATCCGCATCGGCAGAAGCTAGTATATGGAGTTTTTATGGCAAGCCGGAAGCTTAAGCAATACTTCCAAGGGCACCCCATTACGGTGGTCAGTTCTTCTCCCTTGGGGGATATCATCCAGAACCGGGAAGCGACTGGCCGGATTGCCAAGTGGGCTATAGGGCTTGGTCCGCACGGGTTGAAGTATGTGCCTCGGACGGCAGTTAAGTATCAAGCACTTGTTGATTTCATCAATGATTGGACGAAACTGCAAGCACCTGAAGAAAAGCCGGATCACACATATTGGACCATCCATTTTGACGGATCCAGGCAATTGGAAGGCTCGGGGGCTGGAGTCGTATTAACTTCCCCACAAGGTGATAAGTTTTGTTATGTTCTCCGCTTAATGTTCCCTTGTACTAACAATGCAGCTGAGTATGAACCCTTGCTCCATGGTCTCCGGATGGCTAAGGAGATGAATCTAAGTCGAGTTAAGTGCTTTGGTGACTCGGACCTCGTGGCTCAACAAGTGTCTCGCACTTGGGATTCCAAGGACCCACTCATGGCAGCATATCGTCATGAGGTGGATATTGTTGCAGGTCACTTTAAAGGCTATTAGGTGGACCACGTGGACCGACGGAAGAATGAAGCGGCGGACGCTTTAAGCCGGCTGGGCTCTCAGCGCAAACTGGTCCCGCCCAATGTTTTTCTAGATGTGCTGCACAACCCGTCGGTCAAGCTCCATGGTGAAGCGGATTTGGCTATTCCTGATCCGGAGGCTCAATTGGTGGCAGCTATTCATGTCATTCCGGATTGGACGCTTCCTTACCTGGCGTACATGAACCAGGGCGAGTTACCAGAGGATGAGACTCTGGTCCGACAGATAATCCGGCAGTCCAAGTCCATGACTATTGTCAATGGCGAGTTGCATCATTGCAGTGTATCAGGGGCGTTTCAACGCTGTGTGTCTCCTGAAGAAGGCTGTGAAATTTTGCGTGAGATCCACGAAGGAGATTGTGGTCACCATGCCGGTTCAAAAATCTTTGGTGGCTAAAGCATTTCGCCATGGCTTCTATTGGTTAACTGCTCATGCTGATGCAGAGGATCTGGTCAGACGATGTGACGGTTGCCAAAAGTTTTCAAGACGTGCTCATGTGCCGGCTCAAGAATTGAGAATGATTCCAATTACTTGGCCGTTTGCGACTTGGGGGCTAGATATGGTTGGGCCTTTCAAAAGGTCCAAAGATAATAAGACCCACCTCCTGGTGGCGGTTGACAAGTTTACAAAGTGGGTGGAGGCAGAACCTGTTAGCAAGTGTGATGCGGCCACGGCGGTTCAGTTCATCAAAAAAGTGATTTTCTGGTTTGGCTTTCCACATAGTATCATCACAGATAATGGTACCAATTTGTCCAAGGGTGCCATGAAGGAGTTCTGCGAATGGGAGCACATCCGGCTTGAGGTTTCATCAGTGGCACACCCACAGTCCAATGGTCAAGCAGAAAGGGCTAATCAAGAGATCTTGAGAGGCATCAAGCCCCGGCTTATGGTTCCTTTGCAGAGAACACCGGGTTGTTGGGTAGAAGAGTTACCATATGTGTCATGGAGCATCAATACTACACCCAACATATCAACAAGATACACGCCGTTCTTCATGGTCTACGGAGCGGAGGCGGTTCTCCCAAGTGATATCCGTCATGACTCACCTCGTGTGGCGGCTTATGTTGAAGCGGACAACGAGACAGCACGGCAAGACGCTTTGGACCTGTTGGATGAAGAACGTGACATAGCAGCCGCCCGCTCGGCAATTTACCAACAGGATCTTCGTCGTTATCATAGTCGCCGAGTCAGAACCAGAACCTTTCAGGAAGGAAATTTGGTGCTTCGGCTCATCCAAGATCAGACTGATATGCATAAGCTATCCCCACCTTGGGAGGGACCTTTCATGGTCAGCAAGAATCTACACAACGGGTCATACTATCTGATCGATATTCGAGAGCATAAAGACTCACGTACATCAGAGGAGGAGACCAACAGGCCGTGGAACATAGCTCATCTTCGGCCTTACTATACCTGAGCCATTGGCTCTACTTGTGTACATATTACGATGATGTATATATTATCATTAAATATAATAAATCGGAACCTCAGCTAAAGCGGGGTATCTGTTCTTTTACATCATGTGTGGTTACACAGAGTTGTTCTAAAGCGGCCTCCGGTTTACCCCTTGAGTCAGCTTTTCAAAGCATCATGTAATATCACTTGGGGGCTTGGTCGTATCCGAACCAATGCAACACCTTTTGATAGGCGAAAGCCACCGGATCACTTGGGGACATGGTCAAGTCTGAACCAGTCACGCCTCTTGATCGGCCTAAGTCCATAGAATCACTTGGGGGCTTGGTCGAACCCGAACCATTGCCGCGCCTCTTGATCGGCATAAATGCCACGGTTTCATTTGGGGACCTGGCTGACTTGAACCATAGCTACACCTGTCGGGAGCTTGGTCGTGTCCGACCATGGTAACGCCATCTGATCGGCTCAAATAATCCTCTTTTTGCAAATGGTTTTATCATTGCCTTTTCTTCACAATTTTCTTTGATAGATATTTCTTTCTTTTTGTTGCGTTTTTTAAAACCGACAAAGTTTTAAGCCGGTTCAAACTGTCAATTGACGGAACGCGGTCCATTTTTAATCCGGAGACTATTTGCCCGGTTTGATTTTTGATAAACATCCTATTACGGAGTAACACGGTGTTTTATTATAACCCGGCACGGTTTACATGGTAAACCGCCATTATATATATACAGGAGCTGCTATCTCCTCCAACAGTGTGGGTTTATAAACCTCCGCTTCAAGATTGGCCAAGCCAACTTCATGCCCAACGATGGCAGGTATTATGTATCCCAAAGATTTGATCATATGCTTAATTTTCAGATATTTTGATTTCATATATGCAGACATCATACTCCGCCTGACGGTACAACCGCGGTGGCACTTTAAGATTTTTTGTATTGCAGAAAATACTTTGGACAGTTCATCACCCAAAGGAAGAACAAATTGCAGTAATTATGCACGAAGGCATATCAAAATCAAGAGTATCGGCTAGCCTATTACAAGGCAACACGGTGCCCAAAATAAGATCATTGTTTTTTTCGCAAAGGAGAAGCAGTTTAAACCGGCTTCCGGTTCAAGCTTGGTTACCTGCCTGGCCTGATGGTTGTGGGTCATCCCGCGCCGCTTCAACTTCAGCTTCTCTACCCAGCGGCAGGAAATCAACAGTTGTCCAGTCGATTCCCATTAATGCTTGAAAGACAGCTTCATCATGGATCAGCAACGACGGTTCAATATCGGGAGCGTAAGTATGCTTACAGATTGGAGGGATAAGATCTTCCGCTTCAGGAATTGGTGCAACTACTTGCTTGTTTTGGTTGTCATATTGGGCCTGATAATGAGACAAGTTTGCTTCTTCAACCAATTGACAAGCTAGCGGACACACCTCCCGGTTTATTGCTCGCAGATCCGCTTCACTAAACTCTGACCCGTCTTCCTTCAAGCTGGGATAGCCCTGAGCCGCTTCAACAGGATCAAAATCTGGCACCCAAGCTTTTGCCCGGATTAAGGCATTGATCGCACCGGTTCGAGCAGCAGATTTCTTTAGCTCTTCAACCCGGGCAGGAAGCATCAACAGTCTCTTCAGAGTGTCCTGAATCAAAGTGGGCGCCGAATTGTTGTGGGATGCAGTAGAGATGATCCACTGTGCACCAGTGTACAGTTGTTCGATCAATCTGCAGGCGGTTTTCAATTTCTTCCGCACATCTGACCCCAAGTAACCAATGCGTGTCCCTGAAATATTACAAAGGGTTAACAAACCGGCAGCTCTATAAGACGGCCGAATCAATCCAGAAATCAAACCAGCTTACCAAAGATAGCAGCGGTCATGGCATGCACGTGCCACTTTATGCTGGTCAGTTCGTCCACCACCGGTTTCAGTGCAGCCTCGGCATCTTCTGCTCGTTTGGTTAAAGCGGATTTTTCAGTGGCCCAATCCGCCCGCTCCTTCTTGAAATCCTTCTTAAGCTGTTCCATGACGCTTAAGGCGCTGATCAACTCCTCTTTTGCTTTTGAGGTTTCAGTCTGTTGGGACTTCAGATTTTCTTGGAGATTGGTGACTTGGTTTTCTTTTGTCTTCAACTCAACATGCATACAGACAATTATATGATTCAGCAAGCAGTGCAAGAATTGAAGCACCAACCACATAACAAGTTATGCACTTGGCACTTGGGGGCTAATGCCTATTTGATCTTCATATTTCACTTGATTATAAAGTCCCAAGATCAATACAAGTATTCAACTTGGCACTTGGGGGCTAATGGCTATTTGCTCGAATAAATTCTGAGGTTGCGATCTCAATTACTTAAAGTCCCGGTTTAACTACACTAAGTTGAACCGGCCCTTGGGGGCTACATCAGTGAATGCCGAAGCATTGGCATCTATATTAGCAAGTCTCGGTTTGAATGAAGTTTCTAAACCGGCCCTTGAGGGCTAGGAGAGTTGACAGATTAAATTACATACGCAGATAAGCATATGGAAGTTACCTCATATTTCTCTTTCATCATATTAACCAGACCAGCTTCATAGTCACGGCTGGTGTATAGCCGGTTCAGATAGCCGGAATGGAGATCTTCGGCGTTCAGAGTGGCATAAGTTGTCAGATCGGCATTCCATTTTCCCTTGCCAATGGCAGCAAATTCTTCCTTGGCAGTATGTCTGGATAAAGCAACGGGGTTGCCTGGCTCTGTGCGACCAATGCCAGTAATGACAACCTCATCATCCTTGGCATTACCGTTTTGCACTGGGGCCGTTGGTTTATCAGTAGGCTTTGATGGATTGGTGGATTTCTCAATCCAGATGGGGCTTGTGGGCTGGTTGACAGGGCCTGAGGTGTCAATAGGCCTTTCTTCAGCGATAAAATCGTCATCTTGCTGTGGTGGATCATTGGGTATATCTTCATGAATAGCCGCTTCAAGATCTGGTGTTTTATCCGGTTCAGGGACGGCGTCCTCCTCGGCCGTTTTATCCAGGCGAGCCTTCTTGCTCGGCCTAGGCTTGGCCCTGAAAGGAATAACAAAGTCAAATATAGCATATGTTCGAAGGTGATGTACCAGAAATATTATGATAAGTATAGCTTACCCAAGCACTGTTTTGAGCGGTGGCAGCTGAGTAGCCGATGACTCGCCAGAGGATGAGTGGGAAGTAACCTGATAATCAGAGTCAGATGGATTAAGAGGTTGACGAAAACAGCCCGCTTTAGGACAAGCACTGACAAGCAAATTAGAGACCTCTGAACGGCGTTTCCGAACCAGACTGTTCGGTAAACTGGCGGAGGTAACTACCTGGCCGTTGTGCCGGGTTGTGCGGCGAGCTTCGTGCTGTTGGGTCTTCATAAGAAATTTGGGATCCAAGTAAGCAAGAGGATGAGAAAATTTAACCTTCCGGTTTGCCTGACGGATTTTTAGTGAAGGCAAAGGGTTTGAATCGGAAGAGAGAGTAATTACCTCTGCAGCATCAGCATGGCTGGCTTCGGCATCATCCTGACAAATATCATCATCAATAAGGCTTATGAAAAATAAGCCAAGTGAGTCAAGCTCTACCTCAAGGTCCGGATTACCCACATCATCATTAGGGGCCGGATCAGAAGAAGCAGTGGTTTTCTTCTTATGAGCAGGCCGTTTCACGACTTTAGTCTTTGGCCGGGTTGGTCTTTCCGGTTTGTTTGTTTTTTCTAGCTTCTCCTAGGAAAGCTTCTTGCTCCAAAACGGATCATTGACCTGTTTAAACAGACATTGATATTAAACAATGACCAGATATATCAATAACAGGTTCAGTAAAAAGAAAAATCAAGCTCTTACAGCTGGCGGTTTGTTGGTGGCATAGAAGGGAAGCAGGCCGGTTCGAGCACAGATGTGTTCCGGTTCATTCAGCATTTTATTCACAGCCTCTGTGATTTCTTCGTCGGTGAGCTGGATGTTAGCATGTCGCAGTGGGTCATCAACACTGCCAGTATACTCGCACATCAAACTGGAGCGCTGACTAAGGGGCAGTATGCTCCACGATATCCAACAGCGAGCGAGATCAACCCCTGTTAAACCGTTGGCCATGAAGGCTCTGAGCTTGGATAGTTGAGGAGCGTATTTGCTTCTCTCCTTGGCAGTCAACCTTTGCGGAAAGGGGTGTGTATTGCTAAGCTGCTCCGGACGAAAGCCAGGCAAAGGATTTTCACCAGCAGGGGAGGTGTCTTTGCAATAGAACCATGTTTGATTCCACTCTTTGGGGTGGCTGTGCTGTTTGGCGTGAGGGTATGTGACCTCTTTCCTTTTCTGAATCGCCACACCACCCAATTCCGTATTGGAGCCGTCAGTAAACTTAGTACGGTGGTTTAGATGGAAGCAGTCTCTGAACAACTCAACTGTGGGCTCCTCTTGAAAGAACACCTCACAGAGCACTTGGAAGTGACACATGTTTGTAACAGAGTTGGGGCCATTGTCTTGTGGGCGGAGTTGATAATTGGCCAAAACATCCCAGTAAAATTTAGAACTGGGCGGCTTAAAGCCCCGGGCTAAGTGATCTATGAAAACGACGACCTCTCCTTCTTGAGGTGTGGGAGGGCATTCTTTGCCAGGGACCCTCCAATGGATGGTGTTTTTGCTGCCTAAAGCGCCGATCAGGACTAAATTGTTCAGTTGAGTCTCTGTGACGCGAGAAGGAACCCAGTTGCACTCATATACTTGCTTGGCCATGATGAAATCTACAAGATAGGAGATTCTGGTTCAAGAATGCATTGATTAAAGGACACTGGTATGTACAATGTTAAACCGGAGATAGCTCTATCTAAACCGGAGTTTTATGAAGCAACAGCATCTGGCGGTTCAACACGGGGACTAATGGTATATACCGGTTTGGCAATTTTTTCTACAAAGTTAAACCGCCTGGTCTAAACATTGAAACAGTCGAGATTGCAGATGAGTAAGTATGCATAAACAGGTTTCAGAAGATTATACTACAGCGTTGGATCTGGAACATGTTCATAAAAGAGATAAAAATTCAAGGCCCAAAAGGAGCAGCGCCAAATCAATGAGCCATCTCCACGGATAAGATCTATGGTCTTAATATGCAAAAGTGAAAACAGAGGGTAAAAACTACTGCTACACAAAAGCAAAGATTCACAGACTCGTCTAAAGATCTAGCATATGAACAAGGAGCAGGCGATGAACACTAGAGAGCATGGAAACCCTAGAACAGATATATAATGAAAAAGATAGAAGACTTACCGGAGCTGAGGAAGACGCGGAAGGTCGCCGCAGTGCTCTGGTATGCTTAGGGTGATGCAGCGGCCAAGGTTGGTGCAGTAGTTGACGACGGCGGCGGAGCTCCGAAGCTGGGCGACGCGAGGAAGACGAAGCAGAAGGGCACGAAGGGAAAAAAAGAAATGACCCTTTGGTCCTATTTATAAAGAAAGGGACATGTGTCAGGCGCGGCAATCAAGAGGCCACGAATTTGGAAACGGAGTTGTCGCCTCGATTGTCGCAGATCTATTAAACAAGAAGGTATCATGGATAGTTTCTTTATGACAGATGACGTCACTCCGGTTTACAGTAATCAGAGAAGATGACATCATGTCAGTTCACCAAACTACAAGAAGATGTTGAAGATGAAGTTTTTGCTAAAGGATTGACATGAACCTGTTCAAATCAATCTGGGGCCTAATGTTGGGGATATTACTACTGGGCATAAACCGGCCTATCTGGGCCGGATTAACTTCATCAGTAGTTAAGTATGCTAAAGCCCATGAAGGTAGATGAGGGCTTAAAACCCATGATCGGTTTAAGGCCTGTAGCCGTAAACCAGCGTCGGTATGTAAACTTGTATTGTAAGTTAGGAATAAGTAGAGACCAAACCGAACACGTATATGAGCCGGTGTTGGGACTCTGTAAACAGACGGGCGTCACCCATGTATATAAGGGGACGACCCGGCGGCGGCTCAAGGACAATAGACAACAACTCGAGACTTAGGTGAAGCTTGTTTTGCTCCCTAGTCATTGAAACCCCATCAATTCCATCACAACTAGACGTAGGCTTTTACCTTCATTGAAGGGGCCGAACTAGTATAAACTCCCTTGCGTCCCTGTGTCCGCTTTAACCCCTTCAAGCTAACCCGTTGCGATGGCTCCACGACTAAGTCCTTTCACGAGGACATCTGCCGTGACAAAACCACGATAGACCTCGTCCAAACACTCGTGGTAAGTCTTCAGGCGACTTCCAAACCTTCACAAACTTGGTCACTCGGCGATCCACAATTCCTCTTGGATGCTCTAGACCATGACGCCTAACCGTCTGGAAGAAGCAGTCTTCAAAGGTAACAAGCGTCGGATCCACGCAGGATCAATCTCTTCAATGATGCTCAATCACTTGCGGTTTGTAGGTGTTTGGGTTTTGGGTTTTTGGTTTTTCCTCACTTGATGATTTTCGCTCAAAGTCCTCAGAGGATGGGTTGCTCTCAAATGACAAGTGTCAGTTTCTCTCGGAGCAGCCAACCAGCTAGTGGTTGTAGGGGGCGGCTATTTATAGCCTAGGGAGCAGCCCGACATGATAAGACATAAATGCCCTTCCATGATATGACCGTTAGGTGGATAGATACTTTGGGACAGCTGGCGCATAGCACAACAACAATCAGAATTGAGTAGCAAAATCCTCAGGCTATCATGTTCCTCACTATGTAGGCAATCCGCACCGGCGAATTCCTAACTCCTCAGTCAGGACAAATTCCTCAGAGACCAAAAGAACTTCGTCTCTGTCACTGAAGAAATTGACTGAACTGTATGAGATTTCCAATGACTTCACTCGAAGGGATTGATAGGTGTAGGATTTTGAGTTGAGCATCACATGGAAATTTTTCCTTAGTATTTCCTCGCCCCCTTTAACAATACGATGTTTCCTATGACTCAAGAAAGAGAAAAAACAAAACTATGAAAACGAAAGTCTTCAAGCTTCATATTCCTCGTAGGGATGGTAATGGGTCAGGTTTGGGGTGGGTGGAGCTGGTCCAAATCCAACCCATGATCCATCATCCTACCCTATGCCCATCCACCAAATTATCCATGGGCACAACTTGTGCCCATGCCCAAACCCGTTGGATACCCACATATCCATGGAGCTCCATGGGCATAGAAAAGTCAGCATGAAGCCTTCCCAAAGATCAAATTAACTCAACATCATTCACTCACAAATGTTGACATAAGCTACATGCATAAGTAGGCAACAAATAATACGATGAGTCCTTAAGTGTGACATACCAGAGGTTGATTTTGCAGCATATAGCTTATGGCACCAGTTGCATATTGCCTGCCATTTCCCATTGATTCGTTCTTTCTACTGTCACTGGCATATGGCTCCACATGTCATACAGGTATCCATTGGATATCCATGGAGCACAAACTATAACCGTGCCCAACCCAGCTGTTCATGGGTATCCATATCCACGAGCCCATGGGCAGAAATGTGCTCCATACCCTTACCCAACTGGGTCGGGTATTCATGGGTATCCAGATCCATGGATAAAATTGCCATCCCTAATTCCTCGCATGAATATCAAGTCTTCACGGACACACCAATTTGTTCACTTTCAAAGTCTTCATGAAAGTCTTCAGAAATATCAAAATCTTCAGTCGAAGATATTTATTTTTAGGGGTCGACTTTTCCTGTAAATATCAAACTCCTCATAGACTTATAGACCTGTGTACACTCACAAACGCATTAGTCCCTTAACGTATAAGTCTTCAATACACCAAAATCACTATGGGGCACTATATGCACTTACAATCTCCCCCTTTTTGGTGATTGATGACAATATAGGTTAAGTTTTCAATGGGGATAAACATATGAAGTGTAACTACTGATATTGAGGAATTTGATTGCAAGATATAGAAGAACTCCCCCTGAAGATGTGCATAGTGAGGAATTTGCTTTTGAAGCAATGCACACTTGAAGAGTTTAATCATGGAGATCTCCCCCTATATCTTGTAATTCATACACGCATTTAACATATAATATGAAGAATTTGAAATGCATGATGAAATATGGTGCCTGATGAAATTTAGCATGCGTGCAATAATATTAATGAGGAATAAGCATGCAGAATAGTGCATCAAAAGTATCAGAGCACAGTGCATCAAAAGTATCAGAGCACCATGGGGTTTAAGATTACACTCGATCCAATAAACTTTTAGAAGAACGAGAGTTGTAACTTAGCAAAAAAAACGCCCATATAGTGGACCCGCTTGAAGACTAACTCATATTTCTCCCCCTTTGTCATTGAATGACCAAAATGATCGAAAATGAGGACTAACGCCCCTAAAGATAATCAAGTTGATGAAGGAGTGTTAGCGTTGTTGGGGTCGTTTGTTGATGTAGGGCCTGCCGCAGTGTCGTCCAAATCTTCATGTTCATCAGTGTCGCGCGATGAAGAATATGAGCTGGCCACCAGAGAAGGAACCTTGACCTTCTTGAATTTCTTCGGTGGAGGTGCAGACCAGTGAAAATCTTCTTTGAGACCCATGTTCTTCAGATCTTCTTCACCATACAGATGTGACAGGATTGCCCAGGTGCGACCGAAGACTTGATGGAGGTAGTAGTGGTTTTTCTTCACTGCATTGTGTGTGGCAGTCATGTTGTGAAGAAGTGAACCAAACTGACGCTTAACCCATTTGTGATTTCGATCCACCTTCTGGTGAAGACTAAGCAGAAGTTCACAGTCAATCATCACGCGAGGAGCAGTGGCTTGAGGAGTGGACTTGGGTGCATTGGCAGAGTCATCATTGGTGGAATAAGATGCAGCTTTGTGAAACTAACCATCCAATGGACGAATGCCTTCATCTATTACAGCTGGTGCATTGCCCTTTCGATCAACTGAGGAATATGTCTGCTTGAGGACTTCAATTGGGGGCAAGTAGCTGAGGTGATTCTGGAAATCAGCTTTGTAGTTGAGTGAAGACCTTGTCCTGAGGAATCTCATAATCGAAGGTGCATAAGGCTTCAGCTCAAATGGACATAGTGCAACATTGGCCATAGTCCTCATGAAGAAATCGTGATAATTAACAGGAATGCCATGAACGATGTTGAATGCCAGATTCTTCATGATGCCAACAATTTCCTCATCAGATGAGTCATGGCCTTTGATGGGACTGATTGTCCTCGTAAAAATACGATAGACAGTTCTGGGCACGTACAACAATTCTTTCACAAGGAATTTGGTTCTTGGTGCTTGACCTGGCTTCAAAGGTTTCATCAGCACCTGCATGTAATGATGTGTGAGCTCAGGTTCACTGTAGATGCAGCGAGCTTCTTCAAGGGGAGGACTGAGTGGTAGAGCACGAAGCAATTCAGAGGCTGTTGCAGTGTAGTGAGTGCTTTCAGACATCCAGTCCAGCACCCATGAATTCACATCTTCAGCATCTCCGGTGATGTGCAGCGTTGCATAGAATTGAAGAATTAGTTCTTCATTCCAATCGCAGATGTTAGAGCAAAAGTTTAGCAGTCCAGCGTCATGAAGAACACTGAGGACTAGTGCGAAGCATGGCAGAGATTCCATATCCACGTGAGGAATATTCTCATGGTAGAAGAACTTTTCCTTGTTGAACAGAACTGAGGAATAGAAATTGGCTTGACTAGCAGTCCAGAAACGCCTCTTCCTAATGCGAGCAGAGTCATATGGGTTGTAATCTTCGAAGAATACGTGCTCACCGAAGAAATCATCAGCCTTGAACTTTTTCTTGCGTGAGAATGGATCCTTTGGCTTCGACAGAGGAGTGTCAGTGAGTTGCATCACGACCTCAGGAATCTCAATCGCAGGTTCTTCAGGCTGAGGAATTTCTGCTTCCTCCTCAGTGGCAGTCTGCGTCGTTGGTTGTTCAATAGCAGCAGTTTCTTCAGTGCTAGTGGCTGGAATTTCCTCATGGATAGATGCAGTGAGATGAGTTTCTTCAAAGCCCATGTGAACAGTTTGTGTGGGGGACTGATGAATTTGCTGTAGAGGGGTGAACATTGGAGAGTTTGGATGCTGACTTTTCCAGAATTCATCACTAATTACGGGTGTGGAGCAGCCAATGTCCACATCTTCATCTTCCATTTCTTCAACGCCAGCCTCTTCACCTGTGAACTGAGGCATAGGGGAGGAGATGGTAGGTGTTGAAGGGATCACATCCACTTCAATTTCTTCATCCAATGGTTCAGATGAAGCAGCAGAAGGAGTTTCTTCATGAGATCCACTGGGGATCACATATTCTTCATCAAAAGGAACAAGGTCCTTTGATGGCCTGGTTGAGATGGGAACAACATCAATCGGATTTGCAAATGAACTTGTCATAGGCTTAATTTTGTTCGGAGCTGAAGAATCTGAAGCAACTGATGCTTTCCTTTTCTTCACTGCAGCACGCGCCGCAGCCTTGGTCTTCTTCACATCTGATGCAAATGGAAGGATTGGAGTTGAAGTTGGTGCAGGAGCAGCTGAGGAATCTGGTTGATTTTCTTCAGGCACAACTGATGCAGTTGCCCTGGGTTCGCCAGTTTCTTCAGGTACACCACTAGTGGGTGCCCTGGCAATTTCTTCAGCGGCTGGAATGCAGTCATCAGCCCTGGAACTCACATTATCTTCAGCAGCCTGATTATCATTAGCGGTGCTGGCATTTTCTTCTGTAGGCTAAGCAGATGCTTCAGCCTGAGGAATTTCCTGTTGCGTTGGGGCTGCAACATTGGAAGTGAAGTTATCCGCAAGTTTAACAAAACGAACCTTGGCTCCAATCCAATCAACGCGATATGCGTCAAAGTCATCATTGAGTTTCTTAATCTCAGTCTGAATAGTGACAAGTTCTTCAGTTGTCATAGAGATAACATTTTTCTTCAGATAGCGCTCTTTCTTGTACTGCGCTTTCTTCATCTGCCCGGCCTTCTCAAATTTCCACTTATCTTCTTGAATGAAGTGGGTCAGCATGTGACTCTGTCTAGGAGTCAGCTTGAAGTCAGGCAAGGGAGTGTTGGGGTCCTTGTGCCAATCATCAATGTAGTCGAGGATCGGCTTGGGATCCAAAAGCAGTGGCACCTCTGATCCTTTGGCTCTAGCGGCCCTGACTTGCCTGTCTCTGATGATTTCTGCAAGTTCATCATCATCAACTTCGTCTTCATCAGACGGCACTTGGAAAGCGACTTGCTTCTTTTGAGGACTTGGGCGAGGACCTCGTCCAGCAGTGGCCTTTGTGTTCAGCAGTGAGGGGCCAGCTGAGGAACTAGCTGAGACACTTGAGGCAATGGAGATGCCGGCAATCCTTTGGCATGAGGCGAGATGCACAGGTGCTGAGGCTTTAGTCGGAACAGCTGAAGGCTTTGGCGGAGGAGCTGAGGACTTTGGAGGAACAGGAGCAGCATGAGGAATTTGCTGTGAGGGAGGATTCTGGCCGTGAGGGCATTGTTGGTGAAGCACTTGACTTGCGCGTAGGGTTCTTTGACATAGCCTTCTTTGGCTTGACAGCAAAGGCCTCAGCAGAGGCAGCAGCAGCAGCAGAGTCTTCACTAAATTTCCTCACTGCTTCTCTGGCTTGCTTAGCCAGCTTGGCTTGGCGCTTGGCCCATTCATTAGGATAGTCCTCACCGCGCTTGAGGCTGGTGGGATCAGCGATTTGGCCAGGTGCCAATGGAGCTCTTGGGCATGGAGGATTGAGTGCGAATTTCTTCATATACTTAGGAGTGACATATCTGTACTCCCTCCATTCTCTTGCCCATCTCCTCTCTATCTTCTGAATGCGCACTTTGCGCTCATCTTGGTTTCCTCAGTAGGTGTGCAGTACCCAGCATATATGTCATCAGGGATCTCAAACACTGTATTTACCTTAGGCCTCTTTCCTCCCTTTTGTGGCTTCTTACCGTCAGCCATTTTCTTCAGTTGAGGAATTTGAACAATTGAATTCTCTGAAGAAGTATGCAACTTTTATTCGAGGAACGCTACAAATGAGTTAAGTTGATGAGAACCTAGTGATTCAACAGCTAACATGTGTACCTACAAACAGAGTATAGTTGCGAGGAATTTGGAGAGGTCATATGCGTTCTCAGAAGGTTTTGAAAAAAGAACAAGTTTGAGGAATTTGACCAGATGATTCTTGAAGAATTTCACTAAGAGTTCTTTGTCTTAGGTTCCAGAGATGTGTAGATTAAAATCCACACATTTGAGGAATCTTGAAGAAAAAAACATGGCTTAGAGAAACGAGTCAAGAACAGATGACTTGTGAGGTGTTTAGTGTGTGAATCTATGAAGAAAAACACCTTTGAAGATTTTGAAGATAATCATTCGAATCAATGAGGGTAGTAAAAGTAACTTTTAATTACCCTGGATGAAGAACACGACGAACTGGATTGAGGAGATGTGTAGTTCGTTTGTGCAGATCTTCCACGCCCTAACTTGGCGGAGGAAGACAGCTATGGCGACGGCGGAGTGAAGATTTCCGCGGTCGGCGCGAGTACGTCGGCGATGAGGTCAAGGCAATGAAGCTCTTCCTCACCGGCGGTGATGAAGTAGCGGCGGCGCTAGGGTTTGAGAAGCTCGAGCTGGAGAGAGAGGTCGAGCGGAGTAAAAGAAGTGAGGAAGGGAAGGAGGTGTATTTATACCCACGCTGAAAAACTGTTCGCCCGAAGAAATTAGACGAACGTGCCCCTGACCCTTCTCATTCACATGACATGTGTCACCCCCGTAGTCAAAGGTGGAGATCGTGTTAGATCGTGGGTGAGTGGATAAGTGTATCGTGGGATACGGAACGGTTTGAGCCACAAAGCCGAAAATTTCGATAAGATAGGTTTTAAAGTTCCGTTCGCAATCTCTTCAGCTGACAAGGACACAGTGAAGATTTTGAACGAGTTTCAAATAGAACTCACATGAAGAATTTGTGAACAGATTGAGTTGAGGATAGCATAGAGGGGAAGGGTCCGATCACATTCACTTAGCAGAGAACCAACTTGAAGAAATAGCAATAACTGAATGATGTAGAGGACATAAACTCATATATATATATATAGCCAATGAAGAAAAACGACGGAACCAGTGAAAACTATGCAAAGTTGAAGAATATGAATAATTTGAGGAATTTCAACTTTTGGTTGTGGCGTGACCCACCATATAAGAATGATGATTTCAGACACCGCGTACAATTATCGTAGGGTTCTGAGAATCAAATTCTTCATTAATTTCTTCACACTAAGAGTGTTATTCTTCATTGATTGAAGAAAAACGTTTCTTCATGTGTTGCACATCTAAGTCATCAATTTTGCGTGAGTGTTAGGATGAATGTCCTTTTCAAAGAACATTCGAAGATTCTAGGATATTTAGCTCACACCGCAACTTGCTAAATCTCTTCTCATCCAAGGGCTTTGTGAAGATATCGGCTAGCTGTTCTTCAGTCTTCACATGCTCAATAGAAAGGTTGCCCTTCAACACATGATCACGAAGAAAATGATGACGAATCTGAATGTGCTTTGTCTTCGAGTGCTGAACTGGGTTGTGAGCAATCTTGATGGCACTCTCATTGTCACAGAAGAGAGGCACATTCTTCATGTTGATGTTGTAGTCCTGGAGAGTTTGTTTCATCCATAGCAATTGGGCACATCAAGAACCAGCGGCAATGTACTCATCTTCAGCAGTAGATAGTGATACGCAATTCTGTTTCTTCGAGGACCAACAGACTAGAGATCGTCCGAGGAAATGACATGTACTAGATGTTGACTTGCGGTCCACACGATCACCATCATAGTCAGAGTCAGAATATCCAATGAGATCAAAAGTCGAGCCCTTGGGGTACCATAATCCAAGTGTTGGTGTGTGAGCTAGATATCGAAGAATATGCTTCACAACCTTATGGTGTGATTCCTTCGGTGTAGCTTGAAATCGGACACACATGCAAACACTAAGCATTATATCTGGCCTAGATGCACATAAGTACAATAAGGAACCTATCATGGAGCGGTATACCTTATGATCGAAGTCAATACCATTTTCATCAGTGCACAGATGGCCATTTGTGGGCATAGGAATTTTGAACTCTTTGCAATCTTGCATGCCGAATTTCCTCAGTACATCCTTGAGGTATTTCTCCTGAGATATGAATATGCCATTGCGTTGTTGACGAATTTGAAGACCTAAGAAGAATTTCAACTCTCCCATCCTAGACATTTGATATTGTTCACTCATCATATAGGCAAATTCATCACGGGTTTGAAGCCTTTATTCATGAAGAGTTCCTTCAAGGTATCATACCAAGCCCGTGGGGCCTGCTTGAGGCCATAGAGGGCCTTGTTGAGTCTGAAGACTTTGTCAGGATTCTTTGGATCTTTAAAACATGGGAGTTGAGCAACATATACTTCTTCGTCAAGCTTACCATTGAGGAATGCACTTTTCACATCCATTTGATATAAAGTGATATCATGATGGTTAGCATAAGCAAGTAATATGCGAATAGCCTCAAGTCTAGCAG
Organism: Triticum dicoccoides; assembly: GCF_002162155.2. NCBI lineage: Eukaryota > Viridiplantae > Streptophyta > Magnoliopsida > Poales > Poaceae > Triticum > Triticum dicoccoides. Next base: position 248,369,644 of record NC_041390.1, on the reverse strand, counting down.
CAGGTGCAAAAGTTTCATCGAAATCAATCCCTTCAACCTGTGTGTAGCCTTGAAATACAAGCCGTGCCTTATTCCTCACCACAAGGCCATTTTCATCTTGCTTGTTGCGGTAGATCCACTTTGTGCTGATGATATTGTGCTTGCGAGGATCTGGACGTTTGACCAGTTCCCAGACATTGTTGAGCTCGAACTGATGTAATTCTTCTTGCATGGCCTGAATCCACTCAGGCTCCAGAAATGCTTCATCTACCTTAGTGGGCTCTGTAATAGAGACAAAAGCATAGTGCCCACAAAATTTAGACGAATGTGAAGCATTTGAGCGTGTGAGAGGACCTGGCGCTTTGATGTCATTGATGATCTTTTCAACTTGCACTTCTTTTGCAATGCGAGGATGAGCTGGTTGTCGTTGAAGAATTTGATCAGCGTTTTCTTCAGCACATTTTCTTCCGCATTTTCTTCAGGTGCATTAGCCTGACGTTCTTCATGTTTTGGAATGAATTCTTCAGCAAATTCTTCAGTAGGAATGACATCCTCAGTAGCCTTGAACTTGATAGTTTCCTCAGGTGCTGGTTCATCTATCACAGTAGGTAGGTGCTCTATTGGGTTTCTTATCAGTGAGGAGTTCATAGGCAGTCTTTTTGAAGAATTTGTGAAGATATAATCTGTTGATGATGTGGCATGTAGTATCAATTGCCTCAGTCCAGAAACGACAAGGCGTTTTGTATTCATCAAGCATAGTGCAAGCCATCTCAGCAAGAGTCCTGTTCTTGCGCTCCACGACACGTAATACCGAGTTCATCAAGATAGTCATCGAGACCAAAATTCTTGAACTCAGTGCTATTGTCACTTCTGATGTGCTTGATCTTCACACCAAAGTTGGTTGAAGCCCTCGAGGAAAATCGTTTGAAGACTTCCTGCACTTCATGTTTGTAAGTAACAAGGTGTACCCATGTGTAGCGAGAATAATCATCAACAATAACAAAGCCATATTGAGATGCTTCATTTGAAATAGCAGAATAATGATTAGGACCAAAGAGATCCATGTGAAGCATTTCAAATGGGCGAGTGGTGGTCATGATAGTCTTTGCTGGATGCTTGGCCTTCGTCATCTTCCCAGCTTCACAGGCTCCGCATAGGTGATCCTTGAGGAATTTGACATTCTCGATGCCAATGACATGCATCTTCTTCGCAAGCGTGTGCAAATTCCTCATGCTTGCATGACCAAGTCGTTGATGCCAGAGCCAGCCTTCTGAAGCTTTTGTAAGTAAGCACACGGCTGGTTGTGGTCCTGTAGAGAAATCAACAATATACAGGTCTCCTCTCCTAAAACCTTCGAAGACTTTGGAATTGTCAGCTTCCATAACCACAACACAATGGTACTTGCCAAAGACAAAAACCATATCAAGATCACAAAGCATTGAGACAGACATAAGGTTGTATCCTAAGGACTCAGCAAGCATGACTTTGTCCATGTGTCGATCCTTTGTAATCGCAACCTTACCTAGACCCAATACCTAACTTTTGCCTTTGTCAGCAAAGATAATATGCTTCAGATGCGAAGGAGATAATGGAGCATCCATCAATAGATTCTTGTCACCAGTCATGTGGTTTGTACATCCACTATCGAGGACCCACTCAGTGGCTTTGGGTTGATCATCTTGCAGACGAATTAGTGCAGCTTACAAACTCATATACTTCATCAGTGAAGAATATGACATCAATTCATCAGATCAATTTCATCAAGTAAAAGAACTGATAAAGCAGTATGAGGACATGAGAAATGAAAGTTCATTTCTTCATGGTGAGCCTGCGTCCTATCAGGCATGCTCAGGTCTCCAGCAAATTCTTCAGACGATTACGTGTGTCTGGAGACCTGACCCTGCAGAAGAGATTAGTTCTTTTTCTTCACCACCCACATCTGAAGGGGTGGCAAAGAGTTCATCATTCTTGGAGCTCCATATGAGAAGGATGGCATAGAAGCGAGTCCATTTCATTTCACATAAGAGGGGTTAGAGTAAGCATAAGAGTATGCAGAGAAATTCTTCGAGAACTTATGGACATAATGATTTGAAGAATAATGCACATATCCATAATCCTTAGATCTTCCCTGCGAAACAGACGGGTTAGCACGATGATGTTCATATGAGGACTTTGATCCATATGAGGAATTTGGTCTGTATGAGGACTTGAATCCATATGAAGAATTTGATCTGGGGTTCCTATTCTTGACAGGTGGCGTCATGATGACATTCACCTGAAGATTTTCAAGGCATCTTTTGGGAACCCAGATTTTCTTCATAGGGGAGCCGTTCCTGCAGTTAGTGCCAACATATCTAGCAAATACTTCACCATTCTGATTTTTGAACAATTTATAGTTGGAGTCAACTGACTCATCATAAGAATGAGGAGATTCACATGCAAATCGAGATAAGTTAGATGGATCAACTGGAGGTCCCTTTGCAGCAACCCATGTAGTTTTGGGGTACTGCTCAAGCTTCCAATATGTACCATCAGCATTGAGTTTCCTCTCAAAGGCGATACCCTATTTCCTAGGGTTCCTGTTGAGGATCTGCTTTTTAAGCACATCACAAAGAGCCTGATGCCCTTTGAGGCTTTTATACATGCCTGTCGTGTACAATTCCTTCAGCCCTGCATCGTCAGTGATACTAGCAATGTCCTCAGATGAGGAATTAGTGATAGCAGAGGCATGTGAAGAATTTGAAACATTAGCAGCATTTGAACATTTAGGTGAAGAATTAGCAGATTCACGTTCAATGCACTTCAAGCATGGAGGAACAAATTCTTCCTGAGAAGCACTGATTTGTTGAGCAAGTAATGAATCGCGCTCCTTTTGAAGATCTTCATAACTCACTCTTAGCTTCTCAAGGTCTTGCTTTCTTTGAAGAATTTCATAAGAAAGCTTCTCATGATCAGATAAGAGAGTGTTATGATGACTTTGAAGATTGTCAAACCTAGTCTGAAATCTCTGAAGATTTTCAGCCAGGGCTTTAGTGCGATCCATTTCTTCACCCAACATATCATCACTTTTTTCTAGCATGTTTTGAACCTTTTCTAAAGCCTTTTGTTGTTTTACAGCAATCTTAGCAAGTTTAGAATAGCTGGGCTTAAGATTTTCATCAGATTCATTCTCACTTGATTCAGATGAGGTATATTTGAGTACCTTGGCACCCTTTGCCATGAAGTAGTAGGTGGGAGCGTAGTCATCATCCCCTTCATCATCTTTGTTGTTGAGGTTATTTTCTTCAGTGTTGAAGATAGACTTGCTGACAAATGCAGTAGCGAGAGCTAGGCTCGCCACTCCGGATTCGGACTCCTCAGATGACTCCTCTTCCTCATTTTCTTCAGATTCAGCCTCAGAGTCCCTTTCCTTGCCAATGAATGCCCTGGCCTTCTTGGAGATGCTCTTCTTGTGATATGAAGACTTTGAGGATTTTGATGATGAGGATTTTGAGGATTTCTTCTTTTTCTTCGCATCATAAGAACTGTAATCCTTGTATTTCTTCTTCTTTGATTCCTTTTCCCATTGAGGATAGTCTTGAATGTAATGTCCAGGCTTCTTGCATTTGTGGCAGAGCCTCCTCTTATAGTCACTTGATGAGGAATCATTGCTCCTTGAGGGTCTTCCAAGGTGACCACGTCTTGAGAACTTTTGGAACTTCTTCACGGGCAGAGCCAGATCATGGCTCAGTTCTTCAGGATCACCAAGGCTGCTATCAGAGTCTTCATCTTCGGACTCAGATACTGCCTTGGCCTTTAGTGCACATGATCTGCCATTGCTTAAACCATAGAGATCTCTCTTTTCAGCAAGTTCGAACTCATGAGTATTTAGCCTCTCGAGAATATCAGCGGGATCAAGTGACTTGTAATCAACACGTTCTTGTATCATCAATGCCAGAGTGTCAAATGAGGAATCAAGCGATCTCAGCAATTTCTTCACCACCTCATGGTCGGTGATGTCAGTGGCACCAAGTGCTTGAAGCTCATTTGAGATGTCAGTGAGGCGATCGAAGGTTTGTTGAACATTTTCATTGTCGAGTCTTTTGAAGCGGTTGAAGAGATTGTGAAGAACATCAACTCGAGAGTCACACTGAGTTGAGACTCCTTCATTCACTTTGGACAACCTGTCCCAGATAAGCTTCACTGTCTCCAAAGCACTCACTCTGCCATACTGTCCTTTGCTCAGATGGACACATATGATATTCTTCGCTTGAGAGTCGAGTTGCTTGAATCTCTTCACATCAGCAGCATTCAGAGAAGGTGTGTGAGGGAACACCATTTTCCACAACATACCATAGATCGTTATCAATTGCTTCAAGATGCATTTGCATCTTATTCTTCCAGTAGGGGTAGTCCATCCCATCGAAGGTAGGACACCCAACAGAGACCTTGATCATACCTGCGGTCGGCATAACTAAAACTCCAGGCGGTTAAACCAAAATCACACAGAACAAGGGAGTACCTTGCTCTGATACCAATTGAAAGTGCATTATATCGACTAGAGGGGGATGAATAGGCGATTTTTATGAAATTCTTCACTGAGGAATTTGTTGGTGAGGAAATTCCTTAGCGAAGAACTACTAGCAGCAGAATAAGTACTCAAAAGTAAACATAACAGAATACAAGCATAGTCATCATGATGAAATGAAGACAGGCACAGAGTATAGGAAGCGTAATCACAGGATAACACGGGATGAAGACAAACAGACTGAAGAAATTGAACTGAGGAAATTGAGAAAGTCTTCAGTCAAAGTCTTCAAACACAGATATGAACAAACACACAACACAGTTATGAGGAAATGAAAGAGTTGAGGGAATAGAACAAGTAAGCTTGGTGAAGACAATGATTTGGTAGACCAGTTCCAACTGCTGTCTCAGTTGTACGTCTGGTTGGAGTGGCTGAGTATTTAAACTCGAGGACACACAGTCCCGGACACCCAGTCCTGAACACGCAGCTCAGGACACCCAGTCCTCACCGTATTCTCCTTGAACTAAGGTCACACAGACCTCGCCCAATCACTCATGGTAAGTCTTCAGGCGACTTCCAAACCTTCACAAACTTGGTCACTCGGCGATCCACAATTCCTCTTGGATGCTCTAGACCATGACGCCTAACCGTCTAGAAGAAGCACAGTCTTCAAAGGTAAGAAGCGTCGGATCCACGCAGGATCAATCTCTTCATTGATGCTCAATCACCTGGGGTTTGTAGGTGTTTGGGTTTTGGGTTTTTGGTTTTTCCTCACTTGATGATTTTCGCTCAAAGTCCTCAGAGGATGGGTTGCTCTCAGATGACAAGTGTTAGTTTCTCTCGGAGCAGCCAACCAGCTAGTGGTTGTAGGGGGTGGCTATTTATAGCCTAGGGAGCAGCCCGACATGATAATACATAAATGCCCTTCCATGATATGACCGTTAGGTGGATAGATATTTTGGGACAGCTGGCGCATAGCACAACAACGGTCGGAATTTTGAGTAGCAAAATCCTCAGGGCTATCATGTTCCTCACTGTGTAGGCAATCCGCACTGGCAAATTCCTAACTCCTCAGTCAGGACAAATTCCTCAGAGACCAGAAGAACTTCGTCTCTGTCACTGAAGAAATTGACTGAACTGCATGAGATTTCCAATGGCTTCACTCGAAGGGATTGGTAGGTGTAAGATTTTGAGTTGAGCATCACATGGAAATTTTTCCTTAGTATTTCCTCGACCCCCTTTAACAGTACGATGTTTCCTATGACTCAAGAAAGAGAAAAAACAAAACTATGAAAACGAAAGTCTTCAAGCTTCATATTCCTCGCATGAATATCAAGTCTTCACGGACACACCAATTTCTTCACTTTCAAAGTCTTCATGAAAGTCTTCAGAAATATCAAAATCTTCAGTCGAAGATATTTATTTTTAGGGGTCGACTTTTCCTGTAAATATCAAACTCCTCATAGACTTATAGACCTATGTACACTCACAAACGCATTAGTCCCTTAACATATAAGTCTTCAATACACCAAAATCACTAAGGGGCACTAGATGCACTTACAAATCTTTTGCTTTAGGGGCTTCTTCTGGTCCATAAAAATCGACTTAAATTTTTAGCTCAATTGGACACCGTTTGATATTCGGTTTCTGCGAAACTCAAAAACAAAGAAAAAAACTGGCACTAGGCTCTAGGTTAATAGGTTAGTCCCAAAAATCATATAAAACATCCAAGATATGTAATATAATAGCATGGAATAATCAAAAATAATAGATAAATTGGAGACGTATCAAGCATCCCAAAGCTTAATTCATGATCGTCCTCGGGTAGGTAAATGATAAAAACAATTTTTTGATGTGGAATGCTATCAAGTACACAAGTTTGATCAATTATAATTTCAATCACTTTTTCTAGCATCATTTTATATCATAACAGTAGCTCATATCATAAAGCTTCTCATGATCAAGTAACAAGCTACTCACATGTTAAAGCATAGATCATATACTTTCTTGAAAACTAACAAACTATGTTCTCAGTTATCGAACAATTGCAATTCATCTTATTTTCAGGAAGGGTCTATGTAAGAGCTTTGATTTAGCAAATCCCAAATACTCAACTATCATATAGTCTTCCATTATTGCTACCACTCAAATCATATTTTTAGAACAATTAGCATCCATCGAACACAGAGAAAAGTAGGGGCTTAATGTTTCGCCTCCCAAATTATTTATCATATAGATAATTGTCAACAATAATAATTCATGATCAAATATATTTGAATGGCCATATATGCTTAGATCTTTCCCCATCACATGATGCATGCCAACTAAAGAGTGGGTTGGAATGAGAAGGAATACTACTGACTCTTGCATAAAAGTAAAAGATAGGCCCTTCACAGAGGGAAGCAGGGATTTGTAGAGGTGCCAGAGCTCAAAGCTTTTAAAACAGGGATGAACATAATTTTTGGAGGTATGCTTTCGTTGTCAACATAACATGCAGGAGTTCCCAATATCATCCATACTAGATACATTATAGGCGGTTCCTAAACAGAAAGGTAAAGATTTTACTGCCCCTCCACCAACAATCACATTCCATGGCTGGTCCGAAACAATGGGTACCGTCCAACTATCAACAATCCTGGGGGGTTGTTTAATTTATTAGCGATTTTATTTTTGATCTTTTGATCATAGGACTAGGCATCCCAATTACCAGCCACTCTCCCGTGAATTATGAGCGCAATCCACTCATCGTGAGAATAAACCACCTAGCATGGAAGATATAGACAGCCCCGAGTTGCTACATCAGGGATTCAGGCATACAAAACAGATTATTATTTGAAGGTTTAGAGTTTGGAACATGCAAATTTACTTGGAACGGTAGGTAAATACCACATATAGGTTGATAAGGTGGACACTCATGGAAGAAACTTGGTTCAAGGATTTTGGATGCACAAGCAGTGTTCCCGCTTAGTACAGGAATTTTGGCCAGCAAAATATTGTAAATACCAAGCACCACATGTTGGAGGATCCATAACAATATAAATTCTATACAAATATACCCAAGCATAACTCATTATGTTGTCTTCCTTGTCCAACTTCAACTAATTTGCTCATGTTTGAAAATAATAAATGGGGCTCACAATCATAGAAGATATCCAAGATAGTATATTTATATATGAAATCTCTCCTCCTTCAATATTCTTTCATGAATTGTTCAAGTGACCAATACCATGTTTGCTAACTTTCAATAAATTTACCACCTCTACTTCTTATATGTGAAGTCATTAATCCCCATGGTATAAGTATATGAAACATAAATAAATTCAGATTTATGATACTTTATTCATTCAAACATTTACTCATAAGATATAAGTGAAGCATGAGAGTAAATGACGAACTACTCCAAAAAGATATAAGTGAAGATCAATGAGTAGTTGAATAATTATGTAGCTATGTGAAGACTCTCTCTCATTTAAAAATTTCAGATCTTAATATTTTATTCAAACATCAAGCAAAACAATATAAAATGGCATTGCAAGGATAGCACATATCATGTGAAGAAGAAAAAACTTAGGCTCAACCAATACTGACCGATAGTTGTTGAAGAAGAAAGGTGGGATGCCAACCGGGGCATCCCCAAGCTTAGATGCTTGAGATTTCTTGGAATATTAACTAGGGATGCCTTGGGCATCCCCAAGCTTGAGCTTTTGCGTCTCCCTAATTCCTCTCATATCACGGTTTCCCTAATTACTAAAAACTTCATCCACACAAAACTCAACAAGAACTCGTGAGATAAGCTAGTATAAATCCATGTTATACCTTATAATTCTCTACTGTTGAAAATCACTAAAATTATAATTTGACATTGCATACTAAATGCCTCTACATATTTAACACTCCTATCCTCAAATAGAATCATTAAACAAGCAAACATATGTAAACAATGCAATGATAACAGTAATCTCTCTAAATAGAATAGTCTGTAAAGAATGCAGGGGGAATCATACTTCTTTAACTTGAAAAATTCTGAAAAATTACCACACTGTAGATAATTTTTTGTTACTCACTTTGTAAAAATTTCAAGATTTTATCATATTATGACTATTCACCAATATTCAAAACATAACAGAAAACTTTCTATTTTCAAACAACAACATATAGACTTGTAAAATAAGCATGGTAAAGGATATACTTGACCTTTTTATTGAAATAAAAGATGCAAAACATTACTCTAAATAACAGAAAGCAAATCCTAATAAAACAAAATGACGCTCCAAACAAAACACATATCATGTGGTGAATAAAAATATATCTCCAAGTAAAGTTACCGATGAACGAAGACGAAAGAGGGGATTCCACCTGGGGCATCCCCAACCTTAGGCTCTTGGTTGTCCTTGAATATTACCTTGGGGTGCCTTGTGAATCCCCAAGCTTAGGCTCTTGCCACTCCTTATTCCGCCGAATCTTTACCCAAAACTTGAAAACTTCACAACACAAAACTTAACAGAATACTTGTAAGCTCCGTTACTATAAGAAAATGAATCACCACTTTTGGTACTGTTGTGAACTCATTCTTTATTTATATCGGTATAATATCTACTGTATTCCAACTTCTCCATGGTTCATACCCTCCGATATTACTCATAGATTCATCAAAATAAGCAAACAACACATAGAAAATAGAATCTGTCAAAAACATAACAGTCTGTAGTAATCTATAACTCCCAAATACTTCTGTAACTCCAAAATTTCTGAAAAATTAGGACAAACTAAGAAATTTCTTTTTGTAGTCTTCTGCAAAAAGAAATTCAGTGTTTTGTCATGCTTCTATTAAAAATGAAAATTAATTTCCTAAGCATCAAAGTTTCTGTTTTTCAGCAAAATCAAATCAACTATCTCTGTAAGCTATCCCAAAGGTCATACTTGAAACTTTATTGAAACAAAATCTGTAAAACATGATTACTACATTAGATTAATCATGTTAACATGCAAAAACAGTAGGGGTAAATATTTGGTTGTCACTCAACAAGCACTATTCTTTAATGCCTTTCTAGCTAGGCATGATGATTTCAATGATGCTCATATAAAGAATAAGAATTGAAACATAATGGGAGCATCATTAAGCATATGACTAACACATTTAAGCCTAACCCACTTCCTATGCATAAGGATTTTGTGAGCAAACAATTCATGGGAGCAAGAATCAACTTGCATACGAAGGTAAAGCAAGCAAAACTTCAAGATTTTCAACATGTAGAGAGGAAACTTGATATTATTGAGATACATAGAAGCATATGTTACTCTCTCATAATAATTTTCAGTAGCATCATGAATGAATTCAACAATATAACTATCACATAAAGCATTAATTTCATGATCCACAAGCATAGAAATTTTACTACTCACCACATAAGCAAATTTATTCTCATCAATAGTAGTGCGAGCAAACTCAACAAAATAACTATCATGTGAGGCATAATTCAATTGAAAATTAAAATCATGATGACAAGTTTCATGGTTATCATTATTATTTATAGCATACATGTCATCACAATAATCATCATAGATAGCAACTTTGTTCTCATAATCAATTGAGACCTCTTCCAAAATAGTGGATTCATCACTGAATAAAGTCATGACCTCACCAAATCCACTTTTATAATTATTAGAATAAGAATCAACACCCTCCAAAATAGTGGGATCAATACTACCTAGAGTTGAAACTCTTCCAATCCCAATTTCATCAATATAATCATCGTAAATAGGTGTCGGTGCAACAAACCCTGGGTCTGTTTCCCAACTGTGCACAGACATAAGATCAAGATTGCAGCACCAGCTTAAGTCAGAGATTGAAGAACCAGGAGATTTGAAGAACCAACATGCAGCTCAGAGGCACCAAGATCGAGCCTAAGGAGCAGGATATCATCAAGAGCAGGGCCTCCCTTACCGGGCAGGCGATCCCGGCAAAGGGCGAGGCCACCACCAAAAGCAAGCAACCGAGGCTCCCCGGCAGAGCCTTCTAGGGCTTGCGGGGCTAGAACCACCCCACCAACCACTCAGGCATGACCCACATCATCAATCAGTGGGGTGTCAAGCCACAAGATGGTTAAGTCGCATCCATTCGCCACATGGCAGCCGTTTCCTACAGAAGAAGCCTATAGATGACACCCATCCTACGATGTGTCAAGAGAACAGGTGCAGAGCTGGCAAGATAGTCCGGCAGGCCTTGCCGGGTGTCCAGTGATGTGACACTAAGCGACGCATTCAATGCACCCTGTCAGCCCGTAGAGTTAGGTATGATAGCACTGTTTGCTATCATATCAGTTGATAATGACCACTTTGCCACCGTGGTGACCCCTTAATCTATAGAAGGAGGCCCATGGCACTCGTAGGAGGGGTTAGAAGGTTGGAAAGTTGATACACCCAAACCACCATACGCGTGTAGTCGTTACGGCCCTGAGCCAAACCCCGCCGTGCAAGTGTACTACACACCACCACATTCATTCCACCATCAATCCACCAAAGCAGGAGTAGGGTCTTATGCCTCGCGGCAGCCCGAACCTGGGTAAATTGTTTGTGTGCTCTCTGTTGCGCTGCCGTACACTGGTCTCCTCTTTGTGCAACGCGCCGTCCCCCTGCCGAACCAGCAAGGCGCCACCTGGTCCCATAGGTGGCCGCCGATATCTCGCGACATCTTTGGTGCGGCAGGTAGGGGGAGCTCTTGCGCGAACCTGAAAGTGTACGCTAGGCGTCATCTTCATCGCCATCTTTATCCTCGACAGTGCCGTCGACCGTGGCGCCCAACAAGAAATCTGGCACCTCGGCCCATCCATCCACCTCAAAGGCTCCGCTGCCCCTGGCCTCTTACGCCGCGGGGGCACGCGAAAACATGGACGCTGCTGGGGGCATGGTTCGAGCAAGTGGCGCCATTACCACCTCCCACGCGGATCACACGAGGGCCAAAGCTGTCGGAGGAGAATAGCATCAACAGTGTCTCGACAGTCAAGCTCTACAAGGTACAGGCGAGGGGGTCACTCCGTCCGCGCCCCTCCCCTCACTGATGACCACAGCCGCAACAACAGCGCTCGGTCCGGGGCGAGCCATCGCCCTCCGGTCGCCCCCACCACAGGAGCGGCCGCGGCGCATGCGCCTCTTCCTGAACTAGCCTACCAGGCCGCTGCGCTCAATGGAGCCATTGATCTTCGAGCCAACTGTCGCGCGACCCCGTTGCCCCGATGGTCATCCCACAGCAGCATGGGCGCGGTCCTGCCGCTGCTGTCACCATCCGGAGCCAGACGACGGTGCGGTCGACGTCATCGACATCCATGCCAAGCACAACCACAGAGGCTATGGCGCGGGCTCAGCTAGTGCTGAGGTTCTCGCCAGCAGCCGAGCAGATGGATGAATGGCGTGCCACCTTCCAAAGCTTGCTCGATTTCGCCGAAGCTTGGGGCTCACGACATGCTTGCCCACCGCAACCTCCCCAAGTGACAGCCACTCCCCGCACCGCTGGCCATACAAAGGGGGGCCGTCCCCATGGTTTAGTCCCCACCTTGGCAACCGGCAAGGGCGGAGCTTAATCAAGACCCCGACGATGTTTCGATGGCCTCTTCTGACCCTCGAGCACGTCCAGGCCAACGTCGAACCTTGGAAGACAGGTAGATGGGAGATGCATGCGTCATCATCGAACGACGCCGCAACGACCCCCACGAGACCGACGGGTGCGATGGCCTCAACGTCGAAGTGCTTGCGCTCAGTGTTGGCGTGTGCCTACCTTCTGAGGTCTACTGCCCTTCCTTTACACGAGAGCTGCGGCAAGTCCGTTGGCCGTCCGTTCGCACGTTCAAGCCAGAGATACCTGAGAAGTACGACGGGAGGCTGAACCCGACAGAGTTTCTGAGCATCTACACCATCGTTGTTTAGGCTGCTAGGGGAAGAGATGAGAAGGTGTTCGCCAACTACTTCCCTTTGGCCCTCAAGTCCAATGTGAGGTCTTGGCTGATGCACCTGTCGGAGAACTCCATTTCGTCGTGGGCAGACCTGCGCCACGAGTTCATCGGTGCCTTCACTGGTGGCCACCAAGAGCCGGTAGGCCCAGCGACCTGTAGCTTCTCCAGTAGAAGGAAGGAGAAACACTCCATAAGTATTTACAGAGATTCAGTAAAGTTCATAGAAATATTCCAAATATCCATCCAGCAGCCATTATAGCAGCTTTCCAGTCCAATGTGCGCAACCGCCGCATTCGTTCCAAAATGAACGTGTCGTTGCCCAAGACTGTGAAAGACCTATATATGCTGGTGGATAAATGTGCCCGAATGGAAGAACAAAGGAAGTTTCCTGGAGAAGAAGAGTGCATTAATGTTCATTCAGAAGATGAGGATTAATCAACTAGCCAGAAGAAGGGAAAGAAGCACAATAAGAAGCCAAGAGATAAGGCAGTATGAGTGTGGAAGGTTCGGGCACACCTAGTACTGGCAAGAAGGCCAAGGCTAAGGCCCCCAGCGAGCAAGCTGCCCTGTGCACTGCTTGCGGGGAGGCCGCTGCCGCCGAAAAAGTTAGGAAAGGTGATGGGCTGTACTTCAAGATCCATCGGACCAAGGGCCATGACCTTCAGGAGTGTTATTAGGTTGAGCAGCTCATCAAGAAGCAGAGGGCAGAGTATGATAAGGGTGATAAGGAGAAAGGTAAAAATGCTGCTGGTGGTAAGGGCCGAGGCGGTGAAGCAAATCGCCCTGGCAAACCTTTCGGAACTAAGGAAAGCCCACTAGAGGACAAGAGAAGGAAACCTGTGATGATGCCAGTGATGGAGGGGATGAAGAGGAAACTAGTGAGCAGGAATTTCAGAAGGCCACTGACGCCCGATGCATTGATGGGGGTGCATCTTTGCACACCTCTCATCGCCAACTCAAGCGATCGGCACGAGAGGTCAATGTTGTGGAACCAGCGCCAGAGCCCGAAAGCCGCTCAAGTGGTCCTGCACACCCATCATCTTTGATGAGGAGGGTCACCCTGGCCGCACCACAGTGTAGGGTGTTTGCCATTTGTTTGTCTCCCCAACAATTCGCAACCTCATGGTCACAAAGATGTTAGTGGATGGAGGGGCCGGGTTGAATCTGATTTCCCCAGCAGTTATCAGCAAGCTTCAGATAGGAGAAGAAGAGCTAGAGGTCACCAGCACGTTTCAAGGAGTTAATCCTGGCAGGAGTCATCCTAAGGGGAAGATTATGTTGCCGGTGACGTTTGGGGGAGAACTCAACTACCGGACTAAGAAGATCGTGTTTGATGTAGTTGATCTCCCCGTGTCGTATAATGGGATTCTTGGATGACCAGCCTGGGCCAAGTTCATGGCAGCATCCCACTGTGCTTACAACACCTTTAAAATGCCTAGGCCACTAGGAGTCCTCACTATCCCATATGATGAGAAGGATGCAATTATCTGTGTGGACAAGATGTATCGGGATGCAGTTGCAGCGGAAGTGGCAGGAGAGGCAGTTCCCGCAAAGGAAAGCAAATGAAAGAAGAGGGACTGTAGGACCTCTGGCAAAGAGTCCGGGAAGCGTAACCCCTCTAAGTGCACGTCATCCGTTGACGACGTGCCGGAGTGTTCCAAAAGCAAGAGATCCAAGGTTACCGCACCCCAAGTGAAGAAGGTCCCGGCAGTGATGGCTGGTGTTGGTGGTACCTTGACTATCAGCACCACCCTCGATGACAAATAGGAAAGCGCGCTCGTTGCCTTCTTGCGGGCAATTATCAATGTGTTTGCTTGGCAAACATCTGATATACCCAGTGTTCCTAGGGAGTTAATTGAGCACCACCTTGATGTCTTCCCACAAGCCCGACCTGTCAAACAAAAAGTATAGAAGCAAGCCTTGGAGAGGCAATAGTTCATTGCCGAAGACTTCAAGAAGTTAGAGGCAGCTGGTTTGGTCATAGGAATACTGCATCCTACATGGTTAGCAAATGCAGTAATGGTCTGCAAGGCTAATGGGAAGTGGAGGCTTTGCATTGATTACACAGACCTCAACAAGGCTTGCCCGAAGGACCCATTTCCATTGCCGCGCATCGACCAGATCGTGGATTCTACTTCGGGATGTGATTTGCTCTCCTTTCTGGAAGCATACTCAGGATATCATCCGATCTTTATGTCCAAGGAAGATGAAGATAAGACATCATTCATCAATCCGTGTGGTACGTACTGCTTTGTCTACATGCCATTCGGATTAAAGAGTGTCGGGTCTACTTTTGCAAGGGCAGTCCAGATTGGTTTTGAGCCACAATTGCACAGAAATATAGAGGCCTATATGGATGATATCATGGTCAAAACCAAAGATAAGGCACCCTTATCCAGGATTTGGAAGAGACAATTGCCAATCTGCGCAAGATCAATCCGGAGAAGTGTGTATTTGGTGTTACCTTCGGCAAGCTACTTGGGTTCTTCGTGTCCCATCGGGGGATCGAAGCCAGCACCAACAAGATCAAGGCCATTGATCAGATCCGAGTGCCAAGGATAGTTAAGGATGTGAGGCGCTTGACGGGATGTGTTGCCGCGCTGAGCAGATTCATCTCCAAGTCTGCCGAGTGTGCCTTGTCGTTCTTCAAGGTTTTGAAGAAGGCATGACCCATGAAGTGGATCGCAGAAGTAGATGCAGCTCTGCAAGAGTTAAAAGCCTACATGTCGTCCATTCCCAGCTTGGTCGCACCCAAACCCCATGAACCATTGTTGCTATACTTGGCGGCAACCAACCAGGTAGGCAGTGCGGCCTTGGTAGCACAACGAGAGGTGGATGAGGCAGACATTGAACAGAGAACAATGGAGTCAGAGAAGGATCAGGACAGTAGTGAGCACGACAACGAAAACAACCCCAAGGACACGGCAAGGAAGAAAGTGGTGCAGCGCCTAGTGTAATTCATTAGCTCCTTGTTACAGGGGGCTAGATCGAGGTACTCTGGCATGCAAAAGTTGACCTTTGGTCTCATTATGGCCTCAAGGAAACTGCACCACTAGCTTCCAAGCCCATGAGATCACGGTTGTCACTCATTTGCCGTTGGAAAGGATACTCCAAAACCCTGTGGCAATTGGCAAAGTAGTGGAATGGGCTTTGGAGTTATCCAGCTTTGGTTTGAAGTTTGAGAGCACTTCAACTATTCAGAGCAGGGCATTGGCAGAGTTTATTGCAGAATGGACGCCAACCCTTGATGAGGAAGTGACAGAAACAACTCTCCCCAGCAAGGAATCAACCGAAGAATGGATCATGTATTTTGATGGTGCTTTTTCCCTACAAGGTGCAGGAGCTGGCGTGCTTCTTGTTGCCCCCTCCGGGGAGCACTTGAAGTACGTCGTCTAGATGCACTTTGCTCGGGAAGAACCCACTAACAATACATCAGAGTATGAAGGGCTCCTTGCCGGGCTCAGAATTGCAGCAGAATTGTTAATTAAGAAGCTGGTCATTCGAGGAGATTCACAACTCGTGGTGAGAGAAGTCAACAAGGATTACCAAAGCCCATTGATGGAAGCATACGTTGAGGAAGTAAGGAGATTGGAGGAGCACTTTGACGGGATGCAAACAGAGCATGTACCCCGTGCGGAAAATAGCATAGCTGATCACCTGTCAAAGTGTGCTGCGCAGAAGCTTCATGTGGAACCAGGAACTTTTGTTCTCCATCTCTCTCAACCCTTCGTATCACCAGCCACAATGTCCCGGAAGAGGAGAAAGTTGGACTACGGTAAGCCTCTCCCGACAGAGCCATCCGCTCCCGGCAGAGACCCTGCCGAAAACAACTCCTGACAGCCTACTGGACCGCCCCCTCCAGCCGGTCCTATGGACCCCACATACGATGATGGTGCTCCCGCAGCAGAGGAGGTGCCGCTAGTCCTCGTTGCCGAGCCTCAGGCTCCAACATGGGCAAGGCACATTGTCCACTTCCTCCAAATCAGAGAACTCCCTCGCAACCAGGATGAAGCTAAAAGAGTAGCCTGGGGGCCAGTATGTATCAATTTGTCAATGACCCTTTGTACAGAAGGAGGCCCAACGGTGTGAAATTGAAGTGTGTTTGCCGGGAGGATGGAAAGGAACTACTAGCTGAGATTCACAGAGGAATGTGCGGCTCCCACATTGGATCAAGGGCATTAGTTCGTAAAGCATTCCAGCAAGGATACTATTGTCCCACAACCCTCCAAGATGCGGTTGAGTTAGTCATGAAATGTGAAGCCTGTCAGTTCCTTTCCAAGAGAATACACCTGCCTACCCAATTTCTTCAGATAATCCCTCTATCATGCCTATTTTCTGTCTAGGGGCTCGATATTCTCACCCCCTTCCCCCCGAGAAATTGGGGGCTTTGAATTCTTGTTCGTTGCCATCGACAAGTTTCCGAAGTGGCCGGAAGTGACTGTCGTGAGAAAGGTGACTGCTCAGTCAGCTATCAAGTTCTTGAAAGAATTGGTGTGTCGTTTCAAAGTTCCGGCAAGGATCATCACTGACAATGGGACCCAGTTCACGAGCCACACCTTCATGCAATATGTTCATACCCTTGGACGCAAAATATCATTCCCTTCTATTGCACACCCCCGGAGCAATGGAAAAGCTGAGAGGGCGAACGCTGAAGTGCTTCATGGACTCAAGACACAAACTTTTGATACGCTGCAGAAGCACGACGGGTAGTGAATTGAGGAGCTGACGGTAGTTCTATGGTCCCTCGGAACGACACCTAACCAACCTACCGGGCAGACTCCCTTCTCCCTAGTCTACGGGGCAGAAGTAGTTATCCCCACGGAACTCATTTATGAGTCCCCTCGAGTGCTTGCCTACGATGAAGTGGCGCAAGATTAGCACCGGCGTGACGACGTTGTGCTACTTGAGGAGAACCGTCTCTAGGCTGCTATGTGTGCTGCACACTACCATTAAGCACTGCATCGCTATCATAGCCACAGGGTTCATGCCCGGTGTTTTGAGGAAGGTGACCTTGTCCTTAGGCGCATTTAGTCTGCCATGAGTACAAACAAGCTATTACTAAAGTAGGAAGGCCCTTACCGGGTGGTACGAGTCACAAGACCTCACACAGTCCGTCTTGAGGCCGGAGATGGCACACAGTTGCAAAACTCATGGAATATTGAGCATCTCCGTAAGTACTACCCGTAAGGTGCGAGGCTGCCGGGCACTGCCCAGCAGCCACCCTTTTGTACAGGCCTTGCCTCATTGCATGTAACCCCTTGTACAAAGCTAGGGCAATGGCCCCGTGCAAGATAAAATAAAGAAGCGTCGTGGGGGGGGCCCTGATCAAGATCGCATGCATGCACGAGCTCACCCAGATCACTGCATAAGCATTTCATGAGCATTTGTGTATGCATATAGATAGGATTGCATCCTGCATTCATTCTCATCTACATGGAGTTGCAGGTTCGTGTCGTGAACTTGACTCCGACAAGGGACGAGAAGATTGCACGACACATCAATCCCCGGCAAGCCAAACAGGTAAGTTTACCTCTTGTCCATTAGTGTTCTATAAGCTATAACTTGTGCATAGAGAAACCTCGCCCCTCTCTTGGAACCAGGGTGCTCCCATCGTTGGCTCGAACACTTCTTAGGCCTGGATGGTCGTAGTGGCCCTTGGTAAAAAGGGAGTGGGCGGGGGGCTGACACCTCAGTCTGTTCCTCGGCAAACATGGTTCTCGACAGACGAAAAGGGTACCGGCAGGATATCCTGCCAGGGAAAACTTGTTTAATTACAATAAAGAGGCACTCCACCTCTGCATGGACATATACATGCACAGGTT
Organism: Triticum dicoccoides; assembly: GCF_002162155.2. Classification (NCBI taxonomy): domain Eukaryota; kingdom Viridiplantae; phylum Streptophyta; class Magnoliopsida; order Poales; family Poaceae; genus Triticum; species Triticum dicoccoides. Next base: position 248,351,390 of record NC_041390.1, on the reverse strand, counting down.
CCCGACAAGGTTTATCTCTTTCATTGACATGCAGATACAAGTATAAGCATTACAGAACACAAAGATGGACTCGAGAGATTACATTATTTGAATTAACATTTGGCGGTTGCCTACAAGTTTAAGTTTGAAAAAAGATAAGTGCTCCGTAATGCCCTTTCCTATCCCTCTCCTCCTAGGCACAGCCATCGAAGGCATGGAGGACAAAAGGAGCGCCAGAGCTGAAGTACAGTCTGTTCCCGTTGGGTTCCAGGAGAGGTAGCCCAGAGGGAACGAAAGCATGAGGGAACACCTTGATGGAGAGCACGGCGGAAGGTGGCCCCATCAACCACCGTCACCAGGGCCAGCAGGACTCGGCAGGGCTAACGGAGCTGCGGCCCAAGAGAAGCCTGCCAGGGTCCAGCTGGAAGACTGCTGGAGGAGCTCGACAGGATCATCTACACTACTGCATCCAACTCCCCGGAAAAATCACATTGCCGGGGAAGAGGCACAGATGCAGATGGTTTTGTTGCCGCCTGATGAAGATGGAGCAGGCAATGATCAGCCGGAGTCAGAGTCGTCGCTCCTACGCCCGTTGTCATCGTCATCGCTAGAGGAGGAGCTTTCGTCGTTGGTCAAACTCCCCACACAGCACTCTAAGAGGCCTCCCGAGCGCCCGAAGATCTTGACGGAGAGCAGGCCGCTCTCCATTAATTTAAAATGGAGAATGCGCCCCTCCGAGAAGCTGTGGGCACGAGCAAAGCTCTTCGAACCACGACGAAGATACATTACATGAGTGGCGGGGAAATCAACGTCAACCCACGTCCTTCCATTCCCGCAGCCCCTCATGTGGAGCCTCAGAGCGCAGTTGCTCGAGCTCCATCTCCCGCGCAAGGAAGGTTGGAAGACAAAGGTGACCACACAAGGGCTTATACAGCCTGATGATGAACTCTCAAGGTTGATCCCCGATGTGGCCTTCTATAGGAGGAAGAGCCGCCGGTGGGGGCATAGCCAAGGAGCTCCCTCATACTCCTCCTCCTCGAGCACCACGGCAGCCTCGGCCGCCCCCCTCCTCCCTCCTCTCGCAGCGGGCTCCGCCACTTCAGGATCCGGAGGAGGAGGGATATGCTACCGAGTGGAAGCCCTCGTCGCCGCTATCGAGACACTACTGCGCCCTGGCCCTCTCACCTTGGCTAAGAAGAATTGCAAAGGAGAAGGACAGGTATGTGCAGAAGAGTACTGCCTTTGCCTCTTTTTATAGAGGGGACAAGGTATGGGGCTGGCCTCTCGTGGTAAAGATGGCCGCCCCGCTCCTCCAATACGACCCCTTCTAGACCCTCGGCAGCTTTGGGAATCAAGGCCGACCATCTACTCTAACCATCGATGTTTGATTTTCAACCATGGCACTCCTCCCCGTGCCCTCTGCGTCCACCACCTACCTCGCCCAATGCATGCGGGACACGTGGAGAGGTGCGTGTGGAATGGGGGGTGAGTGGGGTAGCAGTTCCCGTGCCGTGATCTTGGTGTGAGGAGAATCCGCGGGCCATGATCCAAGTTCTTCCACGACGCCGTGCACAATGCACGGGGAAACTAGAAACTGGCCCGGAATCAAGGCTCATGAAGCAGCAACGGTAAACTCAAGGGGCCAACCCCTTCGGCAACCTTGCCTCTGCACCTATTAGGCCCTACCCCGACGATGCTCAGGAGCGTGTTCGGGGCAGGATCGGGCGCTTCTGTCAGTGCAACAAACCCTAGGTCTGTTGCCCAACTGTGCACATGCACAAGATTAAGATTGCAGCACCAGCTTAAGTCAGAGATTGAAGAACCAGGAGATTTGAAGAACCAACATGCAGCTCAGAGGGACCAAGATCGAGCCTAAGGACAGGATATCGGCAAGAGAAGGACCTCCCTTGCCGGGCAGGCGAGCCCGGCAAGGGGCGAGGCCACCAGCAGAAGCAAGCAACTGAGGCTCCCCGGCAAAGCCTGCTAGGGCTTGCGAGGGCAGAAAAACCCCACCAACCACTCAAGCATGACCTACATCGTTAATCAGTGCCATGTCAAGCTGCAAGATGGTTAAGTGGCAGCCATTCGCCACATGGCCATCGTTTCCTACAGAAGAAGCCTACAGATGACACCCGTCCTGCAACGTGTCAAGAGAACAGGTGCGGAGCTAGCAAGATAGTCCGGCAGGCCTTGCCGGGCGTCCAGTGATGTGACACTAGGCAGCGTATTTAATGCACCCTGCCAGCCCGTAGAGTTTGGTATGATATAACTGTTTGCTATCATATCAGTGGATAATGTCCACTTTGCCACTATGGTGACCCCTTAATCTATAAAAGGAGGCCCATGGCACTCGTAGGAGGGGCTATAAGGTTGGAAAGTTGATACACCCAAACCACCATACGCGCGTAGTCGCTACATCCCAGAGACAAACCCTGCCGGGCAAGTGTACTATACACCACCACATTCATTCCGCCATCAATCCACCAAAGCAAGAGTATGGTCTTACGCCTCGCGGCGGCCCGAACCTGGGTAAATTGTGTGTGTGCTCTCTACCGCGCTACCGTACACTGGTCTGCTCTTTGTGCAACGCGCCGTCCCCCTGCCAAACCAGCAAGGGGCCACCCAGTCCTATAGATGGCCGCGGATATCCCGCGACAATAGGAGGCATGCTATCATCATAATAATTTTGCTCATGAAAACTTTGGGGACAAAAAATTTCATTTTCATCAAACATAGCATCCCCAAGCTTGTGGCTTTGCATATCATTAGCATCATGGATATTCAAGGAATTCATACTTTGCAATCATGCTCATCATTCAAATATTTAGTGCCAAACATTTTATTGACTTCTTCTTCTATCACTTGAGCACAGTTTTCCTTTCCATCAGTTTCACGAAAGACATTAAAAAGATGAAGCATATGAGGCAACCTTAATTCCATTTTTATGTAATTTTCTTTTATAGACTAAAGTAGTGATAAAAACAAGAAACTTCAAGATTCGATTGCAGGATCTAAAGATATACCTACAAGCACTAACCTCCCCAGCAATGGCGCTGGAAAACAGCTTGATATCTACTAGGCAACCTTCTTCTTGTCGACTCCTTTTGGGCCACCAAGCGTAGAGTTTTGTAGGACAATAGCAAATTTCCCTCAAGTGGTTGACCTAAGGTTTATCAATCCGTGGGAGGCATAGGATGAAGATGGTCTCTCTCAAACAACCCAGCAACCAAATAACAAAGAGTCTCTTGTGTCCCCAAAACACCAAATACAATAGTAAATTTTATAGGTATACTAGTTCCGCGAAGATATGGCGATACAAGTGCAGTATGGATGGTACATATAGGTTTTTATAATCTGAAAATATAAAAACAACAAAGTAACTAGTGAAAAAGTGAGCAAAAATGGTACTGCAATGCTTGGAAACAACGCCTAGGGTTCATACTTTCACTAGTGCAAGTTCTCTCAACAACGTCTCTAACGTATCTATAATTTTTGATTGTTTGACGCTATTATATTATTTGTTTTGGGTGTTTAATGAGCGTTAATATACCTCTTTATATTATTTTTGGGACTAACCTACTAACCAAAGGCCTAGTGCAAATTGTTGTTTTTTTGGGTGAGTTATTTTTGGAGCAAACGTGATCCAGGGGACTTGGAGTGGACGTTAAGAAAGAAGCGAGGAGGCCACGAGGGAGGAGGGCGCGCCCCCACCCTCGTGCGCCCCTCATAGCTCCACCAACCTACTTCTCCTCCTATATATATCCATATACCCTGAAAACATCCAGGAGCACCAAGAAACCCTATTTCCAACGCCGCAACCTTCTGTACCCGTGAGATCCCATCTTGGGGCCTTTTTCGACGCTCTGCCGGAGGGGGAATCGATCACGGAGGGCTTCTACATCAACACCATAGCCTCTCCGATGATGTGTGAGTAGTTTACCACAGACCTTCGGCTCCATATTTATTAGCTAGATGGCTTCTTCTCTCTCTTTGGATCTCAATACAAAGTTCTCATCGATTCTCTTGGAGATCTATTCGATGTAATTCTTTTTGTGGTGTGTTTGTCGAGATCCGATGAATTGTGGGTTTATGATCAAGATTATCTATGAATAATATGTGATTCTTCTCTGAATTCTTTTATGCATGATTTGAATATCTTTGCAAGGCTCTTCGAATTATCAGTTTGGTTTGGCCTACTAGATTGATCTTTCTTGCCATGGGAGAAGTGATTAGCTTTGGGTTCAATCTTGCAGTGTCCTTTACCACTAACAGCAGGGGCAGCAAGGCATGTATTGTATTGTTGCCATCGAGGATAAAAAGATGGGTTTTATATCATATTGCCTGATTTTATCCCTCTACATCATGTCATCTTGCCTGATGCGTTACTCTGTTCTTATGAACTTAATACTCTATATGCATGCTGGATAGCGGTCGATGTGTGGAGTAATAGTAGTAGATGCAGAATCGTTTTGGTCTGCTTGTCGCAGACATGATGCCTATATACATGATCATGCCGAGATATTCTCATAATTATTTGCTCTTCTATCAATTGCTTGACAGTAATTTGTTCACCATCGTAGAATTTTCTATCTTGAGAGAAGCCACTAGTGAAACCTATGGCCCCCGTGTCTATTTTCCATTATATTAATCTCCCGTCAACTAGCTATTTCTGGCGTGGTTTATTTTGCTATCTTTATTTTCCAATCTATACAACAAAAATACAAAAAATATTTATCTTATTATCTCTATAATATCTCACTTTCATAAGTGACCATGAAGGGATTGACAACCCCTTTATCGTGTTGGTTGCTAGAAATGGTTCTGTTTCTGACAGATTCTGTTTTTCGTGTGTTGTTTGCTTATTTTGATGAATCCATGGCTAGTATCGGGGGGTATGCACCATAGAGAAGTTGTAATACAGTAGGTTTAACACCTATATAAATAAATAATGAGTTTATTACAGTACTTTGAAGTGGTGGTTTGTTTTCTTATACTAACGGAGCTCATGAGATTTTTTGTTGAGTTTTGTGTTATGAAGTTTTCAAGTTTTGGGTAAAGATTAGATGGATTTTGGGATAAGGAGTGGCAAGAGCCTAAGCTTGGGGATGCCCAAGGCACCCCCAGGTAAAATTTAAGGACAGCCAAAAGCCTAATCTTGGGGATTCCCCGGAAGGCATCCCCTCTTTCGTCTTCATCTATCGGTAACTTTACTTGAGGCTATATTTTTATTCAACACATGATATGTGTTTTGCTTGGAGCGTCTTGTATGAATTGAGTCTTTGCTTTTTAGTTTACCAAAATCATCCTTGCTGTACACACCTTTGGGAGAGACACACATGATTCGGAATTTATTAGAATACTCTATGTGCTTCACTTATATCTTTTGAGCTAGATAATTTTGCTCTAGTGCTTCACTTATATCTTTTTAGAGCATGGTGGTGATTTTATTTTATAGAAATTATTGATCTCTCATGCTTCACTTATATCATTTTGAGAGTCTTATAGAACAGCATGGTAATTTCCTTTAGTTATAAAATTAGTCCTAATATGATAGGCATCCAAGATGGGTATAATAAAAACTATCATAAAAAGTGCATTGAATACTATGAGAAGTTTGATACTTGATGATTGTTTTGAGATATGAAGATGGTGATATTAGAGTCATGCTAGTTGAGTAGTTGTGAATTTGAGAAATACTTGTTCTAAAGTTTGTGATTCCCGTAGCATGCACGTATGGTGAACCGTTATGTGATGAAGTTGGAGCATGATTTATTTATTGATTATCTTCCTTATGAGTGGCGGTCGGGGATGAGTGATGGTCTTTTCCTACCAATCTATCCCCCTAGGAGCATGTGTGTAGTACTTTGTTTCGATGACTAATAGATTTTTGCAATAAGTATGTGAGTTCTTTACGACCAATGTTGAGAACATGGATTATACGCACTCTCACCCTTCCACCCTTGCTAGCCTCTCTAATACCGCACAACTTTCGCCGGTATCATACACCCACCATATACCTTCCTCAAAACAGCCACCATACCTACCTATTATGGTATTTCCATATCCATTCCGAGATATATTTCCATGCAAATTTCCACCATTCCGGTTGTTATGACACGTTTCATCATTGTCATATTGCTTTGCATGATCATGTAGTTGACATCGTATTTGTGGCAAAACCACCATTATAATTCTTTGATACATGTCGCTCTTGATTCATTTCATATCCAGTTACACCGGCGGAGGCATTCACATAGAGTCATATTTTGTTCTAGTATCTTGTTGTAGTTTTTGAGTTGTAAGTAAATAAAAGTGTGATGATCATCATTATTAGAGCATTGTCCCATGTGTGGAAAGGATGATGGAGACTATGATTCCCCCACAAGTCAGGATGAGACTCCGGACAAAAAAAGGGGTGGCCATAAAAAAAGAAGAGAAAAGGCCCAAAGAAAAAAAGAGAGAAAATGAGAGGAGGGACAATGTTACTATCCTTTTACCACACTTGTGCTTCGAAGCAGCACCATGATCTTCATCATAGAGAGTCTCCTATGTTGTCACTTTCATATACCGGTGGGAATTTTACATTATAGAACTTGGCTTGTATATTCCAATGATGGGCTTCCTCAAAAGGCCCTAGTTCTTCGTGAGCAAGCGAGTTCGATGCACACCCACTTAGTTTCTTTTTGAGCTTTCATGCACTTATAGCTCTAGTGCATCCATTGCATGGCAATCCCTACTCACTCACATTGATATCTACTGATGGGCATCTCCATAGCCCGTTGATATGCCTAGTTGATGTGAGACTATCTTCTCCTTCTTGTCTTCTCCACAACCACCATTCTATTCCACCTATAGTCCTATGTCCATGGCTCACGCTCATATATTGTGTGAAGATTGAAAAAGTTTGAGAACATCAAAAGTATGAAACAATTGCTTGGCCCGTCATCGGGGTTGTGCATGATTTAAATACTTTGTGTGATGAACATAGAGCATAGCCAGACTATATGATTTTGTAGGGATAACTTTCTTTGGCCATTTTATTTTGAGAAGACATAATTGCTTTGTTAGTATGCTTGAAGTATTATTATTTTTATGTCAATATTAAACTTTGTCTTGAATATTTCGGATCTGAACATTCATGCCACAATAAAGAAAATTACATTGAGAATTATGCTAGGTAGCATTCCACATCAAAAATTCTATTTTTATCATTTACCTACTCGAGGACGAGCAGGAATTAAGATTGGGGATGCTTGATACGTCTCCAACGTATCAATAATTTTACATTGTTCCATGCTATTATACTATTTGTTTTGGATGTTTAGTGGGCTTTAATATACCTTTTTATATTATTTTTGGGACTAACCTACTAACCAAGGGCCCAGTGCAAATTGCTGGTTTTTTTTCCTATTTCAGTGTTTCGCAGAAAAGGAATACCAAATGGAATCCAAACGGAACGTAACCTTCGGGAGAGTTATTTTTGGAACAAACGTGATCCAGGAGACTTGGAGTGGACATCAAGAAAGAAGCGAGAAGGCCACGTGGCAAGAGGCCTCGTGGGCCCCTCGCAGCTCCACCGACCTACTTCTTCCTCCTATATATATATATCTATAGGGTGGGTCTATTCTAATAACACCCTTAAGAGTGTTATTCTAATAACACCACCTCCTTATTCTAATAACACCCGGCGACGACACGGACGAAAACCAACCCCACCGGCCCACCCCACCCACCACTCTCTCTTCTCCACCTTCTTCCCCCGATCCCCTCCACCTTCCTCCCCCGATCCACAAATCCACCTGCCACACCTTCCCCCAACCCCCTCATGCCACGACCCCGGTCGACCAACGGCCTCCGTGCGTCGTGGATCCCCTGGTGGCCCACCCTCCCCCCCCACCCACTAGAAATTGCGACCG